>NW_027461089.1:305000-597500 GCF_046129695.1 Lonchura striata
CACAAGTTTGAGGTGGGGACAACTTTGGTGTGGGATCCATCCTTCGATATAAGGATTTCTTGTAGTGAGGCTCCAGCCCAGGGCCAGGGGCCCCTGGGCACATCCTTTTTCCATTTTCCCTGGGAAAGAAAACTCAGCAGTCCAGGTTCCTGATGTCAGTTTGTAGGGCTCCCTTGGGTCTATCAGGGCAGCACAAGTTTGAGGTGGGGACAACTTCGGTGTGGGGTCCATCCTTCGATATAAGGATTTTTTACAGTCAGGGCCAGGGGCCCCTGGGCACATCCTTTTTCCATTTTCCCTGGGAAAGAAAACTCAGCAGTCCAGGTTCCTGATGTCAGTTTGTAGGGCTCCCTTGGGTCTATCAGGGCAGCACAAGTTTGAGGTGGGGACAACTTCGGTGTGGGATCCATCCTTCGATATGAGGATTTTTTGTAGTGAGGCCCCAGCCCAGGGCCAGGGGCCCCTGGGCACATCCTTTTTCCATTTTCCCTGGGAAAGAAAACTCAGCAGTCCAGGTTCCTGATGTCAGTTTGTAGGGCTCCCTTGGGTCTATCAGGGCAGCACAAGTTTGAGGTGGGGACAACTTTGATGTGGGCTCCATCCTTCGATATAAGGATTTTTTGCAGTCAGGGCCAGGGGCCCCTGGGCATATCCTTTTGCCATTTTCCCTGGGAAAGAAAACTCAGCAGTCCAGGTTCCTGATGTCAGTTTGTAGGGCTCCCTTGGGTCTATCAGGGCAGCACAAGTTTGAGGTGGGGACAACTTCGGTGTGGGGTCCATCCTTCGATATAAGGAATTTTTGCAGTGAGGGCCCAGCCCAGGGCCGGGGGCCCCTGGGCACATCCTTTGGCCATTTTCCCTGGGAAAGAAAACTCAGCAGTCCAGGTTCCTGATGTCAGTTTGTAGGGCTCCCTTGGGTCTATCAGGGCAGCACAAGTTTGAGGTGGGGACAACTTCGGTGTGGGCTCCATCCTTCGATATAAGGATTTTTTGCAGTCAGGGCCAGGGGCCCCTGGGCACATCCTTTTTCCATTTTCCCTGGGAAAGAAAACTCAGCAGTCCAGGTTCCTGATGTCAGTTTGTAGGGCTCCCTTGGGTCTATCAGGGCAGCACAAGTTTGAGGTGGGGACAACTTCGGTGTGGGGTCCATCCTTCGATATAAGGATTTTTTGCAGTCAGGGCCAGGGGACCCTGGGCACATCCTTTTTCCATTTTCCCTGGTAAAGAAAACTCAGAAGTCCAGGTTCCGGATGTCAGTTTGTAGGGCTCCCTTGGGTCTATCAGGGCAGCACAAGTTTGAGGTGGGGACAACTTCGGTGTGGGGTCCATCCTTCGATATAAGGATTTTTTACAGTCAAGGCCAGGGGCCCCTGGGCACATCCTTTTTCCATTTTCCCTGGGAAAGAAAACTCAGCAGTCCAGGTTCCTGATGTCAGTTTGTAGGGCTCCCTTGGGTCTATCAGGGCAGCACAAATTTGAGGAGGGGACAACTTCTGTGTGGGGTCCACCCTTTGATATAAGATTTTTTGTAGTGAGGACCCAGCCCAGGGCCAGGGGCCCCTGGGCACATCCTTTTTCCATTTTCCCTGGGAAAGAAAACTCAGCAGTCCAGGTTCCTGATGTCAGTTTGTAGGGCTCCCTTGGGTCTATCAGGGCAGCACAAGTTTGAGGTGGGGACAACTTTGGTGTGGGGTCCATCCTTCGATATAAGGATTCTTTGCAGTGTGGCCCCAGCCCATGGCCAGGGGCCCCTGGGCACATCCTTTTTCCATTTTCCCTGGGAAAGAAAACTCAGCAGTCCAGGTTCCTGATGTCAGTTTGTAGGGCTCCCTTGGGTCTATCAGGGCAGCACAAGTTTGAGGTGGGGACAACTTTGATGTGGGGTCCATCCTTCGATATAAGGATTTTTTGCAGTCAGGGCCAGGGGCCCCTGGGCACATCCTTTTTCCATTTTCCCTGGGAAAAAAAACTCAGCAGTCCAGGTTCCTGATGTCAGTTTGTAGGGTTCCCTTGGGTCTATCAGGGCAGCACAAGTTTGAGGTGGGGACAAATTCAGTGTGGGCTCCATCCTTCGATATAAGGATTTTTTGCAGTCAGGGCCAAGGGCCCCTGAGCACAACCTTTGGCCATTTTCCCTGGGAAAGAAAACTCAGCAGTCCAGGTTCCTGATGTCAGTTTGTAGTGCTCCCTTGGGTCTATCAGGGCAGCACAAGTTTGAGGTGGGGACAACTTCGGTGTGGGGTCCATCCTTCGATATAAGGATTTTTTGCAGTCAGGGCCAGGGGCCCCTGGGCACATCCTTTGGCCATTTTCCCTGGGAAAGAAAACTCAGCAGTCCAGGTTCCTGATGTCAGTTTGTAGGGCTCCCTTGGGTCTATCAGGGCAGCACAAGTTTGAGGTGGGGACAACTTCGGTGTGGGGTCCATCCTTCGATATAAGGATTTTTTGCAGTCAGGGCCAGGGGCCCCTGGGCACATCCTTTTTCCATTTTCCCTGGTAAAGAAAACTCAGAAGTCCAGGTTCCTGATGTCAGTTTGTAGGGCTCCCTTGGGTCTATCAGGGCAGCACAAGTTTGAGGTGGGGACAACTTCGGTGTGGGGTCCATCCTTCGATATAAGGATTTTTTGCAGTCAGGGCCAGGGGCCCCTGGGCACATCCTTTTTCCATTTTCCCTGGGAAAGAAAACTCAGCAGTCCAGGTTCCTGATGTCAGTTTGTAGGGCTCCCTTGGGTCTATCAGGGCAGCACAAGTTTGAGGTGGGGACAACTTCGGTGTGGGGTCCATCCTTCGATATAAGGATTTTTTACAGTCAGGGCCAGGGGCCCCTGGGCACATCCTTTTTCCATTTTCCCTGGTAAAGAAAACCCAGAAGTCCAGGTTCCTGATGTCAGTTTGTAGGGCTCCCTTGGGTCTATCAGGGCAGCACAAGTTTGAGGTGGGGACAACTTTGGTGTGGGATCCATCCTTCGATATAAGGATTTCTTGTAGTGAGGCTCCAGCCCAGGGCCAGGGGCCCCTGGGCACATCCTTTTTCCATTTTCCCTGGGAAAGAAAACTCAGCAGTCCAGGTTCCTGATGTCAGTTTGTAGGGCTCCCTTGGGTCTATCAGGGCAGCACAAGTTTGAGGTGGGGACAACTTCGGTGTGGGGTCCATCCTTCGATATAAGGATTTTTTACAGTCAGGGCCAGGGGCCCCTGGGCACATCCTTTTTCCATTTTCCCTGGGAAAGAAAACTCAGCAGTCCAGGTTCCTGATGTCAGTTTGTAGGGCTCCCTTGGGTCTATCAGGGCAGCACAAGTTTGAGGTGGGGACAACTTCGGTGTGGGATCCATCCTTGGATATGAGGATTTTTTGTAGTGAGGCCCCAGCCCAGGGCCAGGGGCCCCTGGGCACATCCTTTTTCCATTTTCCCTGGGAAAGAAAACTCAGCAGTCCAGGTTCCTGATGTCAGTTTGTAGGGCTCCCTTGGGTCTATCAGGGCAGCACAAGTTTGAGGTGGGGACAACTTCGGTGTGGGGTCCATCCTTCGATATAAGGAATTTTTGCAGTGAGGGCCCAGCCCAGGGCCGGGGGCCCCTGGGCACATCCTTTGGCCATTTTCCCTGGGAAAGAAAACTCAGCAGTCCAGGTTCCTGATGTCAGTTTGTAGGGCTCCCTTGGGTCTATCAGGGCAGCACAAGTTTGAGGTGGGGACAACTTCGGTGTGGGCTCCATCCTTCGATATAAGGATTTTTTGCAGTCAGGGCCAGGGGCCCCTGGGCACATCCTTTTTCCATTTTCCCTGGGAAAGAAAACTCAGCAGTCCAGGTTCCTGATGTCAGTTTGTAGGGCTCCCTTGGGTCTATCAGGGCAGCACAAGTTTGAGGTGGGGACAACTTCGGTGTGGGGTCCATCCTTCGATATAAGGATTTTTTGCAGTCAGGGCCAGGGGCCCCTGGGCACATCCTTTTTCCATTTTCCCTGGTAAAGAAAACTCAGAAGTCCAGGTTCCTGATGTCAGTTTGTAGGGCTCCCTTGGGTCTATCAGGGCAGCACAAGTTTGAGGTGGGGACAACTTCGGTGTGGGGTCCATCCTTCGATATAAGGATTTTTTACAGTCAAGGCCAGGGGCCCCTGGGCACATCCTTTTTCCATTTTCCCTGGGAAAGAAAACTCAGCAGTCCAGGTTCCTGATGTCAGTTTGTAGGGCTCCCTTGGGTCTATCAGGGCAGCACAAATTTGAGGAGGGGACAACTTCTGTGTGGGGTCCATCCTTCGATATAAGGATTTTTTGTAGTGAGGACCCAGCCCAGGGCCAGGGGCCCCTGGGCACATCCTTTGGCCATTTTCCCTGGGAAAGAAAACTCAGCAGTCCAGGTTCCTGATGTCAGTTTGTAGGGCTCCCTTGGGTCTATCAGGGCAGCACAAGTTTGAGGTGGGGACAACTTCGGTGTGGGGTCCATCCTTCGATATAAGGATTCTTTGCAGTGTGGCCCCAGCCCATGGCCAGGGGCCCCTGGGCACATCCTTTTTCCATTTTCCCTGGGAAAGAAAACTCAGCAGTCCAGGTTCCTGATGTCAGTTTGTAGGGCTCACTTGGGTCTATCAGGGCAGCACAAGTTTGAGGTGGGGACAACTTTGATGTGGGGTCCATCCTTCGATATAAGGATTTTTTGTAGTTAGGACCCAGCCCAGGGCCAGTGGCCCCTGGGCACATCCTTTTTCCATTTTCCCTGGGAAAAAAAACTCAGCAGTCCACGTTCCTGATGTCAGTTTGTAGGGTTCCCTTGGGTCTATCAGGGCAGCACAAGTTTGAGGTGGGGACAACTTCGGTGTGGGGTCCATCCTTCGATATAAGGATTTTTTGCAGTCAGGGCCAGGGGCCCCTGGGCACATCCTTTGGCCATTTTCCCTGGGAAAGAAAACTCAGCAGTCCAGGTTCCTGATGTCAGTTTGTAGGGCTCCCTTGGGTCTATCAGGGCAGCACAAGTTTGAGGTGGGGACAACTTCGGTGTGGGGTCCATCCTTCGATATAAGGATTTTTTGCAGTCAGGGCCAGGGGCCCCTGGGCACATCCTTTTTCCATTTTCCCTGGTAAAGAAAACTCAGAAGTCCAGGTTCCTGATGTCAGTTTGTAGGGCTCCCTTGGGTCTATCAGGGCAGCACAAGTTTGAGGTGGGGACAACTTCGGTGTGGGGTCCATCCTTCGATATAAGGATTTTTTACAGTCAAGGCCAGGGGCCCCTGGGCACATCCTTTTTCCATTTTCCCTGGGAAAGAAAACTCAGCAGTCCAGGTTCCTGATGTCAGTTTGTAGGGCTCCCTTGGGTCTATCAGGGCAGCACAAATTTGAGGAGGGGACAACTTCGGTGTGGGGTCCACCCTTCGATATAAGGATTTTTTGTAGTGAGGCCCCAGCCCAGGGCCAGGGGCCCCTGGGCACATCCTTTTTCCATTTTCCCTGGGAAAGAAAACTCAGCAGTCCAGGTTCCTGATGTCACTTTGTAGGGCTCCCTTGGGTCTATCAGGGCAGCACAAGTTTGAGGTGGGGACAACTTTGGTGTGGGATCCATCCTTCGATATAAGGATTTCTTGTAGTGAGGATCCAGCCCAGGGCCAGGGGCCCCGGGGCACATCCTTTTTCCATTTTCCCTGGGAAAGAAAACTCAGCAGTCCAGGTTCCTGATGTCAGTTTGTAGGGCTCCCTTGGGTCTATCAGGGCAGCACAAGTTTGAGGTGGGGACAACTTCGGTGTGGGGTCCATCCTTCGATATAAGGATTTTTTGTAGTGAGGCCCCAGCCCAGGGCCAGGGGCCCCTGGGCACATCCTTTTTCCATTTTCCCTGGGAAAGAAAACTCAGCAGTCCAGGTTCCTGATGTCAGTTTGTAGGGCTCCCTTGGGTCTATCAGGGCAGCACAAGTTTGAGGTGGGGACAACTTCGGTGTGGGGTCCATCCTTCGATATAAGGATTTTTTACAGTCAGGGCCAGGGGCCCCTGGGCACATCCTTTTTCCATTTTCCCTGGTAAAGAAAACTCAGCAGTCCAGGTTCCTGATGTCAGTTTGTAGGGCTCCCTTGGGTCTATCAGGGCAGCACAAGTTTGAGGTGGGGACAACTTCGGTGTGGGATCCATCCTTCGATATGAGGATTTTTTGTAGTGAGGCCCCAGCCCAGGGCCAGGGGCCCCTGGGCACATCCTTTTTCCATTTTCCCTGGGAAAGAAAACTCAGCAGTCCAGGTTCCTGATGTCAGTTTGTAGGGCTCCCTTGGGTCTATCAGGGCAGCACAAGTTTGAGGTGGGGACAACTTTGGTGTGGGGTCCATCCTTCGATATAAGGATTTTTTGCAGTCAGGGCCAGGGGCCCCTGGGCACATCCTTTGGCCATTTTCCCTGGGAAAGAAAACTCAGCAGTCCAGGTTCCTGATGTCAGTTTGTAGGGCTCCCTTGGGTCTATCAGGGCAGCACAAGTTTGAGGTGGGGACAACTTCGGTGTGGGGTCCATCCTTCGATATAAGGATTTCTTGTAGTGAGGTCCCTGCCCAAGGCCAGCCGCCCCTGGGCACAACCTTTTTCCATTTTCCCTGGGAAAGAAAACTCAGCAGTCCAGGTTCCTGATGTCAGTTTGTAGGGCTCCCTTGGGTCTATCAGGGCAGCACAAGTTTGAGGTGGGGAGAACTTTGGTGTGGGGTCCATCCTTCGATATAAGGATTTTTTGCAGTCAGGGCCAGGGGCCCCTGGGCACATCCTTCTTCCATTTTCCCTGGGAAAGAAAACTCAGCAGTCCAGGTTCCTGATGTCAGTTTGTAGGGCTCCCTTGGGTCTATCAGGGCAGCACAAGTTTCAGGTGGGGACAACTTCGGTGTGGGGTCCATCCTTCGATATAAGGATTCTTTGCAGTCAGGGCCAGGGGCCCCCGGGCACATCCTTTTTCCATTTTCCCTGGGAAAGAAAACTCAGCAGTCCAGGTTCCTGATGTCAGTTTGTAGGGCTCCCTTGGGTCTATCAGGGCAGCACAAGTTTGAGGTGGGGACAATTTCGGTGTGGGGTCCATCCTTCGATATAAGGATTCTTTGCAATGAGGTCCCTACCCAGGACCAGGGGCCCCTGGGCACATCATTTGGCCATTTTCCCTGGGAAAGAAAACTCAGCAGTCCAGGTTCCTGATGTCAGTATGTAGGGCTCCCTTGGGTCTTTCAGGGCAGCACAAGTTTGAGGTGGGGACAACTTCGGTGTGGGCTCCATCCTTCAATATAAGGATTTTTTGCAGTCAGGGCCATGGGCCCCAGGGCACATCCTTTTTCCATTTTCCCTGGGAAAGAAAACTCAGCAGTCCAGGTTCCTGATGTCAGTTTGTAGGGCTCCCTTGGGTCTATCAGGGCAGCACAAGTTTGAGGTGGGGACAACTTCGGTGTGGGGTCCATCCTTCGATATAAGGATTCTTTGCAGTCAGAACCAGGGGCCCCCGGGCACAACCTTTTTCCATTTTCCCTGGGAAAGAAAACTCAGCAGTCCAGGTTCCTGATGTCAGTTTGTAGGGCTGCCTTGGGTCTATCAGGGCAGCACAAGTTTGAGGTGGGGACAACTTCGGTGTGGGGTCCATCCTTCGAGATAAGGATTCTTTGCAGTCAGAACCAGGGGCCCCCGGGCACATCCTTTTTCCATTTTCCCTGGGAAAGAAAACTCAGCAGTCCAGGTTCCTGATGTCAGTTTGTAGGGCTCCCTTGGGTCTATCAGGGTAGCACAATTTTGAGGTGGGGACAACTTCGGTGTGGGCTCCATCCTTCGATATAAGGATTTTTTGTAGTGAGGGCCCTGTCCAGGGCTAGGGGACCCTGGGCACAACCTTTTTCCATTTTCCCTGGGAAAGAAAACTCAGCAGTCCAGGTTCCTGATGTCAGTTTGTAGGGCTCCCTTGGGTCTATCAGGGCAGCACAAGTTTGAGGTGGGGACAACTTCGGTGTGGGGTCCATCCTTCGATATAAGGATTTTTTGCAGTCAGGGCCAGGGGCCCCTGGGCACATCCTTTTTCCATTTTCCCTGGGAAAGAAAACTCAGCAGTCCAGGTTCCTGATGTCAGTTTGTAGGGCTCCCTTGGGTCTATCAGGGCAGCACAAGTTTGAGGTGGGGACAACTTCGGTGTGGGGTCCATCCTTCGATATAAGGATTTTTTTCAGTCAGGGCAAAGGGCCCCCGGGCACGACCTTTGGCCATTTTCCCTGGGAAAGAAAACTCAGCAGTCCAGGTTCCTGATGTCATTTTGTAGGGCTCCCTTGGGTCTATCAGGGCAGCACAAGTTTGAGGTGGGGACAACTTCGGTGTGGGGTGCATCCTTCGATATAAGGATTTTTTGCAGTCAGGGCCAGCGGCCCCTGGGCACATCCTTTTTCCATTTTTCCTGGGAAAGAAAACTCAGCAGTCCAGGTTCCTGATGTCAGTTTGTAGGGCTCTCTTGGGTGTATCAGGGCAGCACAAGTTTGAGGTGGGGACAACTTCGGTGTGGGGTCCATCCTTCGATATAAGGATTTTTTGCAGTCAGGGCCAGGGGCCCCTGGGCACATCCTTTGGCCATTTTCCCTGGGAAAGAAAACTCAGCAGTCCAGGTTCCTGATGTCAGTTTGTAGGGCTGCCTTGGGTCTATCAGGGCAGCACAAGTTTGAGGTGGCGACAACTTCGGTGTGGGGTCCATCCTTCGATATAAGGATTTTTTGCAGTGAGGTCCCTGCCCAGGGCCGGGGCCCCTGGGCACATCCTTTTTCCATTTTCCCTGGGAAAGAAAACTCAGCAGTCCAGGTTCCTGATGTCAGTTTGTAGGGCTCCCTTGGGTCTATCAGGGCAGCACAAGTTTGAGGTGGGGACAACTTCGGTGTGGGGTCCATCCTTCGATATAAGGATTTCTTGTAGTGAGGTCCCTGCCCAAGGCCAGCCGCCCCTGGGCACAACCTTTTTCCATTTTCCCTGGGAAAGGAAACTCAGCAGTCCAGGTTCCTGATGTCAGTTTGTAGGGCTCCCTTGGGTCTATCAGGGCAGCACAAGTTTGAGGTGGGGACAACTTCGGTGTGGGGTGCATCCTTCGATATAAGGATTTTTTGCAGTCAGGGCCAGCGGCCCCTGGGCACATACTTTTTCCATTTTCCCTGGGAAAGAAAACTCAGCAGTCCAGGTTCCTGATGTCAGTTTGTAGGGCTCCCTTGGGTGTATCAGGGCAGCACAAGTTTGAGGTGGGGAGAACTTTGGTGTGGGGTCCATCCTTCGATATAAGGATTTTTTGCAGTCAGGGACAGGGGCCCCTGGGCACATCCTTTTTCCATTTTCCCTGGGAAAGAAAACTCAGCAGTCCAGGTTCCTGATGTCAGTTTGTAGGGCTCCCTTGGGTGTATCAGGGCAGCACAAGTTTGAGGTGGGGACAACTTCGGTGTGGGGTCCATCCTTCGATATAAGGATTTTTTGCAGTGAGGTCCCTGCCCAGGGCCAGGGCCCCTGGGCACATCCTTTTTCCATTTTCCCTGGGAAAGAAAACTCAGCAGTCCAGGTTCCTGATGTCAGTTTGTAGGGCTCCCTTGGGTCTATCAGGGCAGCACAAGTTTGAGGTGGGAAGAACTTTGGTGTGGGGTCCATCCTTCGATATAAGGATTTTTTGCAGTCAGGGACAGGGGCCCCTGGGCACATCCTTTTTCCATTTTCCCTGGGAAAGAAAACTCAGCAGTCCAGGTTCCTGATGTCAGTTTGTAGGGCTCCCTTGGGTGTATCAGGGCAGCACAAGTTTGAGGTGGGGACAACTTCGGTGTGGGGTCCATCCTTCGATATAAGGATTTTTTGCAGTGAGGTCCCTGCCCAGGGCCAGGGCCCCTGGGCACATCCTTTTTCCATTTTCCCTGGGAAAGAAAACTCAGCAGTCCAGGTTCCTGATGTCAGTTTGTAGGGCTCCCTTGGGTGTATCAGGGCAGCACAAGTTTGAGGTGGGGAGAACTTTGGTGTGGGGTCCATCCTTCGATATAAGGATTTTTTGCAGTCAGGGACAGGGCCCCCTGGGCACATCCTTTTTCCATTTTCCCTGGGAAAGAAAACTCAGCAGTCCAGGTTCCTGATGTCAGTTTGTAGGGCTCCCTTGGGTCTATCAGGGCAGCACAAGTTTGAGGTGGGGACAACTTCGGTGTGGGGTCCATCCTTCGATATAAGGATTTCTTGTAGTGAGGTCCCTGCCCAAGGCCAGCCGCCCCTGGGCACAACCTTTTTCCATTTTCCCTGGGAAAGAAAACTCAGCAGTCGAGGTTCCTGATGTCAGTTTGTAGGGCTCCCTTGGGTCTATCAGGGCAGCACAAGTTTGAGGTGGGGACAACTTCGGTGTGGGGTCCATCCTTCGATATAAGGATTCTTTGCAATGAGGCCCCTACCCAGGTCCAGGGGCCCCTGGGCACATCATTTGGCCATTTTCCCTGGGAAAGAAAACTCAGCAGTCCAGGTTCCTGATGTCAATTTGTAGGGCTCCCTTGGGTGTATCAGGGCAGCACAAGTTTGAGGTGGGGACAACTTCGGTGTGGGGTCCATCCTTCGATATAAGGATTCTTTGCAGTCAGAACCAGGGGCCCCCGGGCACAACCTTTTTCCATTTTCCCTGGGAAAGAAAACTCAGCAGTCCAGGTTCCTGATGTCAGTTTGTAGGGCTGCCTTGGGTCTATCAGGGCAGCACAAGTTTGAGGTGGGGACAACTTCGGTGTGGGGTCCATCCTTCGAGATAAGGATTCTTTGCAGTCAGAACCAGGGGCCCCCGGGCACATCCTTTTTCCATTTTCCCTGGGAAAGAAAACTCAGCAGTCCAGGTTCCTGATGTCAGTTTGTAGGGCTCCCTTGGGTCTATCAGGGTAGCACAATTTTGAGGTGGGGACAACTTCGGTGTGGGCTAGATCCTTCGATATAAGGATTTTTTGTAGTGAGGGCCCTGTCCAGGGCTAGGGGACCCTGGGCACAACCTTTTTCCATTTTCCCTGGGAAAGAAAACTCAGCAGTCCAGGTTCCTGATGTCAGTTTGTAGGGCTCCCTTGGGTCTATCAGGGCAGCACAAGTTTGAGGTGGGGACAACTTCGGTGTGGGGTCCATCCTTCGATATAAGGATTCTTTGCAGTCAGGGGCAGGGGCCCCTGGGCACATCCTTTTTCCATTTTCCCTGGGAAAGAAAACTCAGCAGTCCAGGTTCCTGATGTCAGTTTGTAGGGCTCCCTTGGGTGTATCAGGGCAGCACAAGTTTGAGGTGGGGACAACTTCGGTGTGGGGTCCATCCTTCGATATAAGGATTTTTTTCAGTCAGGGCAAAGGGCCCCCGGGCACGACCTTTGGCCATTTTCCCTGGGAAAGAAAACTCAGCAGTCCAGGTTCCTGATGTCATTTTGTAGGGCTCCCTTGGGTCTATCAGGGCAGCACAAGTTTGAGGTGGGGACAACTTCGGTGTGGGGTGCATCCTTCGATATAAGGATTTTTTGCAGTCAGGGCCAGCGGCCCCTGGGCACATCCTTTTTCCATTTTCCCTGGGAAAGAAAACTCAGCAGTCCAGGTTCCTGATGTCAGTTTGTAGGGCTCCCTTGGGTGTATCAGGGCAGCACAAGTTTGAGGTGGGGACAACTTCGGTGTGGGGTCCATCCTTCGATATAAGGATTTTTTGCAGTCAGGGCCAGGGGCCCCTGGGCACATCCTTTGGCCATTTTCCCTGGGAAAGAAAACTCAGCAGTCCAGGTTCCTGATGTCAGTTTGTAGGGCTGCCTTGGGTCTATCAGGGCAGCACAAGTTTGAGGTGGTGACAACTTCGGTGTGGGGTCCATCCTTCGATATAAGGATTCTTTGCAATGAGGTCCCTACCCAGGTCCAGGGGCCCCTGGGCACATCATTTGGCCATTTTCCCTGGGAAAGAAAACTCAGCAGTCCAGGTTCCTGATGTCAATTTGTAGGGCTCCCTTGGGTCTATCAGGGCAGCACAAGTTTGAGGTGGGGACAACTTCGGTGTGGGGTCCATCCTTCGATATAAGGATTTTTTGCAGTGAGGTCCCTGCCCAGGGCCGGGGCCCCTGGGCACATCCTTTTTCCATTTTCCCTGGGAAAGAAAACTCAGCAGTCCAGGTTCCTGATGTCAGTTTGTAGGGCTCCCTTGGGTCTATCAGGGCAGCACAAGTTTGAGGTGGGGACAACTTCGGTGTGGGGTCCATCCTTCGATATAAGGATTTCTTGTAGTGAGGTCCCTGCCCAAGGCCAGCCGCCCCTGGGCACAACCTTTTTCCATTTTCCCTGGGAAAGGAAACTCAGCAGTCCAGGTTCCTGATGTCAGTTTGTAGGGCTCCCTTGGGTGTATCAGGGCAGCACAAGTTTGAGGTGGGGAGAACTTTGGTGTGGGGTCCATCCTTCGATATAAGGATTTTTTGCAGTCAGGGCCAGCGGCCCCTGGGCACATACTTTTTCCATTTTCCCTGGGAAAGAAAACTCAGCAGTCCAGGTTCCTGATGTCAGTTTGTAGGGCTCCCTTGGGTGTATCAGGGCAGCACAAGTTTGAGGTGGGGACAACTTCGGTGTGGGGTCCATCCTTCGATATAAGGATTTTTTGCAGTCAGGGACAGGGGCCCCTGGGCACATCCTTTTTCCATTTTCCCTGGGAAAGAAAACTCAGCAGTCCAGGTTCCTGATGTCAGTTTGTAGGGCTCCCTTGGGTGTATCAGGGCAGCACAAGTTTGAGGTGGGGACAACTTCGGTGTGGGGTCCATCCTTCGATATAAGGATTTTTTGCAGTGAGGTCCCTGCCCAGGGCCAGGGCCCCTGGGCACATCCTTTTTCCATTTTCCCTGGGAAAGAAAACTCAGCAGTCCAGGTTCCTGATGTCAGTTTGTAGGGCTCCCTTGGGTGTATCAGGGCAGCACAAGTTTGAGGTGGGGAGAACTTTGGTGTGGGGTCCATCCTTCGATATAAGGATTTTTTGCAGTCAGGGACAGGGGCCCCTGGGCACATCCTTTTTCCATTTTCCCTGGGAAAGAAAACTCAGCAGTCCAGGTTCCTGATGTCAGTTTGTAGGGCTCCCTTGGGTGTATCAGGGCAGCACAAGTTTGAGGTGGGGACAACTTCGGTGTGGGGTCCATCCTTCGATATAAGGATTTTTTGCAGTGAGGTCCCTGCCCAGGGCCAGGGCCCCTGGGCACATCCTTTTTCCATTTTCCCTGGGAAAGAAAACTCAGCAGTCCAGGTTCCTGATGTCAGTTTGTAGGGCTCCCTTGGGTGTATCAGGGCAGCACAAGTTTGAGGTGGGGAGAAATTTGGTGTGGGGTCCATCCTTCGATATAAGGATTTTTTGCAGTCAGGGACAGGGGCCCCTGGGCACATCCTTTTTCCATTTTCCCTGGGAAAGAAAACTCAGCAGTCCAGGTTCCTGATGTCAGTTTGTAGGGCTCCCTTGGGTCTATCAGGGCAGCACAAGTTTGAGGTGGGGACAACTTCGGTGTGGGGTCCATCCTTCGATATAAGGATTCTTTGCAATGAGGCCCCTACCCAGGTCCAGGGGCCCCTGGGCACATCATTTGGCCATTTTCCCTGGGAAAGAAAACTCAGCAGTCCAGGTTCCTGATGTCAATTTGTAGGGCTCCCTTGGGTGTATCAGGGCAGCACAAGTTTGAGGTGGGGACAACTTCGGTGTGGGGTCCATCCTTCGATATAAGGATTTTTTGCAGTGAGGTCCCTGCCCAGGGCCGGGGCCCCTGGGCACATCCTTTTTCCATTTTCCCTGGGAAAGAAAACTCAGCAGTCCAGGTTCCTGATGTCAGTTTGTAGGGCTGCCTTGGGTCTATCAGGGCAGCACAAGTTTGAGGTGGGGACAACTTCGGTGTGGGGTCCATCCTTCGATATAAGGATTCTTTGCAATGAGGTCCCTACTCAGGTCCAGGGGCCCCTGGGCACACCATTTGGACATTTTCCCTGGGAAAGAAAACTCAGCAGTCCAGGTTCCTGATGTCAATTTGTAGGGCTCCCTTGGGTCTATCAGGGCAGCACAAGTTTCAGGTGGGGACAATTTCGGTGTGGGGTCCATCCTTCGATATAAGGACTTTTTGCAGTGAGGTCCCTGCCCAGGGCCGGGGCCCCTGGGCACATCCTTTTTCCATTTTCCCTGGGAAAGAAAACTCAGCAGTCCAGGTTCCTGATGTCAGTTTGTAGGGCTCCCTTGGGTCTATCAGGGCAGAACAAGTTTGAGGTGGGGACAACTTCGGTGTGGGGTCCATCCTTCGATATAAGGATTTCTTGTAGTGAGGTCCCTGCCCAAGGCCAGCCGCCCCTGGGCACAACCTTTTTCCATTTTCCCTGGGAAAGGAAACTCAGCAGTCCAGGTTCCTGATGTCAGTTTGTAGGGCTCCCTTGGGTCTATCAGGGCAGCACAAGTTTGAGGTGGGGACAACTTCGGTGTGGGGTCCATCCTTCGATATAAGGATTTTTTGCAGTCAGGGCCAGGGGACCCTGGGCACAACCTTTTTCCATTTTCCCTGGGAAAGAAAACTCAGCAGTCCAGGTTCCTGATGTCAGTTTGTAGGGCTCCCTTGGGTCTATCAGGGCAGCACAAGTTTGAGGTGGGGACAACTTCGGTGTGGGGTCCATCCTTCGATATAAGGATTCTTTGCAGTCAGGGCCAGGGGCCCCCGGGCACATCCTTTTTCCATTTTCCCTGGGAAAGAAAACTCAGCAGTCCAGGTTCCTGATGTCAGTTTGTAGGGCTCCCTTGGGTCTATCAGGGCAGCACAAGTTTGAGGTGGGGACAACTTTGGTGTGGGCTCCATCCTTCAATATAAGGATTTTTTGCAGTCAGGGCCAGGGGCCCCAGGGCACATCCTTTTTCCATTTTCCCTGGGAAAGAAAACTCAGCAGTCCAGGTTCCTGATGTCAGTTTGTAGGGCTCCCTTGGGTCTATCAGGGTAGCACAATTTTGAGGTGGGGACAATTTCGGTGTGGGGTCCATCCTTCGATATAAGGATTTTTTGTAGTGAGGTCCCTGCCCAAGGCCAGCCGCCCCTGGGCACAACCTTTTTCCATTTTCCCTGGGAAAGGAAACTCAGCAGTCCAGGTTCCTGATGTCATTTTGTAGGGCTCCCTTGGGTCTATCAGGGCAGCACAAGTTTGAGGTGGGGAGAACTTTGGTGTGGGGTGCATCCTTCGATATAAGGATTTTTTGCAGTCAGGGCCAGGGGCCCCTGGGCACATCCTTTTTCCATTTTCCCTGGGAAAGAAAACTCAGCAGTCCAGGTTCCTGATGTCAGTTTGTAGGGCTCCCTTGGGTGTATCAGGGCAGCACAAATTTGAGGTGGGGAGAACTTTGGTGTGGGGTCCATCCTTCGATATAAGGATTTTTTGCAGTCAGGGACAGGGGCCCCTGGGCACATCCTTTTTCCATTTTCCCTGGGAAAGGAAACTCAGCAGACCAGGTTCCTGATGTCAGTTTGTAGGGCTCCCTTGGGTCTATCAGGGCAGCACAAGTTTGAGGTGGGGACAACTTCGGTGTGGGGTCCATCCTTCGATATAAGGATTTTTTGCAGTGAGGTCCCTGCCCAGGGCCAGGGCCCCTGGGCACATCCTTTTTCCATTTTCCCTGGGAAAGAAAACTCAGCAGTACAGGTTCCTGATGTCAGTTTGTAGGGCTCCCTTAGGTCTATCAGGGCAGCACAAGTTTGAGGTGGGGACAACTTCGGTGTGGGGTCCATCCTTCGATATAAGGATTTCTTGTAGTGAGGTCCCTGCCCAAGGCCAGCCGCCCCTGGGCACAACCTTTTTCCATTTTCCCTGGGAAAGGAAACTCAGCAGTCCAGGTTCCTGATGTCAGTTTGTAGGGCTCCCTTGGGTCTATCAGGGCAGCACAAGTTTGAGGTGGGGACAACTTCGGTGTGGGGTGCATCCTTCGATATAAGGATTTTTTGCAGTCAGGGCCAGCGGCCCCTGGGCACATACTTTTTCCATTTTCCCTGGGAAAGAAAACTCAGCAGTCCAGGTTCCTGATGTCAGTTTGTAGGGCTCCCTTGGGTGTATCAGGGCAGCACAAGTTTGAGGTGGGGACAACTTCGGTGTGGGGTCCATCCTTCGATATAAGGATTTTTTGCAGTCAGGGACAGGGGCCCCTGGGCACATCCTTTTTCCATTTTCCCTGGGAAAGAAAACTCAGCAGTCCAGGTTCCTGATGTCAGTTTGTAGGGCTCCCTTGGGTGTATCAGGGCAGCACAAGTTTGAGGTGGGGACAACTTCGGTGTGGGGTCCATCCTTCGATATAAGGATTTTTTGCAGTGAGGTCCCTGCCCAGGGCCAGGGCCCCTGGGCACATCCTTTTTCCATTTTCCCTGGGAAAGAAAACTCAGCAGTCCAGGTTCCTGATGTCAGTTTGTAGGGCTCCCTTGGATGTATCAGGGCAGCACAAGTTTGAGGTGGGGAGAACTTTGGTGTGGGGTCCATCCTTCGATATAAGGATTTTTTGCAGTCAGGGACAGGGGCCCCTGGGCACATCCTTTTTCCATTTTCCCTGGGAAAGAAAACTCAGCAGTCCAGGTTCCTGATGTCAGTTTGTAGGGCTCCCTTGGGTGTATCAGGGCAGCACAAGTTTGAGGTGGGGACAACTTTGGTGTGGGGTCCATCCTTCGATATAAGGATTTTTTGCAGTGAGGTCCCTGCCCAGGGCCAGGGCCCCTGGGCACATCCTTTTTCCATTTTCCCTGGGAAAGAAAACTCAGCAGTCCAGGTTCCTGATGTCAGTTTGTAGGGCTCCCTTGGGTGTATCAGGGCAGCACAAGTTTGAGGTGGGGAGAACTTTGGTGTGGGGTCCATCCTTCGATATAAGGATTTTTTGCAGTCAGGGACAGGGGCCCCTGGGCACATCCTTTTTCCATTTTCCCTGGGAAAGAAAACTCAGCAGTCCAGGTTCCTGATGTCAGTTTGTAGGGCTCCCTTGGGTGTATCAGGGCAGCACAAGTTTGAGGTGGGGACAACTTCGGTGTGGGGTCCATCCTTCGATATAAGGATTTTTTGCAGTGAGGTCCCTGCCCAGGGCCAGGGCCCCAGGGCACATCCTTTTTCCATTTTCCCTGGGAAAGAAAACTCAGCAGTCCAGGTTCCTGATGTCAGTTTGTAGGGCTCCCTTGGGTCTATCAGGGCAGCACAATTTTGAGGTGGGGACAACTTCGGTGTGGGGTCCGTCCTTCGATATAAGGATTTTTTGTAGTGAGGGCCCTGTCCAGGGCTAGGGGACCCTGGGCACAACCTTTTTCCATTTTCTCTGGTAAAGGAAACTCAGCAGTCCAGGTTCCTGATGTCAGTTTGTAGGGCTCCCTTGGGTCTATCAGGGCAGCACAAGTTTGAGGTGGGGACAATTTCGGTGTGGGGTCCATCCTTCGATATAAGGATTTCTTGTAGTGAGGTCCCTGCCCAAGGCCAGCCGCCCCTGGGCACATCATTTGGCCATTTTCCCTGGGAAAGAAAACTCAGCAGTCGAGGTTCCTGATGTCAGTTTGTAGGGCTCCCTTGGGTCTATCAGGGCAGCACAAGTTTGAGGTGGGGACAACTTCGGTGTGGGGTCCATCCTTCGATATAAGGATTTTTTGCAGTCAGGGCCAGGGGCCCCTGGGCACATCCTTTTTCCATTTTCCCTGGGAAAGAAAACTCAGCAGTCCAGGTTCCTGATGTCAGTTTGTAGGGCTCCCTTGGGTCTATCAGGGCAGCACAAGTTTGAGGTGGGGACAACTTCGGTGTGGGGTCCATCCTTCGATATAAGGATTCTTTGCAATGAGGCCCCTACCCAGGTCCAGGGGCCCCTGGGCACATCATTTGGCCATTTTCCCTGGGAAAGAAAACTCAGCAGTCCAGGTTCCTGATGTCAATTTGTAGGGCTCCCTTGGGTGTATCAGGGCAGCACAAGTTTGAGGTGGGGACAACTTCGGTGTGGGGTCCATCCTTCGATATAAGGATTTTTTGCAGTGAGGTCCCTGCCCAGGGCCGGGGCCCCTGGGCACATCCTTTTTCCATTTTCCCTGGGAAAGAAAACTCAGCAGTCCAGGTTCCTGATGTCAGTTTGTAGGGCTGCCTTGGGTCTATCAGGGCAGCACAAGTTTGAGGTGGGGACAACTTCGGTGTGGGGTCCATCCTTCGATATAAGGATTCTTTGCAATGAGGTCCCTACTCAGGTCCAGGGGCCCCTGGGCACACCATTTGGACATTTTCCCTGGGAAAGAAAACTCAGCAGTCCAGGTTCCTGATGTCAATTTGTAGGGCTCCCTTGGGTGTATCAGGGCAGCACAAGTTTGAGGTGGGGACAATTTCGGTGTGGGGTCCATCCTTCGATATAAGGACTTTTTGCAGTGAGTTCCCTGCCCAGGGCCGGGGCCCCTGGGCACATCCTTTTTCCATTTTCCCTGGGAAAGAAAACTCAGCAGTCCAGGTTCCTGATGTCAGTTTGTAGGGCTCCCTTGGGTCTATCAGGGCAGAACAAGTTTGAGGTGGGGACAACTTCGGTGTGGGGTCCATCCTTCGATATAAGGATTTCTTGTAGTGAGGTCCCTGCCCAAGGCCAGCCGCCCCTGGGCACATCCTTTTTCCATTTTCCCTGGGAAAGGAAACTCAGCAGTCCAGGTTCCTGATGTCAGTTTGTAGGGCTCCCTTGGGTCTATCAGGGCAGCACAAGTTTGAGGTGGAGACAACTTCGGTGTGGGGTCCATCCTTCGATATAAGGATTTTTTGCAGTCAGGGCCAGGGGACCCTGGGCACAGCCTTTTTCCATTTTCCCTGGGAAAGAAAACTCAGCAGTCCAGGTTCCTGATGTCAGTTTGTAGGGCTCCCTTGGGTCTATCAGGGCAGCACAAGTTTGAGGTGGGGACAACTTCGGTGTGGGCTCCATCCTTCAATATAAGGATTTTTTGCAGTCAGGGCCAGGGGCCCCAGGGCACATCCTTTTTCCATTTTCCCTGGGAAAGAAAACTCAGCAGTCCAGGTTCCTGATGTCAGTTTGTAGGGCTCCCTTGGGTCTATCAGGGTAGCACAATTTTGAGGTGGGGACAATTTCGGTGTGGGGTCCATCCTTCGATATAAGGATTTTTTGTAGTGAGGTCCCTGCCCAAGGCCAGCCGCCCCTGGGCACAACCTTTTTCCATTTTCCCTGGGAAAGGAAACTCAGCAGTCCAGGTTCCTGATGTCAGTCTGTAGGGCTCCCTTGGGTCTATCAGGGCAGCACAAGTTTGAGGTGGGGACAACTTCGGTGTGGGGTGCATCCTTCGATATAAGGATTTTTTGCAGTCAGGGCCAGGGGCCCCTGGGCACATCCTTTTTCCATTTTCCCTGGGAAAGAAAACTCAGCAGTCCAGGTTCCTGATGTCAGTTTGTAGGGCTCCCTTGGGTGTATCAGGGCAGCACAAATTTGAGGTGGGGAGAACTTTGGTGTGGGGTCCATCCTTCGATATAAGGATTTTTTGCAGTCAGGGACAGGGGCCCCTGGGCACATCCTTTTTCCATTTTCCCTGGGAAAGAAAACTCAGCAGTCCAGGTTCCTGATGTCAGTTTGTAGGGCTCCCTTGGGTCTATCAGGGCAGCACAAGTTTGAGGTGGGGACAACTTCGGTGTGGGGTCCATCCTTCGATATAAGGATTTTTTGCAGTGAGGTCCCTGCCCAGGGCCAGGGCCCCTGGGCACATCCTTTTTCCATTTTCCCTGGGAAAGAAAACTCAGCAGTCCAGGTTCCTGATGTCAGTTTGTAGGGCTCCCTTGGGTCTATCAGGGCAGCACAAGTTTGAGGTGGGGACAACTTCGGTGTGGGGTCCATCCTTCGATATAAGGATTTTTTGTAGTGAGGGCCCTGTCCAGGGCTAGGGGACCCTGGGCACAACCTTTTTCCATTTTCCCTGGGAAAGAAAACTCAGCAGTCCAGGTTCCTGATGTCAGTTTGTAGGGCTCCCTTGGGTCTATCAGGGCAGCACAAGTTTGAGGTGGGGACAATTTTGGTGTGGGGTCCATCCTTCGATATAAGGATTTCTTGTAGTGAGGTCCCTGCCCAAGGCCAGCCGCCCCTGGGCACAACCTTTTTCCATTTTCCCTGGGAAAGAAAACTCAGCAGTCGAGGTTCCTGATGTCAGTTTGTAGGGCTCCCTTGGGTCTTTCAGGGCAGCACACGTTTGAGGTGGGGACAACTTCGGTGTGGGGTCCATCCTTCGATATAAGGATTCTTTCCAGTCAGAACCAGGGGCCCCCGGGCACATCCTTTTTCCATTTTCCCTGGGAAAGAAAACTCAGCAGTCCAGGTTCCTGATGTCAGTTTGTAGGGCTCCCTTGGGTCTATCAGGGCAGCACAAGTTTGAGGTGGGGACAACTTCGGTGTGGGGTCCATCCTTCGATATAAGGATTTCTTGTAGTGAGGTCCCTGCCCAAGGCCAGCGGCCCGTGGGCACAACCTTTTTCCATTTTCCCTGGGAAAGAAAACTCAGCAGTCCAGGTTCCTGATGTCAGTTTGTAGGGCTCCCTTGGGTCTATCAGGGCAGCACAAGTTTGAGGTGGGGACAACTTCGGTGTGGGCTCCATCCTTCGATATAAGGATTCTTTGCAGTCAGGGCCAGGGGCCCCTGGGCACATCCTTTTTCCATTTTCCCTGGGAAAGAAAACTCAGCAGTCCAGGTTCCTGATGTCAGTTTGTAGGGCTCCCTTGGGTCTATCAGGGCAGCACAAGTTTGAGGTGGGGACAACTTCGGTGTGGGCTCCATCCTTCAATATAAGGATTTTTTGCAGTCAGGGCCAGGGGCCCCAGGGCACATCCTTTTTCCATTTTCCCTGGGAAAGAAAACTCAGCAGTCCAGGTTCCTGATGTCAGTTTGTAGGGCTCCCTTGGGTCTATCAGGGCAGCACAAGTTTGAGGTGGGGACAACTTCGGTGTGGGGTGCATCCTTCGATATAAGGATTTTTTGCAGTCAGGGCCAGGGGCCCCAGGGCACATCCTTTTTCCATTTTCCCTGGGAAAGAAAACTCAGCAGTCCAGGTTCCTGATGTCAGTTTGTAGGGCTCCCTTGGGTCTATCAGGGCAGCACAAGTTTGAGGTGAGGACAACTTCGGTGTGGGGTCCATCCTTCGATATAAGGATTCTTTGCAGTCAGGGGCAGGGGCCCCTGGGCACATCCTTTTTCCATTTTCCCTGGGAAAGAAAACTCAGCAGTCCAGGTTCCTGATGTCAGTTTGTAGGGCTCCCTTGGGTGTATCAGGGCAGCACAAGTTTGAGGTGGGGACAACTTCGGTGTGGGGTCCATCCTTCGATATAAGGATTTTTTTCAGTCAGGGCCAAGGGCCCCCGGGCACGACCTTTGGCCATTTTCCCTGGGAAAGAAAACTCAGCAGTCCAGGTTCCTGATGTCAGTTTGTAGGGCTCCCTTGGGTCTCTCAGGGCAGCACAAGTTTGAGGTGGGGACAATTTCGGTGTGGGGTCCATCCTTCGATATAAGGATTCTTTGCAGTCAGGGCCAGGGGCCCCCGGGCACATCCTTTTTCCATTTTTCCTGGGAAAGAAAACTCAGCAGTCCAGGTTCCTGATGTCAGTTTGTAGGGCTCCCTTGGGTGTATGAGGGCAGCACAAGTTTGAGGTGGGGACAACTTCGGTGTGCGGTCCATCCTTCAATATAAGGATTTTTTGCAGTCAGGGCCAGGGGCCCCTGGGCACATCCTTTGGCCATTTTCCCTGGGAAAGAAAACTCAGCAGTCCAGGTTCCTGATGTCAGTTTGTAGGGCTCCCTTGGGTCTATCAGGGCAGCACAAGTTTGAGGTGGGGACAACTTCGGTGTGGGGTCCATCCTTCGATATAAGGATTCTTTGCAGTTAGGCCCCTACCCAGGTCCAGGGGCCCCTGGGCACATCATTTGGCCATTTTCCCTGGGAAAGAAAACTCAGCAGTCCAGGTTCCTGATGTCAGTTTGTAGGGCTCCCTTGGGTGTATCAGGGCAGCACAAGTTTGAGGTGGGGACAACTTCGGTGTGGGGTCCATCCTTCGATATAAGGATTTTTTGCAGTGAGGTCCCTGCCCAGGGCCGGGGCCCCTGGGCACATCCTTTTTCCATTTTCCCTGGGAAAGAAAACTCAGCAGTCCAGGTTCCTGATGTCAGTTTGTAGGGCTGCCTTGGGTCTATCAGGGCAGCACAAGTTTGAGGTGGGGACAATTTCGGTGTGGGGTCCATCCTTCGATATAAGGATTCTTTGCAATGAGGTCCCTACTCAGGTCCAGGGGCCCCTGGGCACACCATTTGGACATTTTCCCTGGGAAAGAAAACTCAGCAGTCCAGGTTCCTGATGTCAATTTGTAGGGCTCCCTTGGGTCTATCAGGGCAGCACAAGTTTGAGGTGGGGACAATTTCGGTGTGGGGTCCATCCTTCGATATAAGGACTTTTTGCAGTGAGGTCCCTGCCCAGGGCCGGGGCCCCTGGGCACATCCTTTTTCCATTTTCCCTGGGAAAGAAAACTCAGCAGTCCAGGTTCCTGATGTCAGTTTGTAGGGCTCCCTTGGGTCTATCAGGGCAGAGAAGTTTGAGGTGGGGACAACTTCGGTGTGGGGTCCATCCTTCGATATAAGGATTTCTTGTAGTGAGGTCCCTGCCCAAGGCCAGCCGCCCCTGGGCACAACCTTTTTCCATTTTCCCTGGGAAAGGAAACTCAGCAGTCCAGGTTCCTGATGTCAGTTTGTAGGGCTCCCTTGGGTCTATCAGGGCAGCACAAGTTTGAGGTGGGGACAACTTCGGTGTGGGGTCCATCCTTCGATATAAGGATTTTTTGCAGTCAGGGCCAGGGGACCCTGGGCACAACCTTTTTCCATTTTCCCTGGGAAAGAAAACTCAGCAGTCCAGGTTCCTGATGTCAGTTTGTAGGGCTCCCTTGGGTCTATCAGGGCAGCACAAGTTTGAGGTGGGGACAACTTCGGTGTGGGGTCCATCCTTCGATATAAGGATTCTTTGCAGTCAGGGCCAGGGGCCCCCGGGCACATCCTTTTTCCATTTTCCCTGGGAAAGAAAACTCAGCAGTCCAGGTTCCTGATGTCAGTTTGTAGGGCTCCCTTGGGTCTATCAGGGCAGCACAAGTTTGAGGTGGGGACAACTTTGGTGTGGGCTCCATCCTTCAATATAAGGATTTTTTGCAGTCAGGGCCAGGGGCCCCAGGGCACATCCTTTTTCCATTTTCCCTGGGAAAGAAAACTCAGCAGTCCAGGTTCCTGATGTCAGTTTGTAGGGCTCCCTTGGGTCTATCAGGGCAGCACAAGTTTGAGGTGGGGACAACTTCGGTGTGGGGTCCATCCTTCGATATAAGGATTCTTTGCAGTCAGAACCAGGGGCCCCCGGGCACAACCTTTTTCCATTTTCCCTGGGAAAGAAAGCTCAGCAGTCCAGGTTCCTGATGTCAGTTTGTAGGGCTCCCTTGGGTCTATCAGGGCAGCACAAGTTTGAGGTGGGGACAACTTCGGTGTGGGGTCCATCCTTCGATATAAGGATTTTTTGTAGTGAGGGCCCTGTCCAGGGCTAGGGGACCCTGGGCACATCCTTTTTCCATTTTCCCTGGGAAAGAAAACTCAGCAGTCCAGGTTCCTGATGTCAGTTTGTCGGGCTCCCTTGGGTCTATCAGGGTAGCACAATTTTGAGGTGGGGACAACTTCGGTGTGGGGTCCATCCTTCGATATAAGGATTTTTTGTAGTGAGGGCCCTGTCCAGGGCTAGGGGACCCTGGGCACAACCTTTTTCCATTTTCCCTGGGAAAGAAAACTCAGCAGTCCAGGTTCCTGATGTCACTTTGTAGGGCTCCCTTGGGTCTATCAGGGCAGCACAAGTTTGAGGTGGGGAGAACTTCGGTGTGGGGTGCATCCTTCGATATAAGGATTTTTTGCAGTCAGGGCCAGGGGCCCCTGGGCACATCCTTTTTCCATTTTCCCTGGGAAAGAAAACTCAGCAGTCCAGGTTCCTGATGTCAGTTTGTAGGGCTCCCTTGGGTCTATCAGGGCAGCACAAGTTTGAGGTGGGGACAACTTCGGTGTGGGGTCCATCCTTCGATATAAGGATTCTTTGCAGTCAGGGGCAGGGGCCCCTGGGCACATCCTTTTTCCATTTTCCCTGGGAAAGAAAACTCAGCAGTCCAGGTTCCTGATGTCAGTTTGTAGGGCTCCCTTGGGTGTATCAGGGCAGCACAAGTTTGAGGTGGGGACAACTTCGGTGTGGGGTCCATCCTTCGATATAAGGATTTTTTTCAGTCAGGGCCAAGGGCCCCCGGGCACGAACTTTGGCCATTTTCCCTGGGAAAGAAAACTCAGCAGTCCAGGTTCCTGATGTCAGTTTGTAGGGCTCCCTTGGGTCTCTCAGGGCAGCACAAGTTTGAGGTGGGGACAACTTCGGTGTGGGGTCCATCCTTCGATATAAGGATTTTTTGCAGTGAGGACCCTGCCCAGGGCCGGGGCCCCTGGGCACATCCTTTTTCCATTTTCCCTGGGAAAGAAAACTCAGCAGTCCAGGTTCCTGATGTCAGTTTGTAGGGCTCCCTTGGGTCTATCAGGGCAGCACAAGTTTGAGGTGGGGACAACTTCCGTGTGGGGTCCATCCTTCGATATAAGGATTCTTTGCAATGAGGTCCCTACTCAGGTCCAGGGGCCCCTGGGCACATCCTTTTTCCATTTTCCCTGGGAAAGAAAACTCAGCAGTCCAGGTTCCTGATGTCAGTTTGTAGGGCTCCCTTGGGTGTATCAGGGCAGCACAAGTTTGAGGTGGGGACAAGTTCGGTGTGGGGTCCATCCTTCGATATAGGGATTCTTTGTAATGAGGGCCCTACCCAGGTCCAGGGGCCCCTGGGCACATCATTTGGCCATTTTCCCTGGGAAAGAAAACTCAGCAGTCCAGGTTCCTGATGTCAATTTGTAGGGCTCCCTTGGGTGTATCAGGGCAGCACAAGTTTGAGGTGGGGACAATTTCGGTGTGGGGTCCATCCTTCGATATAAGGATTTCTTGTAGTGAGGTCCCTGCCCAAGGCCAGCCGCCCCTGGGCACAACCTTTTTCCATTTTCCCTGGGAAAGAAAACTCAGCAGTCCAGGTTCCTGATGTCAGTTTGTAGGGCTCCCTTGGGTCTTTCAGGGCAGCACACGTTTGAGGTGGGGACAACTTCGGTGTGGGGTCCATCCTTCGATATAAGGATTCTTTCCAGTCAGAACCAGGGGCCCCTGGGCACAACCTTTTTCCATTTTCCCTGGGAAAGAAAACTCAGCAGTCCAGGTTCCTGATGTCAGTTTGTAGGGCTCCCTTGGGTCTATCAGGGCAGCACAAGTTTGAGGTGGGGACAACTTCGGTGTGGGGTCCATCCTTCGATATAAGGATTTCTTGTAGTGAGGTCCCTGCCCAAGGCCAGCGGCCCGTGGGCACAACCTTTTTCCATTTTCCCTGGGAAAGAAAACTCAGCAGTCCAGGTTCCTGATGTCAGTTTGTAGGGCTCCCTTGGGTCTATCAGGGCAGCACAAGTTTGAGGTGGGGACAACTTCGGTGTGGGGTCCATCCTTCGATATAAGGATTCTTTGCAGTCAGGGCCAGGGGCCCCTGGGCACATCCTTTTTCCATTTTCCCTGGGAAAGAAAACTCAGCAGTCCAGGTTCCTGATGTCAGTTTGTAGGGCTCCCTTGGGTCTATCAGGGCAGCACAAGTTTGAGGTGGGGACAACTTCGGTGTGGGCTCCATCCTTCAATATAAGGATTTTTTGCAGTCAGGGCCAGGGGCCCCAGGGCACATCCTTTTTCCATTTTCCCTGGGAAAGAAAACTCAGCAGTCCAGGTTCCTGATGTCAGTTTGTAGGGCTCCCTTGGGTCTATCAGGGCAGCACAAGTTTGAGGTGGGGACAACTTCGGTGTGGGGTCCATCCTTCGATATAAGGATTCTTTGCAGTCAGGGCCAGGGGCCCCCGGGCACATCCTTTTTCCATTTTTCCTGGGAAAGAAAACTCAGCAGTCCAGGTTCCTGATGTCAGTTTGTAGGGCTCCCTTGGGTCTATCAGGGCAGCACAAGTTTGAGGTGGGGACAACTTCGGTGTGGGGTCCATCCTTCAATATAAGGATTTTTTGCAGTCAGGGCCAGGGGCCCCTGGGCACATCCTTTGGCCATTTTCCCTGGGAAAGAAAACTCAGCAGTCCAGGTTCCTGATGTCAGTTTGTAGGGCTCCCTTGGGTCTATCAGGGCAGCACAAGTTTGAGGTGGGGACAACTTCGGTGTGGGGTCCATCCTTCGATATAGGGATTCTTTGTAATGAGGGCCCTACCCAGGTCCAGGGGCCCCTGGGCACATCATTTGGCCATTTTCCCTGGGAAAGAAAACTCAGCAGTCCAGGTTCCTGATGTCAATTTGTAGGGCTCCCTTGGGTGTATCAGGGCAGCACAAGTTTGAGGTGGGGACAACTTCGGTGTGGGGTCCATCCTTCGATATAAAGATTTTTTGCAGTGAGGTCCCTGCCCAGGGCCGGGGCCCCTGGGCACATCCTTTTTCCATTTTCCCTGGGAAAGAAAACTCAGCAGTCCAGGTTCCTGATGTCAGTTTGTAGGGCTCCCTTGGGTCTATCAGGGCAGCACAAGTTTGAGGTGGGGACAACTTCGGTGTGGGGTCCATCCTTCGATATAAGGATTCTTTGCAATGAGGTCCCTACTCAGGTCCAGGGGCCCCTGGGCACATCCTTTTTCATTTTCCCTGGGAAAGAAAACTCAGCAGTCCAGGTTCCTGATGTCAGTTTGTAGGGCTCCCTTGGGTCTATCAGGGCAGCACAAGTTTGAGGTGGGGACAATTTCGGTGTGGGGTCCATCCTTCGATATAAGGATTTTTTGCAGTGAGGTCCCTGCCCAGGGCCGGGGCCCCTGGGCACATCCTTTTTCCATTTTCCCTGGGAAAGAAAACTCAGCAGTCCAGGTTCCTGATGTCAGTTTGTAGGGCTCCCTTGGGTCTATCAGGGCAGAACAAGTTTGAGGTGGGGACAACTTCGGTGTGGGGTCCATCCTTCGATATAAGGATTTTTTGTAGTGAGGGCCCTGTCCAGGGCTAGGGGACCCTGGGCACATCCTTTTTCCATTTTCCCTGGGAAAGAAAACTCAGCAGTCCAGGTTCCTGATGTCAGTTTGTAGGGCTCCCTTGGGTCTATCAGGGCAGCACAAGTTTGAGGTGGGGACAACTTCGGTGTGGGGTCCATCCTTCGATATAAGGATTTCTTGTAGTGAGGTCCCTGCCCAAGGCCAGCCGCCCCTGGGCACAACCTTTTTCCATTTTCCCTGGGAAAGGAAACTCAGCAGTCCAGGTTCCTGATGTCAGTTTGTAGGGCTCCCTTGGGTCTATCAGGGCAGCACAAGTTTGAGGTGGGGAGAACTTTGGTGTGGGGTCCATCCTTCGATATAAGGATTTTTTGCAGTCAGGGCCAGGGGCCCCTGGGCACAACCTTTTTCCATTTTCCCTGGGAAAGAAAACTCAGCAGTCCAGGTTCCTGATGTCAGTTTGTAGGGCTCCCTTGGGTCTATCAGGGCAGCACAAGTTTGAGGTGGGGACAACTTCGGTGTGGGGTCCATCCTTCGATATAAGGATTTTTTGCAGTGAGGTCCCTGCCCGGGGCCAGGGCCCCTGGGCACATCCTTTTTCCATTTTCCCTGGGAAAGAAAACTCAGCAGTCCAGGTTCCTGATGTCAGTTTGTAGGGCTCCCTTGGGTCTATCAAGGCAGCACAATTTTGAGGTGGGGACAACTTCGGTGTGGGGTCCATCCTTCGATATAAGGATTTTTTTCAGTGAGGGCCCTGTCCAGGGCTAGGGGACCCTGGGCACAAACTTTTTCCATTTTCCCTGGGAAAGAAAACTCAGCAGTCCAGGTTCCTGATGTCAGTTTGTAGGGCTCCCTTGGGTCTATCAGGGCAGCACAAGTTTGAGGTGGGGACAATTTCGGTGTGGGGTCCATCCTTCGATATAAGGATTTCTTGTAGTGAGGTCCCTGCACAAGGCCAGCCGCCCCTGGGCACAACCTTTTTCCATTTTCCCTGGGAAAGAAAACTCAGCAGTCCAGGTTCCTGATGTCAGTTTGTAGGGCTCCCTTGGGTCTATCAGGGCAGCACAAGTTTCAGGTGGGGACAACTTCGGTGTGGGGTCCATCCTTCGATATAAGGATTCTTTGCAGTCAGGGCCAGGGGCCCCCGGGCACATCCTTTTTCCATTTTCCCTGGGAAAGAAAACTCAGCAGTCCAGGTTCCTGATGTCAGTTTGTAGGGCTCCCTTGGGTCTATCAGGGCAGCACAAGTTTGAGGTGGGGACAATTTCGGTGTGGGGTCCATCCTTCGATATAAGGATTCTTTGCAATGAGGGCCCTACCCAGGTCCAGGGGCCCCTGGGCACATCATTTGGCCATTTTCCCTGGGAAAGAAAACTCAGCAGTCCAGGTTCCTGATGTCAGTATGTAGGGCTCCCTTGGGTCTTTCAGGGCAGCACAAGTTTGAGGTGGGGACCACTTCGGTGTGGGGTCCATCCTTCGATATAAGGATTCTTTCCAGTCAGAACCAGGGGCCCCCGGGCACATCCTTTTCCCATTTTCCCTGGGAAAGAAAACTCAGCAGTCCAGGTTCCTGATGTCAGTTTGTAGGGCTCCCTTGGGTCTATCAGGGCAGCACAAGTTTGAGGTGGGGACAACTTCGGTGTGGGGTCCATCCTTCGATATAAGGATTTCTTGTAGTGAGGTCCCTGCCCAAGGCCAGCGGCCCATGGGCACAACCTTTTTCCATTTTCCCTGGGAAAGAAAACTCAGCAGTCCAGGTTCCTGATGTCAGTTTGTAGGGCTCCCTTGGGTCTATCAGGGCAGCACAAGTTTGAGGTGGGGACAACTTCGGTGTGGGGTCCATCCTTCGATATAAGGATTCTTTGCAGTCAGGGCCAGGGGCCCCCGGGCACATCCTTTTTCCATTTTCCCTGGGAAAGAAAACTCAGCAGTCCAGGTTCCTGATGTCAGTTTGTAGGGCTCCCTTGGGTCTATCAGGGCAGCACAAGTTTGAGGTGGGGACAACTTCGGTGTGGGCTCCATCCTTCAATATAAGGATTTTTTGCAGTCAGGGCCAGGGGCCCCAGGGCACAACCTTTTTCCATTTTCCCTGGGAAAGAAAACTCAGCAGTCCAGGTTCCTGATGTCAGTTTGTAGGGCTGCCTTGGGTCTATCAGGGCAGCACAAGTTTGAGGTGGGGACAACTTCGGTGTGGGGTCCATCCTTCGATATAAGGATTTTTTGCAGTCAGGGCCAGGGGCCCCTGGGCACATACATTTTCCATTTTCCCTGGGAAAGAAAACTCAGCAGTCCAGGTTCCTGATGTCAGTTTGTAGGGCTCCCTTGGGTCTATCAGGGCAGCACAAGTTTGAGGTGGGGAGAACTTTGGTGTGGGGTCCATCCTTCGATATAAGGATTTTTTGCAGTCAGGGCCAGGGGCCCCTGGGCACAACCTTTTTCCATTTTCCCTGGGAAAGAAAACTCAGCAGTCCAGGTTCCTGATGTCAGTTTGTAGGGCTCCCTTGGGTCTATCAGGGCAGCACAAGTTTGAGGTGGGGACAACTTCGGTGTGGGGTCCATCCTTCGATATAAGGATTTTTTGCAGTGAGGTCCCTGCCCGGGGCCAGGGCCCCTGGGCACATCCTTTTTCCATTTTCCCTGGGAAAGAAAACTCAGCAGTCCAGGTTCCTGATGTCAGTTTGTAGGGCTCCCTTGGGTCTATCAAGGCAGCACAATTTTGAGGTGGGGACAACTTCGGTGTGGGGTCCATCCTTCGATATAAGGATTTTTTTCAGTGAGGGCCCTGTCCAGGGCTAGGGGACCCTGGGCACAAACTTTTTCCATTTTCCCTGGGAAAGAAAACTCAGCAGTCCAGGTTCCTGATGTCAGTTTGTAGGGCTCCCTTGGGTCTATCAGGGCAGCACAAGTTTGAGGTGGGGACAATTTCGGTGTGGGGTCCATCCTTCGATATAAGGATTTCTTGTAGTGAGGTCCCTGCACAAGGCCAGCCGCCCCTGGGCACAACCTTTTTCCATTTTCCCTGGGAAAGAAAACTCAGCAGTCCAGGTTCCTGATGTCAGTTTGTAGGGCTCCCTTGGGTCTATCAGGGCAGCACAAGTTTCAGGTGGGGACAACTTCGGTGTGGGGTCCATCCTTCGATATAAGGATTCTTTGCAGTCAGGGCCAGGGGCCCCCGGGCACATCCTTTTTCCATTTTCCCTGGGAAAGAAAACTCAGCAGTCCAGGTTCCTGATGTCAGTTTGTAGGGCTCCCTTGGGTCTATCAGGGCAGCACAAGTTTGAGGTGGGGACAATTTCGGTGTGGGGTCCATCCTTCGATATAAGGATTCTTTGCAATGAGGGCCCTACCCAGGTCCAGGGGCCCCTGGGCACATCATTTGGCCATTTTCCCTGGGAAAGAAAACTCAGCAGTCCAGGTTCCTGATGTCAGTATGTAGGGCTCCCTTGGGTCTTTCAGGGCAGCACAAGTTTGAGGTGGGGACCACTTCGGTGTGGGGTCCATCCTTCGATATAAGGATTCTTTCCAGTCAGAACCAGGGGCCCCCGGGCACATCCTTTTCCCATTTTCCCTGGGAAAGAAAACTCAGCAGTCCAGGTTCCTGATGTCAGTTTGTAGGGCTCCCTTGGGTCTATCAGGGCAGCACAAGTTTGAGGTGGGGACAACTTCGGTGTGGGGTCCATCCTTCGATATAAGGATTTCTTGTAGTGAGGTCCCTGCCCAAGGCCAGCGGCCCATGGGCACAACCTTTTTCCATTTTCCCTGGGAAAGAAAACTCAGCAGTCCAGGTTCCTGATGTCAGTTTGTAGGGCTCCCTTGGGTCTATCAGGGCAGCACAAGTTTGAGGTGGGGACAACTTCGGTGTGGGGTCCATCCTTCGATATAAGGATTCTTTGCAGTCAGGGCCAGGGGCCCCCGGGCACATCCTTTTTCCATTTTCCCTGGGAAAGAAAACTCAGCAGTCCAGGTTCCTGATGTCAGTTTGTAGGGCTCCCTTGGGTCTATCAGGGCAGCACAAGTTTGAGGTGGGGACAACTTCGGTGTGGGCTCCATCCTTCAATATAAGGATTTTTTGCAGTCAGGGCCAGGGGCCCCAGGGCACAACCTTTTTCCATTTTCCCTGGGAAAGAAAACTCAGCAGTCCAGGTTCCTGATGTCAGTTTGTAGGGCTGCCTTGGGTCTATCAGGGCAGCACAAGTTTGAGGTGGGGACAACTTCGGTGTGGGGTCCATCCTTCGATATAAGGATTTTTTGCAGTCAGGGCCAGGGGCCCCTGGGCACATACATTTTCCATTTTCCCTGGGAAAGAAAACTCAGCAGTCCAGGTTCCTGATGTCAGTTTGTAGGGCTCCCTTGGGTCTATCAGGGCAGCACAAGTTTGAGGTGGGGAGAACTTTGGTGTGGGGTCCATCCTTCGATATAAGGATTTTTTGCAGTCAGGGCCAGGGGCCCCTGGGCACATCCTTTTTCCATTTTCCCTGGGAAAGAAAACTCAGCAGTCCAGGTTCCTGATGTCAGTTTGTAGGGCTCCCTTGGGTCTATCAAGGCAGCACAATTTTGAGGTGGGGACAACTTCGGTGTGGGGTCCATCCTTCGATATAAGGATTTTTTTCAGTGAGGGCCCTGTCCAGGGCTAGGGGACCCTGGGCACATCCTTTTTCCATTTTCCCTGGGAAAGAAAACTCAGCAGTCCAGGTTCCTGATGTCAGTTTGTAGGGCTCCCTTGGGTCTATCAGGGCAGCACAAGTTTGAGGTGGGGACAATTTCGGTGTGGGGTCCATCCTTCGATATAAGGATTTCTTGTAGTGAGGTCCCTGCACAAGGCCAGCCGCCCCTGGGCACAACCTTTTTCCATTTTCCCTGGGAAAGAAAACTCAGCAGTCCAGGTTCCTGATGTCAGTTTGTAGGGCTCCCTTGGGTCTATCAGGGCAGCACAAGTTTCAGGTGGGGACAACTTCGGTGTGGGGTCCATCCTTCGATATAAGGATTCTTTGCAGGCATGGGCAGGGGCCCCCGGGCACATCCTTTTTCCATTTTCCCTGGGAAAGAAAACTCAGCAGTCCAGGTTCCTGATGTCAGTTTGTAGGGCTCCCTTGGGTCTATCAGGGCAGCACAAGTTTGAGGTGGGGACAATTTCGGTGTGGGGTCCATCCTTCGATATAAGGATTCTTTGCAATGAGGGCCCTACCCAGGTCCAGGGGCCCCTGGGCACATCATTTGGCCATTTTCCCTGGGAAAGAAAACTCAGCAGTCCAGGTTCCTGATGTCAGTATGTAGGGCTCCCTTGGGTCTTTCAGGGCAGCACAAGTTTGAGGTGGGGACAACTTCAGTGTGGGGTCCATCCTTCGATATAAGGATTCTTTCCAGTCAGAACCAGGGGCCCCCGGGCACATCCTTTTTCCATTTTCCCTGGGAAAGAAAACTCAGCAGTCCAGGTTCCTGATGTCAGTTTGTAGGGCTCCCTTGGGTCTATCAGGGCAGCACAAGTTTGAGGTGGGGACAACTTCGGTGTGGGGTCCATCCTTCGATATAAGGATTTCTTGTAGTGAGGTCCCTGCCCAAGGCCAGCGGCCCATGGGCACAACCTTTTTCCATTTTCCCTGGGAAAGAAAACTCAGCAGTCCAGGTTCCTGATGTCAGTTTGTAGGGCTCCCTTGGGTCTATCAGGGCAGCACAAGTTTGAGGTGGGGACAACTTCGGTGTGGGGTCCATCCTTCGATATAAGGATTCTTTGCAGTCAGGGCCAGGGGCCCCCGGGCACATCCTTTTTCCATTTTCCCTGGGAAAGAAAACTCAGCAGTCCAGGTTCCTGATGTCAGTTTGTAGGGCTCCCTTGGGTCTATCAGGGCAGCACAAGTTTAAGGTGGGGACAACTTCGGTGTGGGCTCCATCCTTCAATATAAGGATTTTTTGCAGTCAGGGCCAGGGGCCCCAGGGCACAACCTTTTTCCATTTTCCCTGGGAAAGAAAACTCAGCAGTCCAGGTTCCTGATGTCAGTTTGTAGGGCTCCCTTGGGTCTATCAGGGCAGCACAAGTTTGAGGTGGGGACCACTTCGGTGTGGGGTCCATCCTTCGATATAAGGATTCTTTGCAGTCAGAACCAGGGGCCCCCGGGCACAACCTTTTTCCATTTTCCCTGGGAAAGAAAACTCAGCAGTCCAGGTTCCTGATGTCAGTTTGTAGGGCTGCCTTGGGTCTATCAGGGCAGCACAAGTTTGAGGTGGGGACAACTTCGGTGTGGGCTCCATCCTTCGAGATAAGGATTCTTTGCAGTCAGAACCAGGGGCCCCCGGGCACATCCTTTTTCCATTTTCCCTGGGAAAGAAAACTCAGCAGTCCAGGTTCCTGATGTCAGCTTGTAGGGCTCCCTTGGGTCTATCAGGGTAGCACAATTTTGAGGTGGGGACAAATTCGGTGTGGGGTCCATCCTTCGATATAAGGATTTTTTGTAGTGAGGGCCCTGTCCAGGGCTAGGGGACCCTGGGCACAACCTTTTTCCATTTTCCCTGGGAAAGAAAACTCAGCAGTCCAGGTTCCTGATGTCAGTTTGTAGGGCTGCCTTGGGTCTATCAGGGCAGCACAAGTTTCAGCTGGGGAGAACTTCGGTGTGGGGTGCATCCTTCGATACAAGGATTTTTTGCAGTCAGGGCCAGCGGCCCCTGGGCACATCCTTTTTCCATTTTTCCTGGGAAAGAAAACTCAGCAGTCCAGGTTCCTGATGTCAGTTTGTAGGGCTCCCTTGGGTGTATCAGGGCAGCACAATTTTGAGGTGGGGACAACTTCGGTGTGGGCTCCATCCTTCGATATAAGGATTTTTTGTAGTCAGGGCCAGGGGCCCCTGGGCACATCATTTGGCCATTTTCCCTGGGAAAGAAAACTCAGCAGTCCAGGTTCCTGATGTCAGTTTGTAGGGCTCCCTTGGGTCTATCAGGGCAGCACAAGTTTGAGGTGGGGACAACTTCGGTGTGGGGTCCATCCTTCGATATAAGGATTCTTTGCAATGAGGTCCCTACCCAGGTCCAGCGGCCCCTGGGCACATACTTTTTCCATTTTCCCTGGGAAAGAAAACTCAGCAGTCCAGGTTCCTGATGTCAGTTTGTAGGGCTCCCTTGGGTGTATCAGGGCAGCACAAGTTTGAGGTGGGGAGAACTTTGGTGTGGGGTCCATCCTTCGATATAAGGATTTTTTGCAGTCAGGGACAGGGGCCCCTGGGCACATACTTTTTCCATTTTCCCTGGGAAAGAAAACTCAGCAGTCCAGGTTCCTGATGTCAGTTTGTAGGGCTCCCTTGGGTCATTCAGGGCAGCACAAGTTTGAGGTGGGGACAACTTCGGTGTGGGGTCCATCCTTCGATATAAGGATTTTTTGTAGCGAGGGCCCTGTCCAGGGCTAGGGGACCCTGGGCACATCCTTTTTCCATTTTCCCTGGGAAAGAAAACTCAGCAGTCCAGGTTCCTGCTGTCTGTTTGTAGGGCTCCCTTGGGTCTATCAGGGCAGCACAAGTTTGAGGTGGGGACAACTTCGGTGTGGGGTCCATCCTTCGATATAAGGATTTCTTGTAGTGAGGTCCCTGCCCAAGGCCAGCCGCCCCTGGGCACAACCTTTTTCCATTTTCCCTGGGAAAGAAAACTCAGCAGTCCAGGTTCCTGATGTCAGTTTGTAGAGCTCCCTTGGGTGTATCAGGGCAGCACAAGTTTGAGGTGGGGACAACTTCGGTGTGGGGTGCATCCTTCGATATAAGGATTTTTTGCAGTCAGGGCCAGGGGCCCCAGGGCACATCCTTTTTCCATTTTCCCTGGGAAAGAAAACTCAGCAGTCCAGGTTCCTGATGTCAGTTTGTAGGGCTCCCTTGGGTCTATCAGGGCAGCACAAGTTTGAGGTGGGGACAACTTCGGTGTGGGGTCCATCCTTCGATATAAGGATTTTTTGTAGTGAGGGCCCTGTCCAGGGCTAGGGGACCCTGGGCACATCCTTTTTCCATTTTCCCTGGGAAAGAAAACTCAGCAGTCCAGGTTCCTGATGTCAGTTTGTAGGACTCCCTTGGGTCTATCAGGGCAGCACAAGTTTGAGGTGGGGAGAACTTTGGTGTGGGGTCCATCCTTCGATATAAGGATTTCTTGTAGTGAGGTCCCTGCCCAGGGCTAGGGGACCCTGGGCACAAACTTTTTCCATTTTCCCTGGGAAAGAAAACTCAGCAGTCCAGGTTCCTGATGTCAGTTTGTAGGGCTCCCTTGGGTCTATCAGGGCAGCACAAGTTTGAGGTGGGGAGAACTTTGGTGTGGGGTCCATCCTTCGATATAAGGATTTTTTGCAGTCAGGGCCAGGGGCCCCCGGGCACATCCTTTTTCCATTTTCCCTGGGAAAGAAAACTCAGCAGTCCAGGTTCCTGATGTCAGTTTGTAGGGCTCCCTTGGGTCTATCAGGGCAGCACAAGTTTGAGGTGGGGACAACTTCGGTGTGGGGTCCATCCTTCGAGATAAGGATTCTTTGCAGTCAGGGCCAGGGGCCCCCGGGCACATCCTTTTTCCATTTTCCCTGGGAAAGAAAACTCAGCAGTCCAGGTTCCTGATGTCAGTTTGTAGGGCTCCCTTGGGTCTATCAGGGCAGCACAAGTTTGAGGTGGGGACAACTTCGGTGTGGGCTCCATCCTTCAATATAAGGATTTTTTGCAGTCAGGGCCAGGGGCCCCAGGGCACAACCTTTTTCCATTTTCCCTGGGAAAGAAAACTCAGCAGTCCAGGTTCCTGATGTCAGTTTGTAGGGCTCTGTCGTGGTTTGACACGGAAAGATAATTTTTTCCGGAAGGAAGGGGTCAATTTAGATATTGACCAATTGAAAGTAGACACGCCTCTGAGAACACAGAGGAGTTGAAAGCAGAATTCCCAGGGGAACTTGCTCTCTTTGGTTCTGGTCAGCGTGCAGTGCAGACCTTCCCCCGCCCAGCCACGAGCTGGGTGGGGGAGGGGAAGCCCATGGCCTGAGAAAGGTAGGCCGAAAGCTCCAAAGGAGGTGAAAGGACTGGAACCGGGCTGGCTCTTGCAGATAGAAGGGTGGAAGAAATCTGGAATGTCTCCATTTCCCTCCCCCAGAGTGTCTCTCCCGAGAGGGAGAGAGAAAGCCGCAAGGAAGGAGGAGCGGGGGGAGCTGCAAGGTGCCCAGTTGTGTGAGAGTTGCTGGATGTCCGGGCATCGAGCCATCTTGGGAGTTCGGACTTTTAACTCTTTTTTGAGAAAATAAATCTTTGTGAATTTTCTTTTCCCCTCCTCGGTTTGAAAGAGAGGAAGAGGAACACCTTAGACCCTGGGATGAGATGTTGGAAGGAGGAATTCTGGATGGGAGGGGGACAAGGAGTGGCTTTTGGCTGGACTTTTCCGTGTTAGCCACAACTTGAACCAAATCTTCTCCGTCAAGAGGAACTGTGTTTTGGGAGGATGCCAGTGAATCAAGAGACCTGCTTCAGCTGAGAAAAAGACAAAAGTGAAATGAACAGAGAAAAAGTTAGGGGATTTGTGGTGGCGCCCCCTTGCCTTGGAAAGGAAAGAGAAGAAAAGAAGATCTCTGTTCTTGAGCCTTCGGCCCCAGGGAAAAATGGGGGAGACTGTGGTCCCAAACAATGAAAAACTGAACTGTTGTTTTCTCCCCTCTTGGCAGGGCATTCTTAAAAGGAAAAATCCTAAAGGCAGTCTGACCATCCATGCATTAGTGGTGAAAGCACTGTGCATAGAAAAGAGAAGAGTCACCATGGCAAACTTTTTCTCCGGGCGGTGCCATGTGTGACATGGAAACACAGGATGTAGAGCTGTGTTTCTTAGGGGGGTCTGTGGCACAGGAGAGACTCTGTTCCCTCGATGAACTGAATATCGATTACTTGGAGGATGGAAACCTGATTAGGGTCCAGATTGTGTCTCACTGTAGTTTGTTGGAGTTGGGTGGTGGGGGGAAGAATATTTTGCAAAGTTTTCATTTGATCTTTGTGTGGTTTTTTTCCCCCCTTCTTTAGTTTTCTCTTTTCTTTAGTAGTAGTAGTTTAATAAAGTTTTTTTCCTGTTATTAAGCTTGAGCCTGCTTTGCTCTATTCTAGATTCCACTTCACAGCATTCAAAGTAAAAATCACATTTTCATAGAGGCACTAGCATTGTGCCAGTGTCAAACCATGACATTTGGTTCCCTGACCGGGAAAAGATAAGATAAGATCAGATAAGATAAGATAAGATAAAATGGTGATAAGGTGAATGTTGTAAAATGGAATCAAGAGAAATAAGAGCAAAGCATGTGTTGGGTTTTGAGATGAATTGGGGTGGAGATTTAGTGTAAGTTTCTGTTTTATGTAGAATGTGTTGAATGTAATTTTGATAATGATTTTTTTGTAGTCTGTGTTCTCAGAGGCGAAGGGTGGAATGTCGTGGTTTGACACGGAAAGATAATTTTTTCCGGAAGGAAGGGGTCAATTTAGATATTGACCAATTGAAAGTAGACACGCCTCTGAGAACACAGAGGAGTTGAAAGCAGAATTCCCAGGGGAACTCGCTCTCTTTGGTTCCGGTCAGCGTGCAGTGCAGACCTTCCCCCGCCCAGCCACGAGCTGGGTGGGGGAGGGGAAGCCCATGGCCTGAGAAAGGTAGGCCGAAAGCCCCAAAGGAGGTGAAAGGACTGGAACCGGGCTGGCCCCTGCAGATAGAAGGGTGGAAGAAATCTGGAATGTCTCCATTTCCCCCCCCCAGAGTGTCTCTCCCGAGAGGGAGAGAGAAAGCCGCAAGGAAGGAGGAGCGGGGGGAGCTGCAAGGTGCCCAGTTGTGTGAGAGTTGCTGGATGTCCGGGCATCGAGCCATCCTGGGAGTTCGGACTTTTAACCCTTTCTTGAGAAAATAAAAGCTTTGTGAATTTTCCTTTCCCCTCCTCGGTTTGAAAGAGAGGAAGAGGAACACCTTAGACCCTGGGATGAGATGTTGGAAGGAGGAATTCTGGATGGGAGGGGGACAAGGAGTGGCTTTTGGCTGGACTTTTCCGTGTTAGCCACAACCTGAACCAAATCTTCTCCGTCAAGAGGAACTGTGTTTTGGGAGGATGCCAGTGAATCAAGAGACCTGCTTCAGCTGAGAAAAAGACAAAAGTGAAATGAACAGAGAAAAAGTTAGGGGATTTGTGGTGGCGCCCCCTTGCCCTGGAAAGGAAAGAGAAGAAAAGAAGATCTCTGTTCTTGAGCCCTCGGCCCCAGGGAAAAATGGGGGAGACTGTGGTCCCAAACAATGAAAAACTGAACTGTTGTTTTCTCCCCTCTTGGCAGGGCATCCTTAAAAGGAAAAATCCTAAAGGCAGTCTGACCATCCATGCATTAGTGGTGAAAGCACTGTGCATAGAAAAGAGAAGAGTCACCATGGCAAACTTTTTCTCCGGGCGGTGCCATGTGTGACATGGAAACACAGGATGTAGAGCTGTGTTTCTTAGGGGGGTCTGTGGCACAGGAGAGACTCTGTTCCCTCGATGAACTGAATATCGATTACTTGGAGGATGGAAACCTGATTAGGGTCCAGATTGTGTCTCACTGTAGTTTGTTGGAGTTGGGTGGTGGGGGGAAGAATATTTTGCAAAGTTTTCATTTGATCTTTGTGTGGTTTTTTTCCCCCCTTCTTTAGTTTTCTCTTTTCTTTAGTAGTAGTAGTTTAATAAAGTTTTTTTCCTGTTATTAAGCTTGAGCCTGCTTTGCTCTATTCTAGATTCCACTTCACAGCATTCAAAGTAAAAATCACATTTTCATAGAGGCACTAGCATTGTGCCAGTGTCAAACCATGACAGGCTCCCTTGGGTCTATCAGGGCAGCACAAGTTTGAGGTGGGGACAACTTTGGTGTGGGGTCCATCCTTCGATATAAGGATTTTTTGCAGTCAGGGCCAGGGGCCCCTGGGCACATCCTTTTTCCATTTTCCCTGGGAAAGAAAACTCAGCAGTCCAGGTTCCTGATGTCAGTTTGTAGGGCTCCCTTGGGTCTATCAGGGCAGCACAAGTTTGAGGTGGGGACAACTTCGGTGTGGGGTCCATCCTTCGATATAAGGATTTTTTGCAGTGAGGTCCCTGCCCGGGGCCAGGGCCTCTGGGCACATCCTTTTTCCATTTTCCCTGGGAAAGAAAACTCAGCAGTCCAGGTTCCTGATGTCAGTTTGTAGGGCTCCCTTGGGTCTATCAAGGCAGCACAATTTTGAGGTGGGGACAACTTCGGTGTGGGGTCCATCCTTCGATATAAGGATTTTTTTCAGTGATGGCCCTGTCCAGGGCTAGGGGACCCTGGGCACAAACTTTTTCCATTTTCCCTGGGAAAGAAAACTCAGCAGTCCAGGTTCCTGATGTCAGTTTGTAGGGCTCCCTTGGGTCTATCAGGGCAGCACAAGTTTGAGGTGGGGAAAACGTCGGTGTGGGCTCCATCCTTCGATATAAGGATTTCTTGTAGTGAGGTCCCTGCACAAGGCCAGCCGCCCCTGGGCACAACCTTTTTCCATTTTCCCTGGGAAAGAAAACTCAGCAGTCCAGGTTCCTGATGTCAGTTTGTAGGGCTCCCTTGGGTCTATCAGGGCAGCACAAGTTTCAGGTGGGGACAACTTCGGTGTGGGGTCCATCCTTCGATATAAGGATTCTTTGCAGTCAGGGCCAGGGGCCCCCGGGCACATCCTTTTTCCATTTTCCCTGGGAAAGAAAACTCAGCAGTCCAGGTTCCTGATGTCAGTTTGTAGGGCTCCCTTGGGTCTATCAGGGCAGCACAAGTTTGAGGTGGGGACAATTTCGGTGTGGGGTCCATCCTTCGATATAAGGATTCTTTGCAATGAGGGCCCTACCCAGGTCCAGGGGCCCCTGGGCACATCAGTTGGCCATTTTCCCTGGGAAAGAAAACTCAGCAGTCCAGGTTCCTGATGTCAGTATGTAGGGCTCCCTTGGGTCTTTCAGGGCAGCACAAGTTTGAGGTGGGGACAACTTCAGTGTGGGGTCCATCCTTCGATATAAGGATTCTTTCCAGTCAGAACCAGGGGCCCCCGGGCACATCCTTTTTCCATTTTCCCTGGGAAAGAAAACTCAGCAGTCCAGGTTCCTGATGTCAGTTTGTAGGGCTCCCTTGGGTCTATCAGGGCAGCACAAGTTTGAGGTGGGGACAACTTCGGTGTGGGGTCCATCCTTCGATATAAGGATTTCTTGTAGTGAGGTCCCTGCCCAAGGCCAGCGGCCCATGGGCACAACCTTTTTCCATTTTCCCTGGGAAAGAAAACTCAGCAGTCCAGGTTCCTGATGTCAGTTTGTAGGGCTCCCTTGGGTCTATCAGGGCAGCACAAGTTTGAGGTGGGGACAACTTCGGTGTGGGGTCCATCCTTCGATATAAGGATTCTTTGCAGTCAGGGCCAGGGGCCCCCGGGCACATCCTTTTTCCATTTTCCCTGGGAAAGAAAACTCAGCAGTCCAGGTTCCTGATGTCAGTTTGTAGGGCTCCCTTGGGTCTATCAGGGCAGCACAAGTTTGAGGTGGGGACAACTTCGGTGTGGGCTCCATCCTTCAATATAAGGATTTTTTGCAGTCAGGGCCAGGGGCCCCAGGGCACAACCTTTTTCCATTTTCCCTGGGAAAGAAAACTCAGCAGTCCAGGTTCCTGATGTCAGTTTGTAGGGCTCCCTTGGGTCTATCAGGGCAGCACAAGTTTGAGGTGGGGACAACTTCGGTGTGGGGTCCATCCTTCGATATAAGGATTCTTTGCAGTCAGAACCAGGGGCCCCCGGGCACAACCTTTTTCCATTTTCCCTGGGAAAGAAAACTCAGCAGTCCAGGTTCCTGATGTCAGTTTGTAGGGCTGCCTTGGGTCTATCAGGGCAGCACAAGTTTGAGGTGGGGACAACTTCGGTGTGGGGTCCATCCTTCGAGATAAGGATTCTTTGCAGTCAGAACCAGGGGCCCCCGGGCACATCCTTTTTCCATTTTCCCTGGGAAAGAAAACTCAGCAGTCCAGGTTCCTGATGTCAGCTTGTAGGGCTCCCTTGGGTCTATCAGGGTAGCACAATTTTGAGGTGGGGACAAATTCGGTGTGGGGTCCATCCTTCGATATAAGGATTTTTTGTAGTGAGGGCCCTGTCCAGGGCTAGGGGACCCTGGGCACAACCTTTTTCCATTTTCCCTGGGAAAGAAAACTCAGCAGTCCAGGTTCCTGATGTCAGTTTGTAGGGTTCCCTTGGGTCTATCAGGGCAGCACAAGTTTGAGGTGGGGAGAACTTCGGTGTGGGGTGCATCCTTCGATACAAGGATTTTTTGCAGTCAGGGCCAGCGGCCCCTGGGCACATCCTTTTTCCATTTTTCCTGGGAAAGAAAACTCAGCAGTCCAGGTTCCTGATGTCAGTTTGTAGGGCTCCCTTGGGTGTATCAGGGCAGCACAATTTTGAGGTGGGGACAACTTCGGTGTGGGCTCCATCCTTCGATATAAGGATTTTTTGCAGTCAGGGCCAGGGGCCCCTGGGCACATCATTTGGCCATTTTCCCTGGGAAAGAATACTCAGCAGTCCAGGTTCCTGATGTCAGTTTGTAGGGCTCCCTTGGGTCTATCAGGGCAGCACAAGTTTGAGGTGGGGACAACTTCGGTGTGGGGTCCATCCTTCGATATAAGGATTCTTTGCAATGAGGTCCCTACCCAGGTCCAGCGGCCCCTGGGCACATACTTTTTCCATTTTCCCTGGGAAAGAAAACTCAGCAGTCCAGGTTCCTGATGTCAGTTTGTAGGGCTCCCTTGGGTGTATCAGGGCAGCACAAGTTTGAGGTGGGGAGAACTTTGGTGTGGGGTCCATCCTTCGATATAAGGATTTTTTGCAGTCAGGGACAGGGGCCCCTGGGCACATCCTTTTTCCATTTTCCCTGGGAAAGAAAACTCAGCAGTCCAGGTTCCTGATGTCAGTTTGTAGGGCTCCCTTGGGTCATTCAGGGCAGCACAAGTTTGAGGTGGGGACAACTTCGGTGTGGGGTCCATCCTTCGATATAAGGATTTTTTGTAGCGAGGGCCCTGTCCAGGGCTAGGGGACCCTGGGCACATCCTTTTTCCATTTTCCCTGGGAAAGAAAACTCAGCAGTCCAGGTTCCTGCTGTCTGTTTGTAGGGCTCCCTTGGGTCTATCAGGGCAGCACAAGTTTGAGGTGGGGACAACTTCGGTGTGGGGTCCATCCTTCGATATAAGGATTTCTTGTAGTGAGGTCCCTGCCCAAGGCCAGCCGCCCCTGGGCACAACCTTTTTCCATTTTCCCTGGGAAAGAAAACTCAGCAGTCCAGGTTCCTGATGTCAGTTTGTAGAGCTCCCTTGGGTGTATCAGGGCAGCACAAGTTTGAGGTGGGGACAACTTCGGTGTGGGGTGCATCCTTCGATATAAGGATTTTTTGCAGTCAGGGCCAGGGGCCCCAGGGCACATCCTTTTTCCATTTTCCCTGGGAAAGAAAACTCAGCAGTCCAGGTTCCTGATGTCAGTTTGTAGGGCTCCCTTGGGTCTATCAGGGCAGCACAAGTTTGAGGTGGGGACAACTTCGGTGTGGGGTCCATCCTTCGATATAAGGATTTTTTGTAGTGAGGGCCCTGTCCAGGGCTAGGGGACCCTGGGCACATCCTTTTTCCATTTTCCCTGGGAAAGAAAACTCAGCAGTCCAGGTTCCTGATGTCAGTTTGTAGGACTCCCTTGGGTCTATCAGGGCAGCACAAGTTTGAGGTGGGGAGAACTTTGGTGTGGGGTCCATCCTTCGATATAAGGATTTCTTGTAGTGAGGTCCCTGCCCAGGGCTAGGGGACCCTGGGCACAAACTTTTTCCATTTTCCCTGGGAAAGAAAACTCAGCAGTCCAGGTTCCTGATGTCAGTTTGTAGGGCTCCCTTGGGTCTATCAGGGCAGCACAAGTTTGAGGTGGGGAGAACTTTGGTGTGGGGTGCATCCTTCGATATAAGGATTTTTTGCAGTCAGGGCCAGGGGCCCCAGGGCACATCCTTTTTCCATTTTCCCTGGGAAAGAAAACTCAGCAGTCCAGGTTCCTGATGTCAGTTTGTAGGGCTCCCTTGGGTCTATCAGGGCAGCACAAGTTTGAGGTGGGGACAATTTCGGTGTGGGGTCCATCCTTTGATATAAGGATTTCTTGTAGTGAGGTCCCTGCCCAAGGCCAGCCGCCCCTGGGCACAACCTTTTTCCATTTTCCCTGGGAAAGAAAACTCAGCAGTCGAGGTTCCTGATGTCAGTTTGTAGGGCTCCCTTGGGTCTATCAGGGCAGCACAAGTTTGAGGTGGGGACAATTTCGGTGTGGGGTCCATCCTTCGATATAAGGATTCTTTGCAATGAGGTCCCTACCCAGGTCCAGGGGCCCCTGGGCACATCATTTGGCCATTTTCCCTGGGAAAGAAAACTCAGCAGTCCAGGTTCCTGATGTCAGTATGTAGGGCTCCCTTGGGTCTTTCAGGGCAGCACAAGTTTGAGGTGGGGACATCTTCGGTGTGGGGTCCATCCTTCGATATAAGGATTCTTTTCAGTCAGAACCAGGGGCCCCCGGGCACATCCTTTTTCCATTTTCCCTGGGAAAGAAAACTCAGCAGTCCAGGTTCCTGATGTCAGTTTGTAGGGCTCCCTTGGGTCTGTCAGGGCAGCACAAGTTTGAGGTGGGGACAACTTCGGTGTGGGGTCCATCCTTCGATATAAGGATTTTTTGTAGTGAGGGCCCTGTCCAGGGCTAGGGGACCCTGGGCACATCCTTTTTCCATTTTCCCTGGGAAAGAAAACTCAGCAGTCCAGGTTCCTGATGTCAGTTTGTAGGGCTCCCTTGGGTCTATCAGGGCAGCACAAGTTTGAGGTGGGGACAACTTCGGTGTGGGGTCCATCCTTCGATATAAGGATTTCTTGTAGTGAGGTCCCTGCCCAGGGCTAGGGGACCCTGGGCAAAACCTTTTTCCATTTTCCCTGGGAAAGAAAACTCAGCAGTCCAGGTTCCTGATGTCAGTTTGTAGGGCTCCCTTGGGTCTATCAGGGCAGCACAAGTTTGAGGTGGGGACAACTTCGGTGTGGGGTCCATCCTTCGATATAAGGATTCTTTGCAGTCAGAACCAGGGGCTCCTGGGCACAACCTTTTTCCATTTTCCCTGGGAAAGAAAACTCAGCAGTCCAGGTTCCTGATGTCAGTTTGTAGGGCTGCCTTGGGTCTATCAGGGCAGCACAAGTTTGAGGTGGGGACAACTTCGGTGTGGGGTCCATCCTTCGATATAAGGATTCTTTGCAGTCAGAACCAGGGGCCCCCGGGCACATCCTTTTTCCATTTTCCCTGGGAAAGAAAACTCAGCAGTCCAGGTTCCTGATGTCAGTTTGTAGGGCTCCCTTGGGTCTATCAGGGTAGCACAAGTTTGAGGTGGGGACAATTTCGGTGTGGGGTCCATCCTTCGATATAAGGATTTTTTGTAGTGAGGGCCCTGTCCAGGGCTAGGGGACCCTGGGCACAACCTTTTTCCATTTTCCCTGGGAAAGAAAACTCAGCAGTCCAGGTTCCTGATGTCAGTTTGTAGGGCTCCCTTGGGTGTATCAGGGCAGCACAAGTTTGAGGTGGGGAGAACTTTGGTGTGGGGTGCATCCTTCGATATAAGGATTTTTTGCAGTCAGGGCCAGGGGCCCCAGGGCACATCCTTTTTCCATTTTCCCTGGGAAAGAAAACTCAGCAGTCCAGGTTCCTGATGTCAGTTTGTAGGGCTCCCTTGGGTCTATCAGGGCAGCACAAGTTTGAGGTGGGGACAACTTCGGTGTGGGGTCCATCCTTCGATATATGGATTCTTTGCAGTCAGGGGCAGGGGCCCCTGGGCACATCCTTTTTCCATTTTCCCTGGGAAAGAAAACTCAGCAGTCCAGGTTCCTGATGTCAGTTTGTAGGGCTCCCTTGGGTGTATCAGGGCAGCACAAGTTTGAGGTGGGGACAACTTCGGTGTGGGGTCCATCGTTCGATATAAGGATTTTTTGCAGTGAGGTCCCTGCCCAGGGACGGGGCCCCTGGGCCCATCCTTTTTCCATTTTCCCTGGGAAAGAAAACTCAGCAGTCCAGGTTCCTGATGTCAGTTTGTAGGGCTCCCTTGGGTCTATCAGGGCAGCACAAGTTTGAGGTGGGGACAACTTCGGTGTGGGGTCCATCCTTCGATATAAGGATTTTTTGAAGTGGGGGCCCTGTCCAGGGCTAGGGGACCCTGGGCACAACCTTTTTCCATTTTCCCTGGGAAAGAAAACTCAGCAGTCCAGGTTCCTGATGTCAGTTTGTAGGGCTCCCATGGGTCTATCAGGGCAGCACAAGTTTGAGGTGGGGACAATTTCGGTGTGGGGTCCATCCTTCGATATAAGGATTTCTTGTAGTGAGGTACCTGCCCAAGGCCAGCCGCCCCTGGGCACAACCTTTTTCCATTTTCCCTGGGAAAGAAAACTCAGCAGTCGAGGTTCCTGATGTCAGTTTGTAGGGCTCCCTTGGGTCTTTCAGGGCAGCACAAGTTTGAGGTGGGGACAACTTCGGTGTGGGGTCCATCCTTCGATATAAGGATTCTTTCCAGTCAGAACCAGGGGCCCCCGGGCTCATCCTTTTTCCATTTTCCCTGGGAAAGAAAACTCAGCAGTCCAGGTTCCTGATGTCAGTTTGTAGGGCTCCCTTGGGTCTATCAGGGCAGCACAAGTTTGAGGTGGGGACAACTTCGGTGTGGGGTCCATCCTTCGATATAAGGATTTCTTGTAGTGAGGTCCCTGCCCAAGGCCAGCGGCCCGTGGGCACAACCTTTTTCCATTTTCCCTGGGAAAGAAAACTCAGCAGTCCAGGTTCCTGATGTCAGTTTGTAGGGCTCCCTTGGGTCTATCAGGGCAGCACAAGTTTGAGGTGGGGACAACTTCGGTGTGGGGTCCATCCTTCGATATAAGGATTCTTTGCAGTCAGGGCCAGGGGCCCCCGGGCACATCCTTTTTCCATTTTCCCTGGGAAAGAAAACTCAGCAGTCCAGGTTCCTGATGTCAGTTTGTAGGGCTCCCTTGGGTCTATCAGGGCAGCACAAGTTTGAGGTGGGGACAACTTCGGTGTGGGCTCCATCCTTCAATATAAGGATTTTTTGCAGTCAGGGCCAGGGGCCCCAGGGCACATCCTTTTTCCATTTTCCCTGGGAAAGAAAACTCAGCAGTCCAGGTTCCTGATGTCAGTTTGTAGGACTCCCTTGGGTCTATCAGGGCAGCACAAGTTTGAGGTGGGGACAACTTCGGTGTGGGCTCCATCCTTCGATATAAGGATTTCTTGTAGTGAGGTCCCTGCCCAAGGCCAGCGGCCCGTGGGCACAACCTTTTTCCATTTTCCCTGGGAAAGAAAACTCAGCAGTCCAGGTTCCTGATGTCAGTTTGTAGGGCTCCCTTGGGTGTATCAGGGCAGCACAAGTTTGAGGTGGGGAGAACTTTGGTGTGGGGTGCATCCTTCGATATAAGGATTTTTTGCAGTCAGGGCCAGGGGCCCCAGGGCACATCCTTTTTCCATTTTCCCTGGGAAAGAAAACTCAGCAGTCCAGGTTCCTGATGTCAGTTTGTAGGGCTCCCTTGGGTCTATCAGGGCAGCACAAGTTTGAGGTGGGGACAACTTCGGTGTGGGGTCCATCCTTCGATATATGGATTCTTTGCAGTCAGGGGCAGGGGCCCCTGGGCACATCCTTTTTCCATTTTCCCTGGGAAAGAAAACTCAGCAGTCCAGGTTCCTGATGTCAGTTTGTAGGGCTCCCTTGGGTGTATCAGGGCAGCACAAGTTTGAGGTGGGGACAACTTCGGTGTGGGGTCCATCCTTCGATATAAGGATTCTTTGCAATGAGGTCCCTACTCAGGTCCAGGGGCCCCTGGGCACATCATTTGGCCATTTTCCCTGGGAAAGAAAACTCAGCAGTCCAGGTTCCTGATGTCAATTTGTAGGGCTCCCTTGGGTGTATCAGGGCAGCACAAGTTTGAGGTGGGGACAACTTCGGTGTGGGGTCCATCGTTCGATATAAGGATTTTTTGCAGTGAGGTCCCTGCCCAGGGACGGGGCCCCTGGGCCCATCCTTTTTCCATTTTCCCTGGGAAAGAAAACTCAGCAGTCCAGGTTCCTGATGTCAGTTTGTAGGGCTCCCTTGGGTCTATCAGGGCAGCACAAGTTTGAGGTGGGGACAACTTCGGTGTGGGGTCCATCCTTCGATATAAGGATTTTTTGAAGTGGGGGCCCTGTCCAGGGCTAGGGGACCCTGGGCACAACCTTTTTCCATTTTCCCTGGGAAAGAAAACTCAGCAGTCCAGGTTCCTGATGTCAGTTTGTAGGGCTCCCATGGGTCTATCAGGGCAGCACAAGTTTGAGGTGGGGACCACTTCGGTGTGGGGTCCATCCTTCGATATAAGGATTTCTTGTAGTGAGGTACCTGCCCAAGGCCAGCCGCCCCTGGGCACAACCTTTTTCCATTTTCCCTGGGAAAGAAAACTCAGCAGTCGAGGTTCCTGATGTCAGTTTGTAGGGCTCCCTTGGGTCTTTCAGGGCAGCACAAGTTTGAGGTGGAGACAACTTCGGTGTGGGGTCCATCCTTCGATATAAGGATTCTTTCCAGTCAGAACCAGGGGCCCCCGGGCTCACCCTTTTTCCATTTTCCCTGGGAAAGAAAACTCAGCAGTCCAGGTTCCTGATGTCAGTTTGTAGGGCTCCCTTGGGTCTATCAGGGCAGCACAAGTTTGAGGTGGGGACAACTTCGGTGTGGGGTCCATCCTTCGATATAAGGATTTCTTGTAGTGAGGTCCCTGCCCAAGGCCAGCGGCCCGTGGGCACAACCTTTTTCCATTTTCCCTGGGAAAGAAAACTCAGCAGTCCAGGTTCCTGATGTCAGTTTGTAGGGCTCCCTTGGGTCTATCAGGGCAGCACAAGTTTGAGGTGGGGACAACTTCGGTGTGGGGTCCATCCTTCGATATAAGGATTCTTTGCAGTCAGGGCCAGGGGCCCCCGGGCACATCCTTTTTCCATTTTCCCTGGGAAAGAAAACTCAGCAGTCCAGGTTCCTGATGTCAGTTTGTAGGGCTCCCTTGGGTCTATCAGGGCAGCACAAGTTTGAGGTGGGGACAACTTCGGTGTGGGCTCCATCCTTCAATATAAGGATTTTTTGCAGTCAGGGCCAGGGGCCCCAGGGCACATCCTTTTTCCATTTTCCCTGGGAAAGAAAACTCAGCAGTCCAGGTTCCTGATGTCAGTTTGTAGGACTCCCTTGGGTCTATCAGGGCAGCACAAGTTTGAGGTGGGGACAACTTCGGTGTGGGCTCCATCCTTCGATATAAGGATTTCTTGTAGTGAGGTCCCTGCCCAAGGCCAGCGGCCCGTGGGCACAACCTTTTTCCATTTTCCCTGGGAAAGAAAACTCAGCAGTCCAGGTTCCTGATGTCAGTTTGTAGGGCTGCCTTGGGTCTATCAGGGCAGCACAAGTTTGAGGTGGGGACAACTTCGGTGTGGGGTCCATCCTTCGATATAAGGATTCTTTGCAGTCAGGGCCAGGGGCCCCCGGGCACATCCTTTTTCCATTTTCCCTGGGAAAGAAAACTCAGCAGTCCAGGTTCCTGATGTCAGTTTGTAGGGCTCCCTTGGGTCTATCAGGGCAGCACAAGTTTGAGGTGGGGACAACTTCGGTGTGGGCTCCATCCTTCAATATAAGGATTTTTTGCAGTCAGGGCCAGGGGCCCCAGGGCACATCCTTTTTCCATTTTCCCTGGGAAAGAAAACTCAGCAGTCCAGGTTCCTGATGTCAGTTTGTAGGACTCCCTTGGGTCTATCAGGGCAGCACAAGTTTGAGGTGGGGACAACTTCGGTGTGGGGTCCATCCTTCGATATAAGGATTCTTTGCAGTCAGAACCAGGGGCCCCTGGGCACATCCTTTTTCCATTTTCCCTGGGAAAGAAAACTCAGCAGTCCAGGTTCCTGATGTCAGTTTGTAGGGCTGCCTTGGGTCTATCAGGGCAGCACAAGTTTGAGGTGGGGACAACTTCGGTGTGGGGTCCATCCTTCGATATAAGGATTCTTTGCAGTCAGAACCAGGGGCCCCCGGGCACATCCTTTTTCCATTTTCCCTGGGAAAGAAAACTCAGCAGTCCAGGTTCCTGATGTCAGTTTGTAGGGCTCCCTTGGGTCTATCAGGGTAGCACAATTTTGAGGTGAGGAAACCTTCGGTGTGGGGTCCATCCTTCGATATAAGGATTTTTTGTAGTGAGGGCCCTGTCCAGGGCTAGGGAACCCTGGGCACATACTTTTTCCATTTTCCCTGGGAAAGAAAACTCAGCAGTCCAGGTTCCTGATGTCAGTTTGTAGGGCTGCCTTGGGTCTATCAGGGCAGCACAAGTTTGAGGTGGGGACAACTTCGGTGTGGGGTCCATCCTTCGATATAAGGATTCTTTGCAGTCAGGGGCAGGGGCCCCTGGGCACATCCTTTTTACATTTTCCCTGGGAAAGAAAACTCAGCAGTCCAGGTTCCTGATGTCAGTTTGTAGGGCTCCCTTGGGTCTATCAGGGCAGCACAAGTTTGAGGTGGGGACAACTTCGGTGTGGGGTCCATCCTTCAATATAAGGATTTTTTGCAGTCAGGGCCAGGGGCCCCTGGGCACATCATTTGGCCATTTTCCCTGGGAAAGAAAACTCAGCAGTCCAGGTTCCTGATGTCAGTTTGTAGGGCTCCCTTGGGTCTATGAGGGCAGCACAAGTTTGAGGTGGGGACAACTTCGGTGTGGGGTCCATCCTTCGATATAAGGATTTTTTGCAGTGAGGTCCCTGCCCAGGCCCGGGGCCCCTGGGCACATCCTTTGGCCATTTTCCCTGGGAAAGAAAACTCAGCAGTCCAGGTTCCTGATGTCAGTTTGTAGGGCTCCCTTGGGTCTATCAGGGCAGCACAAGTTTGAGGTGGGGACAACTTCGGTGTGGGCTCCATCCTTCGATATAAGGATTTTTTGTAGTGAGGGCCCTGTCCAGGGCTAGGGGACCCTGGGCATAACCTTTTTCCATTTTCCCTGGGAAAGAAAACTCAGCAGTCCAGGTTCCTGATGTCATTTTGTAGGGCTCCCTTGAGTCTATCAGGGCAGCACAAGTTTGAGGTGGGGACAACTTCGGTGTGGGCTCCATCCTTCGATATAAGGATTTCTTGTAGTGAGGTCCCTGCCCAAGGCCAGCCGCCCCTGGGCACAACCTTTTTCCATTTTCCCTGGGAAAGAAAACTCAGCAGTCCAGGTTCCTGATGTCAGTTTGTAGAGCTCCCTTGGGTGTATCAGGGCAGCACAAGTTTGAGGTGGGGACCACTTCGGTGTGGGATGCATCCTTCGATATAAGGATTTTTTGCAGTCAGGGCCAGGGGCCCCAGGGCACATCCTTTTTCCATTTTCCCTGGGAAAGAAAACTCAGCAGTCCAGGTTCCTGATGTCAGTTTGTAGGGCTCCCTTGGGTCTATCAGGGCAGCACAAGTTTGAGGTGGGGAGAGCTTCGGTGTGGGGTCCATCCTTCGATATAAGGATTTTTTGCAGTGAGGGGCAGGGGCCCCTGGGCACATACATTTTCCATTTTCCCTGGGAAAGAAAACTCAGCAGTCCAGGTTCCTGATGTCAGTTTGTAGGGCTCCCTTGGGTGTATCAGGGCAGCACAAGTTTGAGGTGGGGACAACTTCGGTGTGGGCTCCATCCTTCGATATAAGGATTTTTTGCAGTCAGGTCCAGGGGCCCCTGGGCACATCCTTTGGCCATTTTCCCTGGGAAAGAAAACTCAGCAGTCCAGGTTCCTGATGTCAGTTTGTAGGACTCCCTTGGGTCTATCAGGGCAGCACAAGTTTGAGGTGGGGACAACTTCGGTGTGGGGTCCATCCTTCGATATAAGGATTCTTTGCAATGAGGTCCCTACCCAGGTCCAGGGGCCCCTGGGCACATCATTTGGCCATTTTCCCTGGGAAAGAAAACTCAGCAGTCCAGGTTCCTGATGTCAGTTTGTAGGGCTGCCTTGGGTCTATCAGGGCAACACAAGTTTGAGGTGGGGACAACTTCGGTGTGGGGTCCATCCTTCGATATAAGGATTTTTTTCAGTCAGGGCCAAGGGCCCCCGGGCACATCCTTTGGCCATTTTCCCTGGGAAAGAAAACTCAGCAGTCCAGGTTCCTGATGTCAGTTTGTAGGGCTCCCTTGGGTCTATCAGGGTAGCACAATTTTACGGTGGGGACAACTTCGGTGTGGGGTCCATCCTTCGATATAAGGATTTTTTGTAGTGAGGGCCCTGTCCAGGGCTAGGGGACCCTGGGCACAACCTTTTTCCATTTTCCCTGGGAAAGAAAACTCAGCAGTCCAGGTTCCTGATGTCAGTTTATAGGGCTCCCTTGGGTCTATCAGGGCAGCACAAGTTTGAGGTGGGGACAACTTCGGTGTGGGCTCCATCCTTCGATATAAGGATTTTTTGCAGTCAGGGCCAGGGGCCCCAGGGCACATCCTTTTTCCATTTTCCCTGGGAAAGAAAACTCAGCAGTCCAGGTTCCTGATGTCAGTTTGTAGGGCTCCCTTGGGTCTATCAGGGCAGCACAAGTTTGAGGTGGGGACAACTTCGGTGTGGGCTCCATCCTTCGATATAAGGATTTTTTGCAGTCAGGGCCAGGGGCCCCAGGGCACATCCTTTTTCCATTTTCCCTGGGAAAGAAAACTCAGCAGTCCAGGTCCCTGATGTCAGTTTGTAGGGCTCCCTTGGGTCTATCAGGGAAGCACAAGTTTGAGGTGGGGACAACTTCGGTGTGGGGTGCATCCTTCGATATAAGGATTTTTTGCAGTCAGGGCCAGGGGCCCCTGGGCACATCCTTTTTCCATTTTCCCTGGGAAAGAAAACTCAGCAGTCCAGGTTCCTGATGTCAGTTTGTAGGGCTCCCTTGGGTCTATCAGGGTAGCACAATTTTGAGGTGGGGACAACTTCGGTGTGGGGTCCATGCTTCGATATAAGGATTTTTTGTAGTGAGGGCCCTGTCCAGGCCTAGGGGACCCTGGGCACATCCTTTTTCCATTTTCCCTGGAAAGAAAACTCAGCAGTCCAGGTTCCTGATGTCAGTTTGTAGGGCTCCCTTGGGTCTATCAGGGCAGCACAAGTTTGAGGTGGGGACAACTTCGGTGTGGGGTCCATCCTTCGATATAAGGATTTTTTGCAGTCAGGGCCAGGGGCCCCAGGGCACATCCTTTTTCCATTTTCCCTGGGAAAGAAAACTCAGCAGTCCAGGTTCCTGATGTCAGTTTGTAGGGCTCCCTTGGGTCTATCAGGGCAGCACAAGTTTGAGGTGGGGACAACTTCGGTGTGGGGTCCATCCTTCGATATAAGGATTCTTTGCAGTCAGGGGCAGGGGCCCCTGGGCACATCCTTTTTCCATTTTCCCTGGGAAAGAAAACTCAGCAGTCCAGGTTCCTGATGTCAGTTTGTAGGGCTCCCTTGGGTCTATCAGGGCAGCACAAGTTTGAGGTGGGGACAACTTCGGTGTGGGGTCCATCCTTCGATATAAGGATTTTTTTCAGTCAGGGCCAAGGGCCCCCGGGCACAACCTTTTTCCATTTTCCCTGGGAAAGAAAACTCAGCAGTCCAGGTTCCTGATGTCAGTTTGTAGGGCTCCCTTGGGTCTATCAGGGCAGCACAAGTTTGAGGTGGGGACAACTTCGGTGTGGGCTCCATCCTTCGATATAAGGATTTTTTGCAGTCAGGGCCAGGGGCCCCAGGGCACATCCTTTTTCCATTTTCCCTGGGAAAGAAAACTCAGCAGTCCAGGTTCCTGATGTCAGTTTGTAGGGCTCCCTTGGGTCTATCAGGGCAGCACAAGTTTGAGGTGGGGACAACTTCGGTGTGGGGTCCATCCTTCGATATAAGGATTCTTTGCAATGAGGTCCCTGCCTAGGTCCAGGGGCCCCTGGGCACATCCTTTGGCCATTTTCCCTGGGAAAGAAAACTCAGCAGTCCAGGTTCCTGATGTCAGTTTGTAGGGCTCCCTTGGGTGTATCAGGGCAGCACAAGTTTGAGGTGGGGAGAACTTTGGTGTGGGGTCCATCCTTCGATATAAGGATTTTTTGCAGTCAGGGACAGGGGCCCCTGGGCACATCCTTTTTCCATTTTCCCTGGGAAAGAAAACTCAGCAGTCCAGGTTCCTGATGTCAGTTTGTAGGGCTCCCTTGGGTCTATCAGGGCAGCACAAGTTTGAGGTGGGGACAACTTCGGTGTGGGGTCCATCCTTCGATATAAGGATTTTTTGCAGTCAGGGCCAGGGGCCCCTGGGCACATCCTTTTTCCATTTTCCCTGGGAAAGAAAACTCAGCAGTCCAGGTTCCTGATGTCAGTTTGTAGGGCTCCCTTGGGTCTATCAGGGCAGCACAAGTTTGAGGTGGGGACAACTTCGGTGTGGGGTGCATCCTTCGATATAAGGATTTTTTGCAGTGAGGTCCCTGCCCAGGGCCAGGGGCCCCTGGGCACATCCTTTTTCCATTTTCCCTGGGAAAGAAAACTCAGCAGTCCAGGTTCCTGATGTCAGTTTGTAGGGCTCCCTTGGGTCTATCAGGGCAGCACAATTTTGAGGTGGGGACAACTTCGGTGTGGGGTCCATCCTTCGATATAAGGATTTTTTGTAGTGAGGGCCCTGTCCACGGCTAGGGGACCCTGGGCACAACCTTTTTCCATTTTCCCTGGGAAAGAAAACTCAGCAGTCCAGGTTCCTGATGTCAGTTTGTAGGGCTCCCTTGGGTCTATCAGGGCAGCACAAGTTTCAGGTGGGGACAACTTCGGTGTGGGGTGCATCCTTCAATATAAGGATTTCTTGTAGTGACGTCCCTGCCCAAGGCCAGCCGCCCCTGGGCACAACCTTTTACCATTTTCCCTGGGAAAGAAAACTCAGCAGTCCAGGTTCCTGATGTCAGTTTGTAGGGCTCCCTTGGGTGTATCAGGGCAGCACAAGTTTGAGGTGCGGACAACTTCGGTGTGGGCTCCATCCTTCGATATAAGGATTCTTTGCAGTCAGGGCCAAGGGCCCCCGGGCACAACCTTTGGCCATTTTCCCTGGGAAAGAAAACTCAGCAGTCCAGGTTCCTGATGTCAGTTTGTAGGGCTCCCTTGGGTCTATCAGGGCAGCACAAGTTTGAGGTGGGGACAACTTCGGTGTGGGCTCCATCCTTCGATATAAGGATTCTTTGCAGTCAGAACCAGGGGCCGCCGGGCACATCCTTTTTCCATTTTCCCTGGGAAAGAAAACTCAGCAGTCCAGGTTCCTGATGTCAGTTTGTAGGGCTCCCTTGGGTCTATCAGGGAAGCACAAGTTTGAGGTGGGGACAACTTCGGTGTGGGGTCCATCCTTCGATATAAGGATTTTTTGCAGTCAGGGCCAGGGGCCCCAGGGCACATCCTTTTTCCATTTTCCCTGGGAAAGAAAACTCAGCAGTCCAGGTTCCTGATGTCAGTTTGTAGGGCTCCCTTGGGTCTATCAGGGTAGCACAGTTTTGAGGTGGGGACAACTTCGGTGTGGGGTCCATCCTTCGATATAAGGATTTTTTGTAGTGAGGGCCCTGTCCAGGGCTAGGGGACCCTGGGCACAACCTTTTTCCATTTTCCCTGGGAAAGAAAACTCAGCAGTCCAGGTTCCTGATGTCAGTTTGTAGGGCTCCCTTGGGTCTATCAGGGCAGCACAAGTTTGAGGTGGGGACAACTTCGGTGTGGGTTGCATCCTTCGATATAAGGATTTTTTTCAGTCAGGGCCAAGGGCCCCCGGGCACAACCTTTGGCCATTTTCCCTGGGAAAAAAAACTCAGCAGTCCAGGTTCCTGATGTCAGTTTGTAGGGCTCCCTTGGGTCTATCAGGGCAGCACAAGTTTGAGGTGGGGACAACTTCGGTGTGGGGTCCATCCTTCGATATAAGGATTTTTTGCAGTCAGGGCCAGGGGCCCCAGGGCACATCCTTTTTCCATTTTCCCTGGGAAAGAAAACTCAGCAGTCCAGGTTCCTGATGTCAGTTTGTAGGGCTCCCTTGGGTCTATCAGGGTAGCACAGTTTTGAGGTGGGGACAACTTCGGTGTGGGGTCCATCCTTCGATATAAGGATTTTTTGTAGTGAGGGCCCTGTCCAGGGCTAGGGGACCCTGGGCACAACCTTTTTCCATTTTCCCTGGGAAAGAAAACTCAGCAGTCCAGGTTCCTGATGTCAGTTTGTAGGGCTCCCTTGGGTCTATCAGGGCAGCACAAGTTTGAGGTGGGGACAACTTCGGTGTGGGTTGCATCCTTCGATATAAGGATTTTTTTCAGTCAGGGCCAAGGGCCCCCGGGCACAACCTTTGGCCATTTTCCCTGGGAAAAAAAACTCAGCAGTCCAGGTTCCTGATGTCAGTTTGTAGGGCTCCCTTGGGTCTATCAGGGCAGCACAAGTTTGAGGTGGGGACAACTTCGGTGTGGGGTCCATCCTTCGATATAAGGATTCTTTGCAGTCAGGGCCAGGGGCCCCCGGGCACATCCTTTTTCCATTTTCCCTGGGAAAAAAAACTCAGCAGTCCAGGTTCCTGATGTCAGTTTGTAGGGCTCCCTTGGGTCTATCAGGGCAGCACAAGTTTGAGGTGGGGACAACTTCGGTGTGGGGTCCATCCTTCAATATAAGTATTTTTTGCAGTCAGGGCCAGGGGCCCCTGGGCACATCCTTTTTCCATTTTCCCTGGGAAAGAAAACTCAGCAGTCCAGGTTCCTGATGTCAGTTTGTAGGGCTCCCTTGGGTCTATCAGGGCAGCACAAGTTTGAGGTGGGGAGAACTTCGGTGTGGGGTCCATCCTTCGATATAAGGATTCTTTGCAATGAGGTCTCTACCCAGGTCCAGGGGCCCCTGGGTACATCATTTGGCCATTTTCCCTGGGAAAGAAAACTCAGCAGTCCAGGTTCCTGATGTCAGTTTGTAGGGCTCCCTTGGGTGTATCAGGGCAGCACAAGTTTGAGGTGGGGACAACTTCGGTGTGGGGTCCATCCCTCGATATAAGGATTTTTTGCAGTGAGGTCCCTGCCCAGGGCCGGGGCCCCTGGGCACATCCTTTTTCCATTTTCCCTGGGAAAGAAAACTCAGCAGTCCAGGTTCCTGATGTCAGTTTGTAGGGCTCCCTTGGGTCTATCAGGGCAGCACAAGTTTGAGGTGGGGAGAACTTCGGTGTGGGGTGCATCCTTCGATACAAGGATTTTTTGCAGTCAGGGCCATCGGCCCCTGGGCACATCCTTTTTCCATTTTTCCTGGGAAAGAAAACTCAGCAGTCCAGGTTCCTGATGTCAGTTTGTAGGGCTCCCTTGGGTCTATCAGGGCAGCACAAGTTTGAGGTGGGGACAACTTCGGTGTGGGGTCCATCCTTCGATATAAGGATTTTTTTCAGTCAGGGCCAAGGGCCCCCGGGCACGACCTTTGGCCATTTTCCCTGGGAAAGAAAACTCAGCAGTCCAGGTTCCTGATGTCAGTTTGTAGGGCTCCCTTGGGTCTATCAGGGCAGCACAAGTTTGAGGTGGGGACAACTTCGGTGTGGGGTCCATAATTCGATATAAGGATTCTTTACAGTCAGGGCCAGGGGCCCCCGGGCACATACTTTTTCCATTTTCCCTGGGAAAGAAAACTCAGCAGTCCAGGTTCCTGATGTCAGTTTGTAGGGCTCCCTTGGCTCTATCAGGGCAGCACAAGTTTGAGGCGGGGACAACTTCGGTGTGGGGTCCATCCTTCAAAATAAGGATTTTTTGCAGTCAGGGCCAGGGGACCCTGGGCACATCCTTTGGCCATTTTCCCTGGGAAAGAAAACTCAGCAGTCCAGGTTCCTGATGTCAGTTTGTAGGGCTCCCTTGGGTGTATCAGGGCAGCACAAGTTTGAGGTGGGGACAACTTCGGTGTGGGCTCCATCCTTCGATATAAGGATTTTTTGCAGTCAGGGCCCAGCCCAGGTCCAGGGGCCCCTGGGCACATCCTTTTTCCATTTTCCCTGGGAAAGAAAACTCAGCAGTCCAGGTTCCTGATGTCAGTTTGTAGGGCTGCCTTGGGTCTATCAGGGCAGCACAAGTTTGAGGTGGGGACAACTTCGGTGTGGGGTCCATCCTTCGATATAAGGATTATTTGCAGTCAGGGCCAGGGGCCCCTGGGCACATCCTTTCTACATTTTCCCTGGGAAAGAAAACTCAGCAGCCCAGGTTCCTGATGTCAGTTTGTAGGGCTCCCTTGGGTCTATCAGGGCAGCACAAGTTTGAGGTGGGGACAACTTCTGTCTCGGGTCCATCCTTCGATATAAGGATTCTTTGCAGTCAGGGCCCAGGCCAGGGCCATGGGCCCCTGGGCACATCCTTTGGCCATTTTCCCTGGGAAAGAAAACTCAGCAGTCCAGGTTCCTGATGTCAGTTTGTAGGGCTGCGTTGGGTCTACCAGGGCAGTACAAGTTTGAGGTGGGCACAGCTTCGGTGTGGGGTCCATCCTTCGTTATAAGGATTCTTTGCAGTCAGGGCTAGGTGCCCCTGGGCACATCCTTTTTCCATTTTCCCTGGGAAAGAAAACTCAGCAGCCCAGGTTCCTGATGTCAGTTTGTAGGGCTCCCTTGGGTCTATCATGGCAGCACAAGTTTGAGGTGGGGACAACTTCTGTCTCGGGTCCATCCTTCGATATAAGGATTCTTTGCAGTCAGGGCCCAGGCCAGGGCCATGGGCCCCTGGGCACATCCTTTGGCCATTTTCCCTGGGAAAGAAAACTCAGCAGTCCAGGTTCCTGATGTCAGTTTGTAGGGCTGCGTTGGGTCTACCAGGGCAGTACAAGTTTGAGGTGGGCACAGCTTCGGTGTGGGGTCCATCCTTCGTTATAAGGATTCTTTGCAGTCAGGGCTAGGTGCCCCTGGGCACATCCTTTTTCCATTTTCCCTGGGAAAGAAAACTCAGCAGTCCAGGTTCCTGATGTCAGTTTGTAGGGCTCCCTTGGGTGTATCAGGGCAGCACAAGTTTGAGGTGGGGACAACTTCGGTGTGGGGTCCATCCTTCGATATAAGGATTTTTTGCAGTCAGGGCCAGGGGCCCCTGGGCACATCCTTTTTCCATTTTCCCTGGGAAAGAAAACTCAGCAGTCCAGGTTCCTGATGTCAGTTTGTAGGGCTGCGTTGGGTCTACCAGGGCAGTACAAGTTTGAGGTGGGCACAGCTTCGGTGTGGGGTCCATCCTTCGTTATAAGGATTCTTTGCAGTCAGGGCTAGGTGCCCCTGGGCACATCCTTTTTCCATTTTCCCTGGGAAAGAAAACTCAGCAGTCCAGGTTCCTGATGTCAGTTTGTAGGGCTCCCTTGGGTCTATCAGGGCAGCACAAGTTTGAGGTGGGGACAACTTCGGTGTGGGGTCCATCCTTCGATATAAGGATTTTTTGCAGTCAGGGCCCAGCCCAGGTCCAGGGGCCCCTGGGCACATCCTTTTTCCATTTTCCCTGGGAAAGAAAACTCAGCAGTCCAGGTTCCTGATGTCAGTTTGTAGGGCTCCCTTGGGTCTATCAGGGTAGCACAATTTTGAGGTGGGGACAACTTCGGTGTGGGGTCCATCCTTCGATATAAGGATTTTTTGTAGTGAGGGCCCTGTCCAGGGCTAGGGGACCCTGGGCACAACCTTTTTCCATTTTCCCTGGGAAAGAAAACTCAGCAGTCCAGGTTCCTGATGTCAGTTTGTAGGGCTCCCTTGGGTCTATCATGGCAGCACAAGTTTGAGGTGGGGACAACTTCGGTGTGGGGTCCATCCTTCGATATAAGGATTTCTTGTAGTGAGGTCCCTGCCCAAGGCCAGCCGCCCCTGGGCACATCCTTTTTCCATTTTCCCTGGGAAAGAAAACTCAGCAGTCCAGGTTCCTGATGTCAGTTTGTAGGGCTCCCTTGGGTCTATCAGGGCAGCACAAGTTTGAGGTGGGGACAACTTCGGTGTGGGCTCCATCCTTCGATATAAGGATTTTTTGCGGTCAGGGCCAGGGGACCCTGGGCACATCCTTTTTCCATTTTCCCTGGGAAAGAAAACTCAGCAGTCCAGGTTCCTGATGTCAGTTTGTAGGGCTCCCTTGGGTCTATCAGGGCAGCACAAGTTTGAGGTGGGGACAGCTTCAGTGTGGGGTCCATCCTTCGATATAAGGATTATTTGCAGTCAGGGCCAGGGGCCCCTGGGCACATCCTTTTTCCATTTTCCCTGGGAAAGAAAACTCAGCAGCCCATGTTCCTGATGTCAGTTTGTAGGGCTCCCTTGGGTGTATCAGGGCAGCACAAGTTTGAGGTGGGGACAACTTCTGTCTCGGGTCCATCCTTCGATAAAGGGATTCTTTGCAGTGAGGCCCCAGCCCAGGGCCAGGGGCCCCTGGGCACATCCTTTTTCCATTTTCCCTGTGAAAGAAAACTCAGCAGTCCAGGTTCCTGATGTCAGTTTGTAGGGCTGCCTTGGGTCTATCAGGGCAGCACAAGTTTGAGGTGGGGACAACTTTGGTGTGGGCTCCATCCTTCGATATAAGGATTCTTTGCAGTCAGGGCCAGGGGCCCCTGGGCACATCCTTTTTCCATTTTCCCTGGGAAAGAAAACTCAGCAGTCCAGGTTCCTGATGTCAGTTTGTAGGGCTCCCTTGGGTCTATCAGGGCAGCACAAGTTTGAGGTGGGGACAACTTCGGTGTGGGGTCCATCCTTCGATATAAGGATTCTTTGTAGTGAGGCCCCAGCCCAGGGCCAGGGGCCCCTGGGCACATCCTTTGGCCATTTTCCCTGGGAATGAAATCTCAGCAGTCCAGGTTCCTGATGTCAGTTTGTAGGGCTCCCTTGGGTCTATCAGGGCAGCACAAGTTTGAGGTGGGGATAACTTCAGTGTGGGGTCCATCCTTCTATATATGGATTTTTTGCAGTCAGGGCCAGGGGCCCCTGGGCACATCCTTTGGCCATTTTCCCTGGGAAAGGAAACTCAGCAGTCCCGGTTCCTGATGTCAGTTTGTAGGGCTCCCTTGGGTCTATCAGGGCAGCACAAGTTTGAGGTGGGGACAACTTCTGCCTGGGGTCCATCCTTCAATATAAAGATTTTTTGCAGTCTGGACCCAGCTTAGGGTCAGGGGCTCCTGTGCACGTCCTTTGCCATTTTCCCTGGGAAAGAAAACTCACCAGTCCAGGTTCCTGATGTCAGTTTGTAGGGCTCCCTTGGGTCTATCAGGGCAGCACGAGTTTGAGGTGGGTGCTCTTTGGGCCTGGGTTATATTTTTCTATGTTCATATTTTCTGCACTCAGTTGTCCACGCATGGACGCAAGGTTCTGTGCGCTAATTCCAGATCTTTTCCCTAGGAAAGCACGCTCGCCAGTCTTGGTTCCTGAAGTCGGTTTGCGATTTGTGCTTGGGATCATCAAAGCAACCCCTCATCGACATGAAAGCAGCTTGGGTCCACAGCACATCCTTCTCCATTCAGATTTTCAAGGGGCAACCCTTTTTTCGTGGCCCCTGGCTCTTGGGCTCTTTCGCTGGCCCTATTCTGTGTGAAACATGGCTCACTCTCTACACTTCCTGATGTCAGTGTCAAGGAGGTGCTGGCAGCAGTTTTTCTCCTGGATAAATCCTGTGCCATTCAGAACAAAAAGATGTAGAAAGTCACTTGGGGCCACAGGCCTTGTGACCCGACCTCTGCCCATTTTCCGTGTAAAACCAACCTCACTCTCCCTGTGTGTTGATGTGTGTTTACTGGAGGCGTGCTGCTCTCCAAAGGCAGTGAGATTTCCTGGTGGTGGCAGATGTGGTCTGCGAGAAATCATTCACTGTTTGCAATTTTGGTAGCACAATTCCTGTTTGGCCAGGGGAAAGATTGTTAATTATCTTGGCAATGAAAATCTGGCACCCCATTGTTTAAGGGTCTGGCAAAGGCCTGCGTAGGGAAGGGAACACCCCACAGGACCTTTCTTCACCTCATCCCCCACTCCTAGGTGTAGCAGCTCCCCGTGTGAGCAGCTGCTTTCAGTGCAGCTACCTGGGCACACCTGCACAGGGAGCTGCTAATCCAGAGGGGCTAACAGGGGTATCCCAAGTGTCCCTCCAAGAGCTATGGCTGGAACATCCAGCAGGGACCGGGGAGCAGCTGGACCCACCGGGCACGAGCATCCCTTTGAGAAAATGCCAAGGGAAGAGCCCTCTTGCCAAGGGGCAGCACCTGAGCAGGCCGGGCAGCATGTGGGGTTCCACGGGAGAGCTTTCAACTTTCCCCTTTTATTGTGTCAGTCCCTCCTTAGAACCCCCAGACCTTCCACAGCGCTCCCAGAAAAATGAGGGGTTATGGAGAGAAAAGGGGTTTAAATTGTGGGAAAAAGCTTCCTTTTCCATTATTTCTTGTGTTCAAATCATGAAGGAATCCATTTCCCCTGCAATTTGTAATGCATGGTGTATTCAATATATATTCAAGTACTGTTTATAGAAAGATTTTTTTTTTTGTTTTTGTTTTTATTTGGTTAGAGGCAGGGCATTAATGGAAAAAATATGAATATACATTTTATTTTGATATCGTTCTAAATATGGAAATATATATTCAATGTATACAGATATATATAAAAATATAAAATAGAAATAAAAATAGTATTAGGAAGAGATAGACTATAAATAACACCATACATCAATCTACATTTAAAATGTAAATTTGACTATAAATGCTAAAAATAGAAATAAATTTAAATGGAGTTTAAATAAAGGGTTTTTTTAAAAGATTTTTACTTGGATAGAGTCAGGTTTTTATTTTAATCAATATAAACCTTTTAGAACTCTAAATCTAACTATAGAAATATGTAAGCAATCTATTAAGATATGTATAAAAATATAAAATATAATAAAATATAATAAATGGAATAAATGTAAGGAATTATGAAAATACAATTATATATCAATATACATTATAAATCCGAATGTGAATATAAATGTGAAAAATGTAAAAATAAACTTTGTTGAAATGCAGTTTAAGAGGAAAGGTTTTTTCTTTCGGTTCCTATCGGGTCAGAGGCAGGGTTTTTGTTCCGTTCTTTCCCGCGCGGATCTTTGGGGCATTCGCTGCTGACGGCGCAGTGCTGCCGCCGTGTGGGCAGAGAGCGGCACTGCAGCCCGCCGCCCGCGGCCGCCATCTTAGGAGTGGCGAGGACGTTGAAATTCGAGGACCCATGTCTGTTTTTTACACTGCCTGAATTGCCCGCACCGCCGGCGCCCCGCAACGGGATTTTCCGCGGCGTTTCTGGTATCGTGCACACGGGCCGTGGGGTCAGCAGCGCCGCAAGCGTGCGGATTTTTGGCGGGAGCCGACAGGCATCGGCAAAAGACGCCTGTCACCATCACGGTCCCCACGGGCCGCCATCTTGTCGCGGACTCACTTGACAAGTGCTGCCGCCTTGTGGACACAGGCCGGTACTGCAGCCCCGCAGCCAGCGTGACCCCAAAACCACCGAGACGGCCCCGGGACCCCCAAAATTCCTTTCGGGACCCCAAAAACACCCCTGGGACCCCCAAAATTCCCTTCGGGACCCAGAACACCCCCTGGGACCCCCAAAATTCCCTTCAGAACCCAGAAAACCCCCCTGGGACCACCAAAATTCCCTTCAGGACCCCGAAAACCCCCCTGGGACCCCCAAAATTCCCAGCAGGGTCCCCGAAATTCATCCTGGGAAGCCCCAAAACTCTTTGAGACCCCAAAATTCCCTTCAAGATGCCAAAATTCCTCATGGGACCCCCCAAAACCCCACTGAGACCCCCAAAATTCCCATCAGGGTCACCAAAATTATTTCTGGGACTCCCAAAAACTTGGTGAGACCCCAAAATTCTTTTCAGGACCCCAAAACCTCACCCAGGACCCAAAAAATTCTACTCCGGACCCCCAAAATTCCCCCCAAAAACCCCCAGAGACCCTCAAAATTCTCCCCAGGACTCCAAAAACCCCCTTGGACGCTCAAAATTCCCTTCGGGACGCCAAACGCCCCCCCTGGGACTCCCAAAATTCCATTCGGGCCCCCAAAAACCCCACTGGGACCCCCAAAATTCCCATCAGGGTCCCCAAAATTCCTTCTGGGACCTCCCAAAAACTTCGTGAGACACCAAAACTTCCTTCAGGACCCCAAAAGTCCTCATGGGACCCTCCAAAAAGTCCCAGAGACCCCAAAATTCTCTTCAGTAACCAAACTCCCCCCTGGGACTCCCAAAATTCTACACGGGACCCCCAAAATTCCTCCCAAAAACCGCCTGGGACCCCCAAAATTCTCCCCAGGACTCCAAAACCCCCCCTGGGACCCAAAAAAACCTATCAGGGACCCCGAAATTCCACCTGGGACCCCCAAAAACCCCCTGTGACCCCTAAAATTCCCTTCAGGACCCCAACCCACCCCCGTGGGATCCCCAAAATTCTACCCGGGACCCCCAAAATTCCTCCCAAAAACCCCCTGGGATGCCCCAAATTCCCTTCAGCACCACAAAACCCCCCCTGGGACTCCCAAAATTCCCATTAGGACCCCAAAACCCCCCCTGGGACCCCCAAAATTCCCTTCAAAACCCCAAACCCTCCCCCAGGACCCACAAAATTCTACTCGGGACCCCCAAAATTCCTCCCAAAAAAACCCTGAGACCCTGAAAATTCTCCCCAGGACTCCAAAACTCCCCCTGGGACAGCCAAAATTCCCTTTGCGTCCCCAAAACCCCCCGTGGGACCCACAAAATTCTACCCGGGACTCCCAAAATTCCTCCCAAAACCCCCCTAGAACTCCCAAAATTCCCTTCAGAACCCCAAACCCGCCCCAAGACCCACAAAATTCTACTCTGGACCCCCAAAATTCCTCCCAAAAAACCCCTGAGACCCACAAAATTCTCCCCAGGACTCCAAAACCCCCCTTGGGACTCCCAAAATTCCCTTCAGAACCCCAAACCCATCCCCAGGACCCCCAAAATTATAATCGGGACCCCCGAAATTCCTCCCAAAAAACCCCTGAGACCATCAAAATTCTCCCCAGGACTCCAAAACCCCCCCTGGTACTCCCAAAATTCCCTTCGGGACCCCAAAACCCACCTGGGAGCCCCAAAATTCCCTTCAGGACCCCAAAATTCCTTCTGGGACCGCCCCCCACAAACTCCCAGAGACCCAAAAATTCCCTTCAGGACCCCAAACCCCCCCTGGGACCCAAAAAATTCTACCCGGGACCCCAAAAATTCCTCCCAATAAACACCTGACACCATCAAAACTCTCCCCAGGACTCCAAAACCCCCCGTGGGACCCCCAAAATTCCCATCACGGTCCCCAAAATTCCCTCCTGGGATGCCCCAAAAACTCCCTGAGACCCAAAAATTCCTTTCAGGACCTCAAAACCTCTCCCAGGACCCACAAAATTCTCCCCAGGACTCCAAAACTCCCCCTGGGATGGCCAAAATTCCCTTTGCGACCCCAAAAGCCCCCCTGGGACACCCAAAATTCTACCCGGGACTCCCAAAATTCCTCCCAAAAACCCCCTGGGACGCCCAAAATTCCCTTTGGGACCACAAAACACACACTTGGACCCCCAAAATTCCCTTCAGGACCCCAAAATTCCTCCTGGGACCCCCCAAAAACTTGGTGAGACCCCCAAAATTCACTTCAGAACCCCAAACCCCCCCTGGGACCCAAAAAATTCTACCCGGGACCCCCAAAATTCCTCCCAAAAAATCCCTGAGACCCTCAAAATTCTCCCCAGGACTCCAAAACCCCCCCTGGAACGCCTAAAATTCCCTTTGGGACACCAAAAACCCCCCTCGGGGAACCTAAAAATTCCCATCAGGGTCCCCGAAATTCCTCCAGGAACCCCCCAAAACTCCTTGAGACCCCCAAAGTTCCCTTCAGGTCCCCAAACCCACCCCCAGAACCCCCAAAATTCTACTCGGGACCCCAGAAATTCCTCCCAAAAAAACCCTGAGACCATCAAAATTCTCCCCAGGACTACAATCCCCCCCCCTGGGACTCCCAAAATTCCCTTCGGGACCCCAAAACACCCCTGGGATCCCCAGAATTCCCATCAGGGTCCCCGAAATATCTCCTGGGACCCCCCAAAAACTCCCAGAGACTCCAAAATTCCCTTCAGGACCATAAACCCCCCCCCAGGACCCCCAAAATTCTCCCCAGGACTCCAAAACCCCCCATCAGGGTCCCACAAAATTCCCTTCAGGACCCCAAACCCTCCCCAGGACACACAAAATTCTACCCGGGACCCCCAAAATTCCTCCCAAAAAACCCCTGAGACCCCTAAAATTCTCCCCAGGACACCACAAGCCCCCCTGGGACACCCAAAATTCCCATCAGGGTCCCTGAAATTCCTCCTGGGAGACCCAAAACCCCACTGAGACCCCCAAAATTCCCTTCGGGACCCCAAAACCCTCCACCGGGAGCCCCAAAATTCCCATCAGGGTCCCCAAAATTCTTTCTGGGACCCCCCAAAAACTTCCTGAGACCCCAAAATTCACTTCAGAACCCCAAACCCCCCCTGGGACCCAAAAAATTCTACCCGGGACCCCCAAAATTCCTCCCAAAAAATCCCTGAGACCCTCAAAATTCTCCCCAGGACTCCAAAACCCCCCCTGGAACGCCTAAAATTCCCTTTGGGACACCAAAAACCCCCCTCGGGGAACCTAAAAATTCCCATCAGGGTCCCCGAAATTCCTCCAGGAACCCCCCAAAACTCCTTGAGACCCCCAAAGTTCCCTTCAGGTCCCCAAACCCACCCCCAGAACCCCCAAAATTCTACTCGGGACCCCAGAAATTCCTCCCAAAAAAACCCTGAGACCATCAAAATTCTCCCCAGGACTACAATCCCCCCCCCTGGGACTCCCAAAATTCCCTTCGGGACCCCAAAACACTCCTGGGATCCCCAGAATTCCCATCAGGGTCCCCGAAATATCTCCTGGGACCCCCCAAAAACTCCCAGAGACTCCAAAATTCCCTTCAGGACCATAAACCCCCCCCCAGGACCCCCAAAATTCTCCCCAGGACTCCAAAACCCCCCATCAGGGTCCCACAAAATTCCCTTCAGGACCCCAAACCCTCCCCAGGACACACAAAATTCTACCCGGGACCCCCAAAATTCCTCCCAAAAAACCCCTGAGACCCCTAAAATTCTCCCCAGGACACCACAAGCCCCCCTGGGACACCCAAAATTCCCATCAGGGTCCCTGAAATTCCTCCTGGGAGACCCAAAACCCCACTGAGACCCCCAAAATTCCCTTCGGGACCCCAAAACCCTCCACCGGGAGCCCCAAAATTCCCATCAGGGTCCCCAAAATTCTTTCTGGGACCCCCCAAAAACTTCCTGAGACCCCAAAATTCACTTCAGGACCCCAAACCCCCCCACCCCCAGGACCCCGAAAATTCTACTCGGGACCCCCAAAATTCCTCCCAAAAACTCCCTGAGACCCTCAAAATTCTCCCCAGGACTCCAAAACCCCCCCTGGGACCCAAAAAAACCTATCAGGGACCCCGAAATTCCACCTGGGACCCCCAAAAACCCCCTGAGACCCCTAAAATTCCCTTCAGGACTCCAACCCACCCCCGTGGGATCCCCAAAATTCTACCCGGGACCCCCAAAATTCCTCCCAAAAACCCCCTGGGACGCCCAAAATTCCCTTCAGGACCACAAAACCCCCCCTGGGACTCCCAAAATTCCCATTAGGACCCCAAAACCCCCCCTGGGACCCCCAAAATTCCCTTCAAAACCCCAAACCCTCCCCCAGGACCCACAAAATTCTACTCGGGACCCCCAAAATTCCTCCCAAAAAAACCCTGAGACCCTGAAAATTCTCCCCAGGACTCCAAAACTCCCCTTGGGACTCCCAAAATTCCCTTTGCGACCCCAAAACCCCCCGTGGGACCCACAAAATTCTACCCGGGACTCCCAAAATTCCTCCCAAAACCCCCCTAGAACTCCCAAAATTCCCTTCGGGACCCCAAAACCCCCCCTGGGACCCCCAAAATTCCCTTCAGGACCCCAAAATTCCTCCTGGGACCCCCCAAATACTTCCAGAGACCCCCAAAATTCCCTTCAGAACGCCAAACCCGCCCCAAGACCCACAAAATTCTACTCGGGACCCCCAAAATTCCTCCCAAAAAACCCCTGAGACCATCAAAATTCTCCCCAGGACTCCAAAACCCCCCCTGGTACTCCCAAAATTCCCTTCGGGACCCCAAAACCCACCTGGGAGCCCCAAAATTCCCTTCAGGACCCCAAAATTCCTTCTGGGACCGCCCCCCACAAACTCCCAGAGACCCAAAAATTCCCTTCAGGACCCCAAACCCCCCCTGGGACCCAAAAAATTCTACCCGGGACCCCAAAAATTCCTCCCAATAAACGCCTGACACCATCAAAACTCTCCCCAGGACTCCAAAACCCCCCGTGGGACCCCCAAAATTCCCATCACGATCCCCAAAATTCCCTCCTGGGATGCCCCAAAAACTCCCTGAGACCCAAAAATTCCTTTCAGGACCTCAAAACCTCTCCCAGGACCCACAAAATTCTCCCCAGGACTCCAAAACTCCCCCTGGGATGGCCAAAATTCCCTTTGTGACCCCAAAAGCCCCCCTGGGACACCCAAAATTCTACCCGGGACTCCCAAAATTCCTCCCAAAAACCCCCTGGGACGCCCAAAATTCCCTTTGGGACCACAAAACACACACTTGGACCCCCAAAATTCCCTTCAGGACCCCAAAATTCCTCCTGGGACCCCCCAAAAACTTGGTGAGACCCCCAAAATTCTCTTCAGAACCCCAAACCCCCCCTGGGACCCAAAAAATTCTACCCGGGACCCCCAAAATTCCTCCCAAAAAATCCCTGAGACCCTCAAAATTCTCCCCAGGACTCCAAAACCCCCCCTGGAACGCCTAAAATTCCCTTTGGGACACCAAAAACCCCCCTCGGGGAACCTAAAAATTCCCATCAGGGTCCCCGAAATTCCTCCAGGGACCCCCCAAAACTCCTTGAGACCCCCAAAGTTCCCTTCAGGTCCCCAAACCCACCCCCAGAACCCCCAAAATTCTACTCGGGACCCCAGAAATTCCTCCCAAAAAAACCCTGAGACCATCAAAATTCTCCCCAGGACTACAATCCCCCCCCCTGGGACTCCCAAAATTCCCTTCGGGACCCCAAAACACCCCTGGGATCCCCAGAATTCCCATCAGGGTCCCCGAAATATCTCCTGGGACCCCCCAAAAACTCCCAGAGACTCCAAAATTCCCTTCAGGACCATAAACCCCCCCCCAGGACCCCCAAAATTCTCCCCAGGACTCCAAAACCCCCCATCAGGGTCCCACAAAATTCCCTTCAGGACCCCAAAATTCCTCCTGGGCCCCCCCCAAAACTCCTTGACACCCCAAAATTCCCTTCAGGACCCCAACAGTCCTCATGGGACCCCCCAAAACCCCCTGAGACCCCTAAAAATTCCTATCAGGGTCCCCGAAATTCCTCCTGGGACACCCCAAAAACTTTGTGAGACTCCAAAATTCCCTTCAGGACACCAAAACCACCCCCAGGACCCTTAAAATTCTAGTCGGGACCCCCAAAATTCCTCCCAAAACCCCCCTGAGACCCTCAAAATTCTCCCCAGGACTCCAAAACCCCCCCTGGGACTCCCAAAATTCCCTTCGGGACCCCAAAACTTCCACTGGGACCCGCCAAATTCCCATCAGGGTCCCCAAAATTCTTTCTGGGACCCCCCAAAAACTTCGTGAGACCCCAAAATTCCATTCAGAACCCCAAAACCTCCCCCAGGACCCCCAAAATTCTACCCGGGACCCCCAAAATTCCTCCCAAAAACCCTCCCCAGGACCCCCAAAATTCTCCCCAGGACTCCAATACCCACCCTGGGACACCCAAAATTCCCTTCAGGACACCAAAACACCCCCTGGGACTTCCAAAATTCCCTTTGGGACCCCAAAACCCCCCCCCGGGACCCCCAAAATTTCCATCAGGGTCCTTGAAATTCCTCCTGGGAGACCCAAAACCCCACTGAGACCCCCAAAATTCCCTTTGGGACCCCAAAACCCCCCGCCCGGGAGCCCCAAAATTCCCATCAGGGTCCCCAAAATTCTTTCTGGGACCCCCAAAAACTTTGTGAGACTCCAAAATTCCCTTCAGGACCCCAAACCCACCTCCTGGGACTCCCAAAATTCCCTTCAGGACAACAAAACCCCCCCTGGGACTCCCAAAATTCCCTTTGGGACCACAAAACCCCCCCTGGGACCCCCAAATTTCCCTTCAGGACCCTTGTGGGAACTCATAATGTCTCTCAGACATTTTTAGTGGTTCCAGGCCTTGGTCAGAAGCATTTGGGACCCTGGCAGGCAGCTGAAAAACAGCTGTGATTTTGAGTTTGAGCCATGGAATGATTTACCAACTTTGGAGGTGGAACAAGCAGTCACAAAAGGTTAGATAGTATAGTAAAAGTAATTACAAAGTAGAGGGGAAATTTTTTTAGTATTGTACAGGGGGGTTTTAGCACCTGTACAGGGGGGTTTTCACTTTGTACATGGAGGTCAGAAGTTCTAAGATGGAGGAAAGTGGGCTGATCCTGTTCTTCCTCCTTCTTTTTCCTTACCTCCATGTTCTTGGTGATGTTGGCACTCACAGATTGGTTTAGAGTAGAAAAACACTTGGCAACATAGGTAGTAGGTACTGGAGAATAATTGTAAACATGTAATACATAATATATCTTATAAAAGATAGCAGCAGCCCTGGGCGGGGGGAGAGATGAAGAAGACAGCAGATAGAGAGGATGTCAGGGGGTGTGTGTGCCTCTATCCAGGCCGCTGATCAAACAGCCGCAGTCCAAGAACATAATCTGTTAGATAACTAGCGATAAACTGCCTTGAGACCGAACAGCTAAAGCCTGCGGAGTTTTTCTTTGGAAGCACGGGTTGGAGGAGGAATTTCACCACCATATGAGACCCCAGAGAAAGGCTGGGGTTCTCACAAACCCCAAATTCCTCCTGGGACCCCCCACGAACTCCCAGAGACCCCCAAAATTCCCTTCGGGACCCCAAACCCCCCCCAGGACCCTCAAAATTCTAGTCGGGACCCCCAAAATTCCTCCCAAAAACCCCCTGAGACCATCAAAATTGCCTTCGGGACTCCAAAACCCCTCCTGGAATGCCCAGAATTCCATTTGGGACCCCAAAAACCCCCCTAGGGCCTCCAAAATTCCCATCAGGGTCCCCGAAATCCCTCCTGGGACCCCCCAAGATTACTTGAGACCCCAAATTTCCCTTCAGGACTCCAAAATTTCTACTGGAACCCCCCAAAAACTCCCAGAGACCCCCAAAATTCCCTTCAGAACCCCAAACCCTCCCCAGGACCCACAAAATTCCACTTGGGACCCCCAAAATTCTACTCAAAAACCCCCTGAGACCCTCAAAATTCTCCCCAGGACTCCAAAACTCCCCCTGGGATGCCCAAAATTCCCTTTGGGACCCCAACCCCCCCCTGGGACCCCCAAAATTCTCATCAAGGTCCCCAAAATTCCTTCTGGGATCCCCCAAAAACCCCTGAGACCCTAAAATTCCCTTCCGAAACCCAAAATCTCCCCCAGGACCCCCAAAATTCTACTCGGGACCACCAAAATTTCTCCCAAAAACCCCTGAGACCCTCAAAATTTTCCCCAGGACTCCAAAACCCCCCCGGGAGGCCCAAAATTCCCTTCAGGACCCCAAAACCCCCCTGGGACTTCCAAATTTCCCTTTAGGACCCCTGAAATTCCTCCTGGGACCCCAAAAACTCCCTGAGAACCCCCCAAAAACCTCTCCAGGACCTCAAAACCACCCCGGGACCCCCAAAATTCCCATCAGGATCCCCAAAATTCCTCCTGGGACCCCCCCAAAACTCCCTGAGACCCCAAAATTCCCTTCAGGACCCCCAAACCCCCCATGGGACCCCCAAAATTCCCTTCGGGACCCCAGAACACCCCCTGGACCCCCAAAATTCTACTCGTCTCCCCAAAACACCTTCTGGGACCTCCAAATTTCTCTTTAGGACCCCTGAAATTTTTCCTGGTTCCCCAAAAACTCCCTGAGACCCCCCCAAAAACCTCTCCAGGACCTCAAAACACCCCCTGGGACCCCCAAAATTCCCATCAAGGTCCCCAAAATTTCTTCTGGGACCCCCCAAAAACTCTCTGAGACCCCCTAAATTCCCTTCATGACTCCCCAAAAACCCCCTGACACCCCAAAAATTCCTCCTGGGATGCTGCAAAGACCTTCCAGAGCCCCCCAGGACCCCCCCAATTTTGGGTCCCCCCCCAATTCGGGGTTCCCCCCGATTTTTAGGTCCCCAGGCTGGTGGCTCATGAGGACGACCCCAACTCGGACCCCGAACGCCCCCCGGATTCAGCCCTCCATGTGTCCTTGGTATCAGAGGCTGGAATTGCAGAGTTGCCACTTTACCCCCAGACGTAATTTTTGATGTGGTTGTGCCACTTGAACAGTATTTGAAATCTGTTTGTGCTCTTGCAGCAGCATTTCCGAACCACAATGGAAATTTAGCCCTTCTGCCTGGGGCTGCTCACAGAATCGTGGAATCCCAGAAGGGTTTGGATGGGAAGGCACCTTTATTTAAAGCTCGTCCCGTTCCACCCCTGCCATGGGCAGGGACACCTTCCACCATGCCAGGGTGCTCCAAGCCCTGTCCAGCCTGGCCTTGGACACTTCCAGGGATCCGGGGGCAGCCACAGCTTCTGTGGGCAACCTGTGCTGGACAGCAGCTTTGAAAGGCAGAGTGAAGTACAGCTGTGATTTTTGTGCTGCCCCTAACTTTGTATTGCCTGGCAAATGTGCCTTTGGGGTTTTTTGGGGTTTTTTGGGTTTTTTTTTTTTTTAGTTTTTTTGGGTGGTTTTTTTTTTAAATTTTTGTGACTAAAAAGCTACCTTGTGTTCCTGGAATGTTGCATTCTACCTCTGTTGTTTTCCCAGTCAGTCTGGATCCTCTGCTTACATTTTTTCCTTCACTTATTAGATGTCATGGATGTGCTGGCTGTTCTGATGGAGGGCAGTGATGGCTTAGATGAAGGAATTGGGTTCTCTTTAAATGAAGACGTGATTATCCAAACATTTCCCTTCAGTGCTGTTGTCCCTGCTGCATGAGCAGCCAGGAATATGCTGTTGTTTCAGTCTGAAAATGGAACAGGTACAGGGTTTTTTTTATGTTTTATGTGTCATTTCTAGCAGTGGAGTGAAAGCAGCATCACTTCTACCCTCTTGTAATAATTTTTTACCATTTATCATTTTTTACCTTGAGGCATTTTATTATCTTCCCTGCAAGCAGCAGGAGGTGCAGATTCACGGTGCTTTATGCTCAAGAGGGGCATTGAAGCTCTGTAGGTGCTTCTGCCCTTTTTCCCTGACCCTGAAGAGAAGGGACACTGTCCCTGCATGGACAGTCTTGGTGTGGAAGTAGCTGGCCTCAGTAACAGCGTTTTAAGGGCAGAGCGTGGCGATCAGGAGAGGAAGGTGTTTCCCGTGCCTGTGGGCAGCTCTTCCCGAGATCAGGGAGAGGGGACTGCCTTGTTAAGTAGGAAGTGGGTGCGTTTCCCAAGGAAAACTTCAGAAATTAAGCTCCAGGGGCAAACACTGTGAGGTTCTACCACCTCCTTGAGGACATCCTTAAAACCACAGGGGCATCAGGAGGGCTTGGAGCAGGACTGGCCAACCCCAGAGCACCTCACGAAGCCCTCTGTGTGTCTGTGGCAGTCGAGTAGCACCTGGGGGGTGCTGAAAGTCCCAGTTCTGAGAGAAAATTCTGTTTAACTCGTACACGTTGGCTGGGTGTGTCCCCCCAGTACAGCTCGGTTCTTCTCTGAGGCGGTGCCTGGCAGGGTCTCTCCCTGTTAAGGGCTGGGCGTGTTTTTGGCACAACACAGTGAAGGTGGATTATTTGCTTAAGCAAGAGCTGCTGATGTCTGGAGGGTTTTTCAGGTACCTCAGCGGCCAGGAGCACCTGTCTAGGTCACTAGGAACACTTTTTGATCTCGATCAGTTCTTTTCTGCGTGAGGCTCTGTCGGCTGCTGGCAAGGCCCAAAGTAAGGAAGGTTGCCCCAGTGTCCGTGCTCATGTCAATAGTTTAATTTATTTGGCTTTTCTAGGAGCAGACGTCGTGGAGGACCTTGGTGCTGTTTTCACTGGCCTCCTGCACTCTCTGAGAGAACCCCTTGCTCCCTGCGTGACGTTCCAGCTCTGTGACAAAGCTGATAAGTATCCTCAGCTCTACCAGTTTAACCAATACTATAGACTCTGGATGCCCAAGCAGTCCCAGGCACCTGTGGTATGGAATCCCTGAAGTCACTGAATTCTTGAGCCAGTATTCCTATAAAATCCTCGCAGTCGACAGAGGTAACATTTCCATCAGAAACAGCGTTTTTATTGAGGAGGTAATTCTGCATCTCTTGTTGATCGTGCTGGGGACACATGTTTGCTCCAGGGCTTTTCTCTGATGACACAAGAGGTCTCTGTGGTGTTTGGGAGGCGATGCCAGGGCTCAGGGCTCATACAGAGACTCCTCACCGGGCACAGCAGAGCCTGGTGTGTGCTGTGGCCTCTGTTTACAGCGCCCGGAGTTCCCCCGGGTGGGTGGAGGATCACAGGCCCCTGGGCTGGGTTTGGTGAGTTTTTCTCAGCTCAGCAGTGTGAACACTCCAGATGCCCCTGGGGACACTGCTGGACAGCATCCATCCGCTCTCTCCATCCACTCATTTGTACCCAGGAATGTAGGAAACTCTGACTGGGGACGGGCAGTAGTTCTGAAAATCATGCCCTAGCCTTTTTCTTCAGGAACGAACCAAGCGAGTGCCCTGAAACCAGCGGAGCAGCTGCAGGGGCTGAAGGGAACAGAAAGGGCTCCCCGGCACCTTTTGCCTCCGTTCTCTGCCATTCCCCAAAAGGCGTCGCAGTCCCTGAAGAGGTGTTTGTCATGCAGCCTGCCAAAATAAAGACCTGTAAAATCCTAGCTCTGCCTTTTGTTTAACGTGTTCTTACTTCCTATTTATGTCATCACAGAAAGCAAGGAAAGAAGAAATGTGTCTGGTTCCCACTATTGCTCCGTGCAGGCATTTTTAAAGGCTGCTGTACTTCTGTCCTCTTTTTCCACTCCAAGCTTGACTTTTCCCCTCCTTTTTTGAGGTCTGCTGCTTTGGGTGTCCCAGGCAGGGCTGGGTTCCTCGGCAGGGGTCTTAGGAGTTGGTGCAGATTCTGCTTTTTCCGAAGGTGTATCAAAGTGTGCCGGCAAAAGGACTGTTTTCTCCAGGAGAAAGCTTTCTCTCAAAGACCATCAATGCATGTATGTGTTTTAATCGTGTAACCAGGTGGATTAAGAAAAGCCGACACCTGTAGCAGATTTTTGTTGGATCTGTGTCTGTGAGAAGTCGGCTGTGTGCTGGAGAGGGAGAGACCAAGAGACGCTGTTGGAGAGTGGATAAAGTGCCAGGTGTGAGCTGTTAGCATGATGAGGGCTCAGAGCAGCCACAGGTGTGAGCTGTCAGGATGATGATGAGGGGCGGGGTCCCTCCGGGGGGAGGTTAATTAAGGGCGAGGCTTTGCCCCAGCCCGTTTTCGCATGGAGCTGCTGGAGAAGAGGAGTTTATGGGGAGCTCCCGGGACTGTCTCATGGAAGGACGGTGAGTGCTTTGGACTGGGTCCGGGGGATCACCTGGACACATCCTTTGCCACTTTCCCTGGGAAAGAAAACTCAGCAGTCCAGGTTCCTGATGTCAGTTTGTAGGGCTCCCTTGGGACTATCAAGGCAGCACAAGGTTGAGGTGAGGACAATTTAGGTGTGGGGACCATCATTCGATATAAGGACTTTTTGCTGTCAGTCCCAGCCCAGTGTGGGGGGCCCCTGGGCACATCCTTTTTCCATTTTCCCTGGGAAAGAAAACTCAGCAGTCCAGGTTCCTGATGTCAGTTTGTAGGGCTCCCTTGGGTCTATCAGGGCAGCACAAGTTTGAGGTGGGGACAACTTCGGTGTGGGGTCTATCCTTCGATATAAGGATTTTTTACAGTCAGGGCCAGGGGCCCCTGGGCACATCCTTTTTCCATTTTCCCTGGGAAAGAAAACTCAGCAGTCCAGGTTCCAGATGTCAGTTTGTAGGGCTCCCTTGGGTCTATCAGGGTAGCACAAGTTTGAGGTGGGGACAACTTCGGTGTGGGGTCCATCCTTCGATATAAGGATTCTTTGCAGTCAGGGCCAGGGGCCCAGGGCCAGGGGACCCTGGGCACATCCTTTGGCCATTTTCCCTGGGAAAGAAAACTCAGCAGTCCAGGTTCCTGATGTCAGTTTGTAGGGCTCCCTTGGGTCTATCAGGGTAGCACAAGTTTGAGGTGGGGACAACTTCGGTGTGGTGTCCGTCCTTCGATATAAGGATTTTTTGCAGTGAGGGCCCTGCCCAGGGCCAGGGGCCCCTTGGCACATCCTTTTTCCATTTTCCCTGGGAAAGAAAACTCAGCAGTCCAGGTTCCTGATGTCAGTTTGTAGGGCTCCCTTGGGTCTATCAGGGCAGCACAAGTTTGAGGTGGGGACAACTTCGGTGTGGGGTCTATCCTTCGATATAAGGATTTTTTGTAGTGAGGTCCCTGCCCAGGGCCAGGGGCCCCTGGGCACATCCTTTTTCCATTTTCCCTGGGAAAGAAAACTCAGCAGTCCACGTTCCTGATGTCAGTTTGTAGAGCTCCCTTGGGTCTATCAGGGCAGCACAAGTTGGAGGTTGCAACAACTTCGGTGTGGGGTCCATCCTTCGATATAAGGATTTTTTGCAGTGAGGCCTCTGCCCAGGGCCAGGGGCCCCGGGGCACATCCTTTTTCCATTTTCCCTGGGAAAGAAAACTCAGCAGTCCAGGTTCCTGATGTCAGTTTGTAGGGCTCCCTTGGGTCTATCAGGGTAGCACAAGTTTGAGGTGGGGACAACTTCGGTGTGGGGTCCATCCTTCGATATAAGAATTTTTTGCAGTCAGGGCCAGGGGCCCAGGGCCAGGGGCCCCTGGGCACATCCTTTTTCCATTTTCCCTGGGAAAGAAAACTCAGCAGTCCAGGTTCCTGATGTCAGTTTGTAGGGCTCCCTTGGGTGTATCAGGGCAGCACATGTTTGAGGTGGGGACAACTTCGGTGTGGGGTCCATCCTTCGATATAAGGAGTCTTTGCAGTCAGGCCCAAGCCCAGGACCAGGGGCCCCTGGGCCCATCCTTTTTCCATTTTCCCTGGGAAAGAAAACTCAGCAGTCCAGGTTCCTGATGTCAGTTTGTAGGGCTCCCTTGGGTCTATCAGGGCAGCACAAGTTTGAGGTGGGGACAACTTTGGTGTGGGGTCCATCCTTCGATATAAGGATTTTTTACAGTCAGGGCCAGGGGCCCCTGGGCACATCCTTTTTCCATTTTCCCTGGGAAAGAAAACTCAGCAGTCCAGGTTCCTGATGTCAGTTTGTAGGGCTCCCTTGGGTCTATCAGGGTAGCACAAGTTTGAGGTGGGGACAACTTCGGTGTGGGGTCCATCCTTCGATATAAGGATTCTTTGCAGTCAGGGCCAGGGGCCCAGGGCCAGGGGCCCCTGGGCACATCCTTTGGCCATTTTCCCTGGGAAAGAAAACTCAGCAGTCCAGGTTCCTGATGTCAGTTTGTAGGGCTCCCTTGGGTCTATCACGGTAGCACAAGTTTGAGGTGGGGACAGCTGCCGTGTGGGGTCCGTCCTTCGATATAAGGATTTTTTGCAGTGAGGTCCCTGCCCAGGGCCAGGGGCCCCTTGCACACCCTTTGGCCATTTTCCCTGGGAAAGAAAACTCAGCAGTCCAGGTTCCTGATGTGAGTTTGTAGGGCTCCCTTGGGTCTATCAGGGCAGCACAAGTTTGAGGTGGGGACAACTTCGGTGTGGGGTCCATCCTTCAATATAAGGATTTTTTTGCCGTGAGGTCCCTGTCCATGGCCAGGGGCCCCTGGGCACATCCTTTTTCCATTTTCCCTGGGAAAGAAAACTCAGCAGTCCAGGTTCCTGATGTCAGTTTCTAGGGCTCCCTTGGGTCTATCAGGGCAGCACAAGTTTGAGGTGGGGACAACTTCGGTGTGGGGTCCATCCTTCGATATAAGGATTTTTTGCAGTCAGGGCCAGGGGCCCCTGGGCACATCCTTTGGCCATTTTCCCTGGGAAAGAAAACTCAGCAGTCCAGGTTCCTGATGTCAGTTTGTAGGGCTCCCTTGGGTCTATCAGGGCAGCACAAGTTTGAGGTGGGGACAACTTTGGTGTGGGCTCCATCCTTCGATATAAGAATTTTTTATAGTGAGGCCCCAGCCCAAGGCCAGGGACCCCTGGGCACATTTTTTTTCCATTTTCCCTGGGAAAGAAAACTCAGCAGTCCAGGTTCCTGATGTCAGTTTGTAGGGCTCCCTTGGGTCTATTAGGGCAGCACAACTTTGAGGTGGGGACAACTTCGGTGTGGGGTCCATCCTTCGATATAAGGATTTTTTGCAGTCAAGGCCAGGGGCCCCTGGGCACATCCTTTTTCCATTTTCCCTGGGAAAGAAAACTCAGCAGTCCAGGTTCCTGATGTCAGTTTGTAGGGCTGCCTTGGGTCTGTCAGGGCAGCACAAGTTTGAGGTGGGGACAACTTCGGTGTGGGCTCCATCCTTCGATATAAGGATTTTTTGCAGTCAGGGCCAGGGGCCCCTGTGCACAACCTTTTTCCATTTTCCCTGGGAAAGAAAACTCAGCAGTCCAGGTTCCTGATGTCAGTTTGTAGGGCTCCCTTGGGTCTATCAGGGCAGCACAGGTTTAAGGTGGGGACAACTTCGGTGTGCGGTCCATCCTTCGATATAAGGATTTTTTGCAGTGAGGCCCCAGCCCAGGGCCAGCGGCCCCTGGGCACAACCTTTTTCCATTTTCCCTGGGAAAGAAAACTCAGCAGTCCAGGTTCCTGATGTCAGTTTGTAGGGCTCCCTTGGGTGTATCAGGGCAGCACAAGTTTGAGGTGGGGACAACTTCGGTGTGGGGTCCATCCTTCGATATAAGGATTTTTTTCAGTCAGGGCCAGGGGCCCCTGGGCACATCCTTTTTCCATTTTCCCTGGGAAAGAAAACTCAGCAGTCCAGGTTCCTGATGTCAGTTTGTAGGGCTCCCTTGGGTCTATCAGGGCAGCACAGGTTTGAGGTGGGGACAATTTTGGTGTGGGGTCCATCCTTCGATATAAGGATTTTTTGCAGTCAGGGCCAGGGGCCCCTGGGCACATCCTTTTTCCATTTTCCCTGGGAAAGAAAACTCAGCAGTCCAGGTTCCTGATGTCAGTTTGTCGGGCTCCCTTGGGTCTATCAGGGCAGCACAAGTTTGAGGTGGGGACAACTTCGGTGTGGGGTCCATCCTTCGATTTAAGGATTTTTTTCAGTCAGGGCTAGGGGCCCCAGGGCACATCCTTTTTCCATTTTCCCTGGGAAAGAAAACTCAGCAGTCCAGGTTCCTGATGTCAGTTTGTAGGGCTCCCTTGGGTCTATCAGGGTAGCACAAGTTTGAGGTGGGGACAACTTCGGTGTGGGGTCCATCCTTCGATATAAGGATTTTTTGCAGTCAGGGCCAGGGGCCCAGGGCCAGGGGCCCCTTGGCACATCCTTTGGCCATTTTCCCTGGGAAAGAAAACTCAGCAGTCCAGGTTCCTGATGTCAGTTTGTAGGGCTCCCTTGGGTCTATCAGGGCAGCACAAGTTTGAGGTGGGGACAACTTTGGTGTGGGCTCCATCCTTCGATATAAGAATTTTTTATAGTGAGGCCCCAGCCCAAGGCCAGGGACCCCTGGGCACATTTTTTTTCCATTTTCCCTGGGAAAGAAAACTCAGCAGTCCAGGTTCCTGATGTCAGTTTGTAGGGCTCCCTTGGGTCTGTCAGGGCAGCACAAGTTTGAGGTGGGGACAACTTCGGTGTGGGCTCCATCCTTCGATATAAGGATTCTTTGCAGTCAGGGCCAGGGGCCCCTGGGCACAACCTTTTTCCATTTTCCCTGGGAAAGAAAACTCAGCAGTCCAGGTTCCTGATGTCAGTTTGTAGGGCTCCCTTGGGTCTATCAGGGCAGCACAGGTTTAAGGTGGGGACAACTTCGGTGTGCGGTCCATCCTTCGATATAAGGATTCTTTGCAGTGAGGTCCCAGCCCAGGGCCAGCGGCCCCTGGGCACAATCTTTTTCCATTTTCCCTGGGAAAGAAAACTCAGCAGTCCAGGTTCCTGATGTCAGTTTGTAGGGCTCCCTTGGGTCTGTCAGGGCAGCACAAGTTTGAGGTGGGGAACACTTTGGTGTGGGGTCCATCCTTCGATATAAGGATAATTTGCAGTCAGGGCCAGGGGCCCCTGGGCACATCCTTTTTCCATTTTCCCTGGGAAAGAAAACTCAGCAGTCCAGGTTCCTGATGTCAGTTTGTAGGGCTCCCTTGGGTCTATCAGGGCAGCACAAGTTTGAGGTGGGGACAACTTCGGTGTGGGGTCCATCCTTCGATATAAGGATTTTTTACAGTCAGGGCCAGGGGCCCCTGGGCACATCCTTTTTCCATTTTCCCTGGGAAAGAAAACTCAGCAGTCCAGGTTCCTGATGTCAGTTTGTAGGGCTCCCTTGGGTCTATCAGGGCAGCACAAGTTTGAGGTGGGGACAACTTCAGTGTGGGGTCCATCCTTCGATATAAGGATTCTTTGCAGTCAGGGCCAGGGCTCCAGGGCCAGGGGACCCTGGGCACATCCTTTGGCCATTTTCCCTGGGAAAGAAAACTCAGCAGTCCAGGTTCCTGATGTCAGTTTGTAGGGCTCCCTTGGGTTTATCAGGGTAGCACAAGTTTGAGGTGGGGCCAGCTTCGGTTTGGGGTCAGTCCTTCGATATAAGGATTTTTTGCAGTGAGGTTCCTGCCCAGGGCCAGGGGCCCCTTGGCACATCCTTTTTCCATTTTCCCTGGGAAAGAAAACTCAGCAGTCCAGGTTCCTGATGTCAGTTTGTAGGGCTCCCTTGGGTCTATCAGGGCAGCACAAGTTTGAGGTGGGGACAATTTTGGTGTGGGCTCCATCCTTCGATATAAGAATTTTTTATAGTGAGGCCCCAGCCCAAGGCCAGGGACCCCTGGGCACATTTTTTTTCCATTTTCCCTGGGAAAGAAAACTCAGCAGTCCAGGTTCCTGATGTCAGTTTGTAGGGCTCCCTTGGGTCTATTAGGGCAGCACAACTTTGAGGTGGGGACAACTTCGGTGTGGCGTCCATCCTTCGATATAAGGATTTTTTGCAGTCAAGGCCAGGGGCCCCTGGGCACATCCTTTTTCCATTTTCCCTGGGAAAGAAAACTCAGCAGTCCAGGTTCCTGATTTCAGTTTGTAGGGCTCCCTTGGGTCTATCAGGGCAGCACAAGTTTGAGGTGGGGAACACTTTGGTGTGGGGTCCATCCTTCGATATAAGGATAATTTGCAGTCAGGGCCAGGGGCCCCTGGGCACATCCTTTTTCCATTTTCCCTGGGAAAGAAAACTCAGCAGTCCAGGTTCCTGATGTCAGTTTGTAGGGCTCCCTTGGGTCTATCAGGGTAGCACAAGTTTGAGGTGGGGCCAACTTCGGTGTGGGGTCCGTCCTTCGATATAAGGATTTTTTGCAGTGAGGTTCCTGCCCAGGGCCAGGGGCCCCTTGGCACATCCTTTGGCCATTTTCCCTGGGAAAGAAAACTCAGCAGTCCAGGTTCCTGATGTCAGTTTGTAGGGCTCCCTTGCGTCTGTCAGGGCAGCACAAGTTTGAGGTGGGGACAACTTCGGTTTGGGGTCTATCCTTCGATATAAGGATTTCTTGTAGTGAGGTCCCTGCCCCGGGCCAGGGGCCCCTGGTCACATCCTTTTTCCATTTTCCCTGGGAAAGAAAACTCAGTAGTCCAGGTTCCTGATGTCAGTTTGTAGGGCTCCCTTGGGTCTATCAGGGCAGCACAAGTTTGAGGTGGGGACAACTTCGGTGTGGGGTCCATCCTTCGATATAAGGATTTTTTGCAGTGAGAGCCCTGCCCAGGGCCAGGGGCCCCTGGGCACATCCTTTTTCCATTTTCCCTGGGACAGAAAACTCAGCAGTCCAGGTTCCTGATGTCAGTTTGTAGGGCTCCCTTGGGTCTATCAGGGTAGCACAAGTTTGCGGTGGGGACAACTTCGGTGTGGGGTCCATCCTTCGATATAAGAATTTTTTGCAGTCAGGGCCAGGGGCCCAGGGCCAGGGGCCCCTGGGCATATCCTTTTTCCATTTTCCCTGGGAAAGAAAACTCAGCAGTCCAGGTTCCTGATGTCAGTTTGTAGGGCTCCCTTGGGTGTATCAGGGCAGCACATGTTTGAGGTGGGGACAACTTCGGTGTGGGGTCCATCCTTCGATATAAGGAGTCTTTGCAGTCAGGCCCAAGCCCAGGACCAGGGGCCCGTGGGCCCAACCTTTTTCCATTTTCCCTGGGAAAGAAAACTCAGCAGTCCAGGTTCCTGATGTCAGTTTGTAGGGCTCCCTTGGGTCTATCAGGGCAGCACAAGTTTGAGGTGGGGACAACTTTGGTGTGGGGTCCATCCTTCAATATAAGGATTTTTTGCAGTCAGGGCCAGGCGCCCGTGGGCACTGCCTTTTTCCATTTTCCCTGGGAAAGAAAATTCAGCAGTCCAGGTTCCTGATGTCAGTTTGTAGGGCTCCCTTGGGTCTATCAGGGCAGCACAAGTTTAAGGTGGGGACAGCTTCGGTGTGGGGTCCATCCTTCGATATAAGGATTCTTTGCAGTCAGGGCCCAGCCCAGCGCCAGGGGCCCCTGTGCACATCCTTTTTCCATTTTCCCTGGGAAAGAAAACTCAGTAGTCCAGGTTCCTGATGTCAGTTTGTAGGGCTCCCTTGGGTGTATCAGGGCAGCACATGTTTGAGGTGGGGACAACTTCGGTGTGGGGTCCATCCTTCGATATAAGGAGTCTTTGCAGTCAGGCCCAAGCCCAGGACCAGGGGCCCCTGGGCCCATCCTTTTTCCATTTTCCCTGGGAAAGAAAACTCAGCAGTCCAGGTTCCTGATGTCAGTTTGTAGGGCTCCCTTGGGTCTATCAGGGCAGCACAAGTTTGAGGTGGGGACAACTTTGGTGTGGGGTCCATCCTTCAATATAAGGATTTTTTGCAGTAAGATCTAGGGGCCCGTGGGCACTGCCTTTTTCCATTTTCCCTGGGAAAGAAAATTCAGCAGTCCAGGTTCCTGATGTCAGTTTGTAGGGTTCCCTTGGGTCTATCAGGGCAGCACAAGTTTGAGGTGGGGACAACTTCGGTGTGGGGTCCATCCTTCGATATAAGGAGTCTTTGCAGTCAGGCCCAAGCCCAGGAAAATGGGCCCCTGGGCACATCCTTTTTCCATTTTCCTTGGGAAAGAAAACTCAGCAGTCCAGGTTCCTGATGTCTGTTTGTAGGGCTCCCTTGGGTGTATCAGGGCAGCACAAGTTTGAGGTGGGGACAATTTTGGTGTGGGGTCCATCCTTCGATATAAGGATTTTTTGCAGTCAGGGCCAGGGACCCCTGGGCACATCCTTTTTCGATTTTCCCTGGGAAAGAAAACTCAGCAGTCCAAGTTCCTGATGTCAGTTTGTAGGGCTCCCTTGGGTCTATCAGGGCAGCACAAGTTTGAGGTGGGGACAACTTCGGTGCGGGGTCCATCCTTCGATATAAGGATTCTTTGCAGTCAGGGCCAGGGGCCCAGGGCCAGGGGACCCTGGGCACATCCTTTGGCCATTTTCCCTGGGAAAGAAAACTCAGCAGTCCAGGTTCCTGATGTCAGTTTGTAGGGCTCCCTTGGGTCTATCAGGGCAGCACAAGTTTGAGGTGGGGACAACTTTGGTGTGGGCTCCATCCTTCGATATAAGGATTTTTTGCAGTGAGGCCCCTGCCCAGGGCCAGCGACCCCTGGGCCCAACCTTTTTCCATTTTCCCTGGGAAAGAAAACTCAGCAGTCCAGGTTCCTGATGTCAGTTTGTAGGGCTCCCTTGGGTCTATCAGGGCAGCACAACTTTGAGGTGGGGACAACTTCGGTGTGGGGTCCATCCTTCGATATAAGGATTTTTTGCAGTCAAGGCCAGGGGTCCCTGGGCACATCCTTTTTCCATTTTCCCTGGGAAAGAAAACTCAGCAGTCCAGGTTCCTGATGTCAGTTTGTAGGGCTCCCTTGGGTCTGTCAGGGCAGCACAAGTTTGAGGTGGGGACAACTTCGGTGTGGGCTCCATCCTTCGATATAAGGATTCTTTGCAGTCAGGGCCAGGGGCCCCTGGGCACAACCTTTTTCCATTTTCCCTGGGAAAGAAAACTCAGCAGTCCAGGTTCCTGATTTCAGTTTGTAGGGCTCCCTTGGGTCTATCAGGGCAGCACAAGTTTGAGGTGGGGAACACTTTGGTGTGGGGTCCATCCTTCGATATAAGGATAATTTGCAGTCAGGGCCAGGGGCCCCTGGGCACATCCTTTTTCCATTTTCCCTGGGAAAGAAAACTCAGCAGTCCAGGTTCCTGATGTCAGTTTGTAGGGCTCCCTTGGGTCTATCAGGGTAGCACAAGTTTGAGGTGGGGCCAGCTTCGGTGTGGGGTCCGTCCTTCGATATAAGGATTTTTTGCAGTGAGGTTCCTGCCCAGGGCCAGGGGCCCCTTGGCACATCCTTTGGCCATTTTCCCTGGGAAAGAAAACTCAGCAGTCCAGGTTCCTGATGTCAGTTTGTAGGGCTCCCTTGGGTCTATCAGGGCAGCACAAGTTTGAGGTGGGGACAACTTCGGTTTGGGGTCTATCCTTCGATATAAGGATTTCTTGTAGTGAGGTCCCTGCCCCGGGCCAGGGGCCCCTGGTCACATCCTTTTTCCATTTTCCCTGGGAAAGAAAACTCAGTAGTCCAGGTTCCTGATGTCAGTTTGTAGGGCTCCCTTGGGTCTATCAGGGCAGCACAAGTTTGAGGTGGGGACAACTTCGGTGTGGGGTCCATCCTTCGATATAAGGATTTTTTGCAGTGAGAGCCCTGCCCAGGGCCAGGGGCCCCTGGGCACATCCTTTTTCCATTTTCCCTGGGACAGAAAACTCAGCAGTCCAGGTTCCTGATGTCAGTTTGTAGGGCTCCCTTGGGTCTATCAGGGTAGCACAAGTTTGAGGTGGGGACAACTTCGGTGTGGGGTCCATCCTTCGATATAAGAATTTTTTGCAGTCAGGGCCAGGGGCCCAGGGCCAGGGGCCCCTGGGCACATCCTTTTTCCATTTTCCCTGGGAAAGAAAACTCAGCAGTCCAGGTTCCTGATGTCAGTTTGTAGGGCTCCCTTGGGTGTATCAGGGCAGCACATGTTTGAGGTGGGGACAACTTCGGTGTGGGGTCCATCCTTCGATATAAGGAGTCTTTGCAGTCAGGCCCAAGCCCAGTACCAGGGGCCCGTGGGCCCAACCTTTTTCCATTTTCCCTGGGAAAGAAAACTCAGCAGTCCAGGTTCCTGATGTCAGTTTGTAGGGCTCCCTTGGGTCTATCAGGGCAGCACAAGTTTGAGGTGGGGACAACTTTGGTGTGGGGTCCATCCTTCAATATAAGGATTTTTTGCAGTCAGGGCCAGGCGCCCGTGGGCACTGCCTTTTTCCATTTTCCCTGGGAAAGAAAATTCAGCAGTCCAGGTTCCTGATGTCAGTTTGTAGGGCTCCCTTGGGTCTATCAGGGCAGCACAAGTTTAAGGTGGGGACAGCTTCGGTGTGGGGTCCATCCTTCGATATAAGGATTCTTTTCAGTCAGGTCCCAGCCCAGCGCCAGGGGCCCCTGTGCACATCCTTTTTCCATTTTCCCTGGGAAAGAAAACTCAGTAGTCCAGGTTCCTGATGTCAGTTTGTAGGGCTCCCTTGGGTGTATCAGGGCAGCACATGTTTGAGGTGGGGACAACTTCGGTGTGGGGTCCATCCTTCGATATAAGGAGTCTTTGCAGTCAGGCCCAAGCCCAGGACCAGGGGCCCCTGGGCCCATCCTTTTTCCATTTTCCCTGGGAAAGAAAACTCAGCAGTCCAGGTTCCTGATGTCAGTTTGTAGGGCTCCCTTGGGTCTATCAGGGCAGCACAAGTTTGAGGTGGGGACAACTTTGGTGTGGGGTCCATCCTTCAATATAAGGATTTTTTGCAGTAAGATTTAGGGGCCCGTGGGCACTGCCTTTTTCCATTTTCCCTGGGAAAGAAAATTCAGCAGTCCAGGTTCCTGATGTCAGTTTGTAGGGTTCCCTTGGGTCTATCAGGGCAGCACAAGTTTGAGGTGGGGACAACTTCGGTGTGGGGTCCATCCTTCGATATAAGGAGTCTTTGCAGTCAGGCCCAAGCCCAGGAAAATGGGCCCCTGGGCACATCCTTTTTCCATTTTCCTTGGGAAAGAAAACTCAGCAGTCCAGGTTCCTGATGTCTGTTTGTAGGGCTCCCTTGGGTGTATCAGGGCAGCACAAGTTTGAGGTGGGGACAATTTTGGTGTGGGGTCCATCCTTCGATATAAGGATTTTTTGCAGTCAGGGCCAGGGACCCCTGGGCACATCCTTTTTCGATTTTCCCTGGGAAAGAAAACTCAGCAGTCCAAGTTCCTGATGTCAGTTTGTAGGGCTCCCTTGGGTCTATCAGGGCAGCACAAGTTTGAGGTGGGGACAACTTCGGTGCGGGTCCATCCTTCGATATAAGGATTCTTTGCAGTCAGGGCCAGGGGCCCAGGGCCAGGGGACCCTGGGCACATCCTTTGGCCATTTTCCCTGGGAAAGAAAACTCAGCAGTCCAGGTTCCTGATGTCAGTTTGTAGGGCTCCCTTGGGTCTATCAGGGCAGCACAAGTTTGAGGTGGGGACAACTTTGGTGTGGGCTCCATCCTTCGATATAAGAATTTTTTATAGTGAGGCCCCAGCCCAAGGCCAGGGACCCCTGGGCACATTTTTTTTCCATTTTCCCTGGGAAAGAAAACTCAGCAGTCCAGGTTCCTGATGTCAGTTTGTAGGGCTCCCTTGGGTCTATCAGGGCAGCACAACTTTGAGGTGGGGACAACTTCGGTGTGGGGTCCATCCTTCGATATAAGGATTTTTTGCAGTCAAGGCCAGGGGTCCCTGGGCACATCCTTTTTCCATTTTCCCTGGGAAAGAAAACTCAGCAGTCCAGGTTCCTGATGTCAGTTTGTAGGGCTCCCTTGGGTCTGTCAGGGCAGCACAAGTTTGAGGTGGGGACAACTTCGGTGTGGGCTCCATCCTTCGATATAAGGATTCTTTGCAGTCAGGGCCAGGGGCCCCTGGGCACAACCTTTTTCCATTTTCCCTTGGGAAAGAAAACTCAGCAGTCCAGGTTCCTGATGTCAGTTTGTAGGGCTCCCTTGGGTCTATCAGGGCAGCACAGGTTTAAGGTGGGGACAACTTCGGTGTGCGGTCCATCCTTCGATATAAGGATTCTTTGCAGTGAGGACCCAGCCCAGGGCCAGCGGCCCCTGGGCACAACCTTTTTCCATTTTCCCTGGGAAAGAAAACTCAGCAGTCCAGGTTCCTGATTTCAGTTTGTAGGGCTCCCTTGGGTCTATCAGGGCAGCACAAGTTTGAGGTGGGGAACACTTTGGTGTGGGGTCCATCCTTCGATATAAGGATAATTTGCAGTCAGGGCCAGGGGCCCCTGGGCACATCCTTTTTCCATTTTCCCTGGGAAAGAAAACTCAGCAGTCCAGGTTCCTGATGTCAGTTTGTAGGGCTCCCTTGGGTCTATCAGGGTAGCACAAGTTTGAGGTGGGGCCAGCTTCGGTGTGGGGTCCGTCCTTCGATATAAGGATTTTTTGCAGTGAGGTTCCTGCCCAGGGCCAGGGGCCCCTTGGCACATCCTTTGGCCATTTTCCCTGGGAAAGAAAACTCAGCAGTCCAGGTTCCTGATGTCAGTTTGTAGGGCTCCCTTGGGTCTATCAGGGCAGCACAAGTTTGAGGTGGGGACAACTTCGGTTTGGGGTCTATCCTTCGATATAAGGATTTCTTGTAGTGAGGTCCCTGCCCCGGGCCAGGGGCCCCTGGTCACATCCTTTTTCCATTTTCCCTGGGAAAGAAAACTCAGTAGTCCAGGTTCCTGATGTCAGTTTGTAGGGCTCCCTTGGGTCTATCAGGGCAGCACAAGTTTGAGGTGGGGACAACTTCGGTGTGGGGTCCATCCTTCGATATAAGGATTTTTTGCAGTGAGAGCCCTGCCCAGGGCCAGGGGCCCCTGGGCACATCCTTTTTCCATTTTCCCTGGGACAGAAAACTCAGCAGTCCAGGTTCCTGATGTCAGTTTGTAGGGCTCCCTTGGGTCTATCAGGGTAGCACAAGTTTGAGGTGGGGACAACTTCGGTGTGGGGTCCATCCTTCGATATAAGAATTTTTTGCAGTCAGGGCCAGGGGCCCAGGGCCAGGGGCCCCTGGGCACATCCTTTTTCCATTTTCCCTGGGAAAGAAAACTCAGCAGTCCAGGTTCCTGATGTCAGTTTGTAGGGCTCCCTTGGGTGTATCAGGGCAGCACATGTTTGAGGTGGGGACAACTTCGGTGTGGGGTCCATCCTTCGATATAAGGAGTCTTTGCAGTCAGGCCCAAGCCCAGTACCAGGGGCCCGTGGGCCCAACCTTTTTCCATTTTCCCTGGGAAAGAAAACTCAGCAGTCCAGGTTCCTGATGTCAGTTTGTAGGGCTCCCTTGGGTCTATCAGGGCAGCACAAGTTTGAGGTGGGGACAACTTTGGTGTGGGGTCCATCCTTCAATATAAGGATTTTTTGCAGTCAGGGCCAGGCGCCCGTGGGCACTGCCTTTTTCCATTTTCCCTGGGAAAGAAAATTCAGCAGTCCAGGTTCCTGATGTCAGTTTGTAGGGCTCCCTTGGGTCTATCAGGGCAGCACAAGTTTAAGGTGGGGACAGCTTCGGTGTGGGGTCCATCCTTCGATATAAGGATTCTTTTCAGTCAGGTCCCAGCCCAGCGCCAGGGGCCCCTGTGCACATCCTTTTTCCATTTTCCCTGGGAAAGAAAACTCAGTAGTCCAGGTTCCTGATGTCAGTTTGTAGGGCTCCCTTGGGTGTATCAGGGCAGCACATGTTTGAGGTGGGGACAACTTCGGTGTGGGGTCCATCCTTCGATATAAGGAGTCTTTGCAGTCAGGCCCAAGCCCAGGACCAGGGGCCCCTGGGCCCATCCTTTTTCCATTTTCCCTGGGAAAGAAAACTCAGCAGTCCAGGTTCCTGATGTCAGTTTGTAGGGCTCCCTTGGGTCTATCAGGGCAGCACAAGTTTGAGGTGGGGACAACTTTGGTGTGGGGTCCATCCTTCAATATAAGGATTTTTTGCCGTGAGGTCCCTCTTCCATGGCCAGGAGCCCCTGGGCACATCCTTTTTCCATTTTCCCTGGGAAAGAAAACTCAGCAGTCCAGGTTCCTGATGTCAGTTTGTAGGGCTCCCTTGGGTCTATCAGGGCAGCACAAGTTTGAAGTGGGGACAACTTTGGTGTGGGCTCCATCCTTCGATATAAGGATTTTTTGTAGTGAGGCCCCAGCCCAGGGCCAGGGACCCCTGGGCACATTTTTTTTCCATTTTCCCTGGGAAAGAAAACTCAGCAGTCCAGGTTCCTGATGTCAGTTTGTAGGGCTCCCTTGGGTCTATTAGGGCAGCACAACTTTGAGGTGCGGACAACTTCGGTGTGGGGTCCATCCTTCAATATAAGGATTTTTTGCAGTCAAGGCCAGGGGCCCCTGGGCACATCCTTTTTCCATTTTCCCTGGGAAAGAAAACTCAGCAGTCCAGGTTCCTGATGTCAGTTTGTAGGGCTCCCTTGGGTCTATCAGGGCAGCACAAGTTTGAGGTGGGGACAACTTCGGTGTGGGCTCCATCCTTCGATATAAGGATTCTTTGCAGTCAGGGCCAGGGGCCCCTGTGCACAACCTTTTTCCATTTTCCCTGGGAAAGAAAACTCAGCAGTCCAGGTTCCTGATGTCAGTTTGTAGGGCTCCCTTGGGTCTATCAGGGCAGCACAGGTTTAAGGTGGGGACAACTTCGGTGTGCGGTCCATCCTTCGATATAAGGATTTTTTGCAGTGAGGCCCCTGCCCAGGGCCAGCGACCCCTGGGCCCAACCTTTTTCCATTTTCCCTGGGAAAGAAAACTCAGCAGTCCAGGTTCCTGATGTCAGTTTGTAGGGCTCCCTTGGGTCTATCAGGGCAGCACAAGTTTGAGGTGGGGACAACTTCGGTGTGGGGTCCATCCTTCAATATAAGGATTTTTTGCCGTGAGGTCCCTGTCCATGGCCAGGGGCCCCTGGGCACATCCTTTTTCCATTTTCCCTGGGAAAGAAAACTCAGCAGTCCAGGTTCCTGATGTCAGTTTGTAGGGCTCCCTTGGGTCTATCAGGGTAGCACAAGTTTGAGGTGGGGCCAGCTTCGGTGTGGGGTCCGTCCTTCGATATAAGGATTTTTTGCAGTCAGGGCCAGGGGCCCAGGGCCAGGGGCCCCTTGGCACATCCTTTGGCCATTTTCCCTGGGAAAGAAAACTCAGCAGTCCAGGTTCCTGATGTCAGTTTGTATGGCTCCCTTGGGTCTATCAGGGCAGCACAAGTTTGAGGTGGGGACAACTTTGGTGTGGGCTCCATCCTTCGATATAAGAATTTTTTATAGTGAGGCCCCAGCCCAAGGCCAGGGACCCCTGGGCACATCCTTTTTCCATTTTCCCTGGGAAAGAAAACTCAGTAGTCCAGGTTCCTGATGTCAGTTTGTAGGGCTCCCTTGGGTGTATCAGGGCAGCACATGTTTGAGGTGGGGACAACTTCGGTGTGGGGTCCATCCTTCGATATAAGGAGTCTTTGCAGTCAGGCCCAAGCCCAGGACCAGGGGCCCCTGGGCCCATCCTTTTTCCATTTTCCCTGGGAAAGAAAACTCAGCAGTCCAGGTTCCTGATGTCAGTTTGTAGGGCTCCCTTGGGTCTATCAGGGCAGCACAAGTTTGAGGTGGGGACAACTTTGGTGTGGGGTCCATCCTTCAATATAAGGATTTTTTACAGTAAGGTCTAGGGGCCCGTGGGCACTGCCTTTTTCCATTTTCCCTGGGAAAGAAAATTCAGCAGTCCAGGTTCCTGATGTCAGTTTGTAGGGCTCCCTTGGGTCTATCAGGGCAGCACAAGTTTGAGGTGGGGACAGCTTCGGTGTGGGGTCCATCCTTCGATATAAGGAGTCTTTGCAGTCAGGCCCAAGCCCAGGACCATGGGCCCCTGGGCACATCCTTTTTCCATTTTCCTTGGGAAAGAAAACTCAGCAGTCCAGGTTCCTGATGTCTGTTTGTAGGGCTCCCTTGGGTGTATCACGGCAGCACAAGTTTGAGGTGGGGACAATTTTGGTGTGGGGTCCATCCTTCAATATAAGGATTTTTTGCAGTCAGGGCCAGGGACCCCTGGGCACATCCTTTTTCGATTTTCCCTGGGAAAGAAAACTCAGCAGTCCAAGTTCCTGATGTCAGTTTGTAGGGCTCCCTTGGGTCTATCAGGGCAGCACAAGTTTGAGGTGGGGACAACTTCGGTGCGGGGTCCATCCTTTGATATAAGGATTCTTTGCAGTCGGGGCCAGGGGCCCAGGGCCAGGGGACCCTGGGCACATCCTTTGGCCATTTTCCCTGGGAAAGAAAACTCAGCAGTCCAGGTTCCTGATGTCAGTTTGTAGGGCTCCCTTGGGTCTATCAGGGCAGCACAAGTTTGAGGTGGGGACAACTTTGGTGTGGGGTCCATCCTTCAATATAAGGATTTTTTGCTGTGAGGACCCTGTCCATGGCCAGGAGCCCCTGGGCACATCCTTTTTCCATTTTCCCTGGGAAAGAAAACTCAGCAGTCCAGGTTCCTGATGTCAGTTTGTAGGGCTCCCTTGGGTCTATCAGGGCAGCACAAGTTTGAAGTGGGGACAACTTCGGTGTGGGCTCCATCCTTCGATATAAGGATTTTTTGTAGTGAGGCCCCAGCCCAGGGCCAGGGACCCCTGGGCACATTTTTTTTCCATTTTCCCTGGGAAAGAAAACTCAGCAGTCCAGGTTCCTGATGTCAGTTTGTAGGGCTCCCTTGGGTCTATTAGGGCAGCACAACTTTGAGGTGGGGACAACTTCGGTGTGGGGTCCATCCTTCAATATAAGGATTTTTTGCAGTCAAGGCCAGGGGCCCCTGGGCACATCCTTTTTCCATTTTCCCTGGGAAAGAAAACTCAGCAGTCCAGGTTCCTGATGTCAGTTTGTAGGGCTCCCTTGGGTCTATCAGGGCAGCACAAGTTTGAGGTGGGGACAACTTCGGTGTGGGCTCCATCCTTCGATATAAGGATTCTTTGCAGTCAGGGCCAGGGGCCCCTGTGCACAACCTTTTTCCATTTTCCCTGGGAAAGAAAACTCAGCAGTCCAGGTTCCTGATGTCAGTTTGTAGGGCTCCCTTGGGTCTATCAGGGCAGCACAGGTTTAAGGTGGGGACAACTTCGGTGTGCGGTCCATCCTTCGATATAAGGATTCTTTGCAGTGAGGCCCCAGCCCAGGGCCAGCGACCCCTGGGCCCAACATTTTTCCATTTTCCCTGGGAAAGAAAACTCAGCAGTCCAGGTTCCTGATGTCAGTTTGTAGGGCTCCCTTGGGTCTATCAGGGCAGCACAAGTTTGAGGTGGGGACAACTTCGGTGTGGGGTCCATCCTTCAATATAAGGATTTTTTGCAGTGAGGTCCCTGTCCATGGCCAGGGGCCCCTGGGCACATCCTTTTTCCATTTTCCCTGGGAAAGAAAACTCAGCAGTCCAGGTTCCTGATGTCAGTTTGTAGGGCTCCCTTGGGTCTATCAGGGTAGCACAAGTTTGAGGTGGGGCCAGCTTCGGTGTGGGGTCCGTCCTTCGATATAAGGATTTTTTGCAGTCAGGGCCAGGGGCCCAGGGCCAGGGGCCCCTGGGCACATCCTTTTTCCATTTTCCCTGGGAAAGAAAACTCAGCAGTCCAGGTTCCTGATGTCAGTTTGTAGGGCTCCCTTGGGTCTATCAGGGCAGCACAAGTTTGAGGTGGGGACAACTTTGGTGTGGGCTCCATCCTTCGATATAAGAATTTTTTATAGTGAGGCCCCAGCCCAAGGCCAGGGACCCCTGGGCACATTTTTTTTCCATTTTCCCTGGGAAAGAAAACTCAGCAGTCCAGGTTCCTGATGTCAGTTTGTAGGGCTCCCTTGGGTCTGTCAGGGCAGCACAAGTTTGAGGTGGGGACAACTTCGGTGTGGGCTCCATCCTTCGATATAAGGATTCTTTGCAGTCAGGGCCAGGGGCCCCTGTGCACAACCTTTTTCCATTTTCCCTGGGAAAGAAAACTCAGCAGTCCAGGTTCCTGATGTCAGTTTGTAGGGCTCCCTTGGGTGTATCAGGGCAGCACAGGTTTAAGGTGGGGACAACTTCGGTGTGCGGTCCATCCTTCGATATAAGGATTCTTTGCAGTGAGGCCCCAGCCCAGGGCCAGCGGCCCCTGGGCACAACCTTTTTCCATTTTCCCTGGGAAAGAAAACTCAGCAGTCCAGGTTCCTGATGTCAGTTTGTAGGGCTCCCTTGGGTCTGTCAGGGCAGCACAAGTTTGAGGTGGGGAACACTTTGGTGTGGGGTCCATCCTTCGATATAAGGATAATTTGCAGTCAGGGCCAGGGGCCCCTGGGCACATCCTTTTTCCATTTTCCCTGGGAAAGAAAACTCAGCAGTCTAGGTTCCTGATGTCAGTTTGTAGGGCTCCCTTGGGTCTATCAGGGCAGCACAAGTTTGAGGTAGGGACAACTTCGGTGTGGGGTCCATCCTTCGATATAAGGATTTTTTACAGTCAGGGCCAGGGGCCCCTGGGCACATCCTTTTTCCATTTTCCCTGGGAAAGAAAACTCAGCAGTCCAGGTTCCTGATGTCAGTTTGTAGGGCTCCCTTGGGTCTATCAGGGTAGCACAAGTTTGAGGTGGGGACAACTTCGGTGTGGGGTCCATCCTTCGATATAAGGATTCTTTGCAGTCAGGGCCAGGGGTCCAGGGCCAGGGGACCCTGGGCACATCCTTTGGCCATTTTCCCTGGGAAAGAAAACTCAGCAGTCCAGGTTCCTGATGTCAGTTTGTAGGGCTCCCTTGGGTCTATCAGGGTAGCACAAGTTTGAGGTGGGGCCAGCTTCGGTGTGGGGTCCGTCCTTCGATATAAGGATTTTTTGTAGTGAGGTTCCTGCCCAGGGCCAGGGGCCCCTTGGCACATCCTTTGGCCATTTTCCCTGGGAAAGAAAACTCAGCAGTCCAGGTTCCTGATGTCAGTTTGTAGGGCTCCCTTGGGTCTATCAGGGCAGCACAAGTTTGAGGTGGGGACAACTTTGGTGTGGGCTCCATCCTTCGATATAAGAATTTTTTATAGTGAGGCCCCAGCCCAAGGCCAGGGACCCCTGGGCACATTTTTTTTCCATTTTCCCTGGGAAAGAAAACTCAGCAGTCCAGGTTCCTGATGTCAGTTTGTAGGGCTCCCTTGGGTCTATTAGGGCAGCACAACTTTGAGGTGGGGACAACTTCGGTGTGGGGTCCATCCTTCGATATAAGGATTTTTTGCAGTCAAGGCCAGGGGCCCCTGGGCACATCCTTTTTCCATTTTCCCTGGGAAAGAAAACTCAGCAGTCCAGGTTCCTGATGTCAGTTTGTAGGGCTCCCTCGGGTCTGTCAGGGCAGCACAAGTTTGAGGTGGGGACAACTTCGGTGTGGGCTCCATCCTTTGATATAAGGATTTTTTGCAGTCATGGCCAGGGGCCCCTGTGCACAACCTTTTTCTATTTTCCCTGGGAAAGAAAACTCAGCAGTCCAGGTTCCTGATGTCAGTTTGTAGGGCTCCCTTGGGTCTATCAGGGCAGCACAGGTTTAAGGTGGGGACAACTTCGGTGTGGGGTCCATCCTTCGATATAAGGATTTTTTGCAGTCAAGGCCAGGGGCCCCTGGGCACATCCTTTTTCCATTTTCCCTGGGAAAGAAAACTCAGCAGTCCAGGTTCCTGATGTCAGTTTGTAGGGCTCCCTCGGGTCTGTCAGGGCAGCACAAGTTTGAGGTGGGGACAACTTCGGTGTGGGCTCCATCCTTTGATATAAGGATTTTTTGCAGTCATGGCCAGCGGCCCCTGGGCACAACCTTTTTCCATTTTCCCTGGGAAAGAAAACTCAGCAGTCCAGGTTCCTGATTTCAGTTTGTAGGGCTCCCTTGGGTCTATCAGGGCAGCACAAGTTTGAGGTGGGGAACACTTTGGTGTGGGGTCCATCCTTCGATATAAGGATAATTTGCAGTCAGGGCCAGGGGCCCCTGGGCACATCCTTTTTCCATTTTCCCTGGGAAAGAAAACTCAGCAGTCCAGGTTCCTGATGTCAGTTTGTAGGGCTCCCTTGGGTCTATCAGGGTAGCACAAGTTTGAGGTGGGGCCAGCTTCGGTGTGGGGTCCGTCCTTCGATATAAGGATTTTTTGCAGTGAGGTCCCTGCCCAGGGCCAGGGGCCCCTTGGCACATCCTTTTTCCATTTTCCCTGGGAAAGAAAACTCAGCAGTCCAGGTTCCTGATGTCAGTTTGTAGGGCTCCCTTGGGTCTATCAGGGCAGCACAAGTTTGAGGTGGGGACAACTTCGGTTTGGGGTCTATCCTTCGATATAAGGATTTCTTGTAGTGAGGTCCCTGCCCCGGGCCAGGGGCCCCTGGTCACATCCTTTTTCCATTTTCCCTGGGAAAGAAAACTCAGTAGTCCAGGTTCCTGATTTCAGTTTGTAGGGCTCCCTTGGGTCTATCAGGGCAGCACAAGTTTGAGGTGGGGACAACTTCGGTGTGGGGTCCATCCTTCAATATAAGGAGTCTTTGCAGTCAGGGCCAGGGGCCCAGGGCCCGGGGCCCCTGGGCACATCCTTTTTCCATTTTCCCTGGGAAAGAAAACTCAGCAGTCCAGGTTCCTGATGTCAGTTTGTAGGGCTCCCTTGGGTGTATCAGGGCAGCACATGTTTGAGGTGGGGACAACTTCGGTGTGGGGTCCATCCTTCGATATAAGGAGTCTTTGCAGTCAGGCCCAAGCCCAGGACCAGGGGCCCGTGGGCCCAATCTTTTTCCATTTTCCCTGGGAAAGAAAACTCAGCAGTCCAGGTTCCTGATGTCAGTTTGTAGGGCTCCCTTGGGTCTATCAGGGCAGCACAAGTTTGAGGTGGGGACAACTTTGGTGTGGGGTCCATCCTTCAATATAAGGATTTTTTGCAGTCAGGGCCAGGCGCCCGTGGGCACTGCCTTTTTCCATTTTCCCTGGGAAAGAAAATTCAGCAGTCCAGGTTCCTGATGTCAGTTTGTAGGGCTCCCTTGGGTCTATCAGGGCAGCACAAGTTTAAGGTGGGGACAGCTTCGGTGTGGGGTCCATCCTTCGATATAAGGATTCTTTGCAGTCAGGTCCCAGCCCAGCGCCAGGGGCCCCTGTGCACATCCTTTTTCCATTTTCCCTGGGAAAGAAAACTCAGTAGTCCAGGTTCCTGATGTCAGTTTGTAGGGCTCCCTTGGGTGTATCAGGGCAGCACATGTTTGAGGTGGGGACAACTTCGGTGTGGGGTCCATCCTTCGATATAAGGAGTCTTTGCAGTCAGGCCCAAGCCCAGGACCAGGGGCCCCTGGGCCCATCCTTTTTCCATTTTCCCTGGGAAAGAAAACTCAGCAGTCCAGGTTCCTGATGTCAGTTTGTAGGGCTCCCTTGGGTCTATCAGGGCAGCACAAGTTTGAGGTGGGGACAACTTTGGTGTGGGGTCCATCCTTCAATATAAGGATTTTTTGCAGTAAGGTCTAGGGGCCCGTGGGCACTGCCTTTTTCCATTTTCCCTGGGAAAGAAAATTCAGCAGTCCAGGTTCCTGATGTCAGTTTGTAGGGCTCCCTTGGGTCTATCAGGGCAGCACAAGTTTGAGGTGGGGACAGCTTCGGTGTGGGGTCCATCCTTCGATATAAGGAGTCTTTGCAGTCAGGCCCAAGCCCAGGACCATGGGCCCCTGGGCACATCCTTTTTCCATTTTCCTTGGGAAAGAAAACTCAGCAGTCCAGGTTCCTGATGTCTGTTTGTAGGGCTCCCTTGGGTGTATCAGGGCAGCACAAGTTTGAGGTGGGGACAATTTTGGTGTGGGGTCCATCCTTCAATATAAGGATTTTTTGCAGTCAGGGCCAGGGACCCCTGGGCACATCCTTTTTCGATTTTCCCTGGGAAAGAAAACTCAGCAGTCCAAGTTCCTGATGTCAGTTTGTAGGGCTCCCTTGGGTCTATCAGGGCAGCACAAGTTTGAGGTGGGGACAACTTCGGTGCGGGGTCCATCCTTTGATATAAGGATTCTTTGCAGTCGGGGCCAGGGGCCCAGGGCCAGGGGACCCTGGGCACATCCTTTGGCCATTTTCCCTGGGAAAGAAAACTCAGCAGTCCAGGTTCCTGATGTCAGTTTGTAGGGCTCCCTTGGGTCTATCAGGGCAGCACAAGTTTGAGGTGGGGACAACTTTGGTGTGGGGTCCATCCTTCAATATAAGGATTTTTTGCCGTGAGGTCCCTGTCCATGGCCAGGAGCCCCTGGGCACATCCTTTTTCCATTTTCCCTGGGAAAGAAAACTCAGCAGTCCAGGTTCCTGATGTCAGTTTGTAGGGCTCCCTTGGGTCTATCAGGGCAGCACAAGTTTGAGGTGGGGACAACTTCGGAGTGGGCTCCATCCTTCGATATAAGGATTTTTTGCAGTCAGGGCCAGGGCCCCTGGGCACATCCTTTTTCCATTTTCCCTGGGAAAGAAAACTCAGCAGTCCAGGTTCCTGATGTCAGTTTGTAGGGCTCCCTTGGGTCTATCAGGGCAGCACAAGTTTGAAGTGGGGACAACTTTGGTGTGGGCTCCATCCTTCGATATAAGGATTTTTTGTAGTGAGGCCCCAGCCCAGGGCCAGGGACCCCTGGGCACATTTTTTTTCCATTTTCCCTGGGAAAGAAAACTCAGCAGTCCAGGTTCCTGATGTCAGTTTGTAGGGCTCCCTTGGGTCTATCAGGGCAGCACAAGTTTGAGGTGGGGACAACTTCGGTGTGGGGTCCATCCTTCAATATAAGGATTTTTTGCCGTGAGGTCCCTGTCCATGGCCAGGGGCCCCTGGGCACATCCTTTTTCCATTTTCCCTGGGAAAGAAAACTCAGCAGTCCAGGTTCCTGATGTCAGTTTGTAGGGCTGCCTTGGGTCTATCAGGGCAGCACAAGTTTGAGGTGGGGACAACTTCGGTGTGGGGTCCATCCTTCGATATAAGGATTCTTTGCAGTCAGGGCCAGGGGCCCCTGTGCACAACCTTTTTCCATTTTCCCTGGGAAAGAAAACTCAGCAGTCCAGGTTCCTAATGTCAGTTTGTAGGGCTCCCTTGGGTCTATCAGGGCAGCACAGGTTTAAGGTGGGGACAACTTCGGTGTGCGGTCCATCCTTCGATATAAGGATTTTTTGCAGTGAGGCCCCAGCCCAGGGCCAGCGACCCCTGGGCCCAACCTTTTTCCATTTTCCCTGGGAAAGAAAACTCAGCAGTCCAGGTTCCTGATGTCAGTTTGTAGGGCTCCCTTGGGTCTATCAGGGCAGCACAAGTTTGAGGTGGGGACAACTTTGGTGTGGGGTCCATCCTTCAATATAAGGATTTTTTGCCGTGAGGTCCCTGTCCATGGCCAGGGGCCCCTGGGCACATCCTTTTTCCATTTTCCCTGGGAAAGAAAACTCAGCAGTCCAGGTTCCTGATGTCAGTTTGTAGGGCTCCCTTGGGTCTATCAGGGCAGCACAAGTTTGAGGTGGGGACAACTTCGGTGTGGGCTCCATCCTTTGATATAAGGATTTTTTGCAGTCAGGGCCAGGGGCCCGGGGCACATCCTTTTTCCATTTTCCCTGGGAAAGAAAACTCAGTAGTCCAGGTTCCTGATGTCAGTTTGTAGGGCTCCCTTGGGTCTATCAGGGCAGCACAAGTTTGAGGTGGGGACAACTTTGGTGTGGGCTCCATCCTTCGATATAAGAATTTTTTGTAGTGAGGCCCCAGCCCAGGGTCAGGGGCCCCTGGGCACATTTTTTTTCCATTTTCCCTGGGAAAGAAAACTCAGCAGTCCAGGTTCCTGATGTCAGTTTGTAGGGCTCCCTTGGGTCTATTAGGGCAGCACAACTTTGAGGTGGGGACAACTTCGGTGTGGGGTCCATCCTTCAATATAAGGATTTTTTGCAGTCAAGGCCAGGGGCCCCTGGGCACATCCTTTTTCCATTTTCCCTGGGAAAGAAAACTCAGCAGTCCAGGTTCCTGATGTCAGTTTGTAGGGCTCCCTTGGGTCTATCAGGGCAGCACAGGTTTAAGGTGGGGACAACTTCGGTGTGCGGTCCATCCTTCGATATAAGGATTCTTTGGAGTGAGGCGCCAGCCCAGGGCCAGCGGCCCCTGGGCACAACCTTTTTCCATTTTCCCTGGGAAAGAAAACTCAGCAGTCCAGGTTCCTGATGTCAGTTTGTAGGGCTCCCTTGGGTCTATCAGGGCAGCACAAGTTTGAGGTGGGGAACACTGTGGTGTGGGGTCCATCCTTCGATATAAGAATAATTTGCAGTCAGGGCCAGGGGCCCCTGGGCACATCCTTTTTCCATTTTCCCTGGGAAAGAAAACTCAGCAGTCCAGGTTCCTGATGTCAGTTTGTAGGGCTCCCTTGGGTCTATCAGGGCAGCCCAAGTTTGAGGTGGGGACAACTTTGGTGTGGGCTCCATCCTTCGATATAAGGAGTTTTTGTAGTGAGGCCCCAGCCCAGGGTCAGGGACCCCTGGGCACATTTTTTTTCCATTTTCCCTGGGAAAGAAAACTCAGCAGTCCAGGTTCCTGATGTCAGTTTGTAGGGCTCCCTTGGGTCTATTAGGGCAGCACAAGTTTGAGGTGGGGACAACTTCGGTGTGGGGTCCATCCTTCAATATAAGGATTTTTTGCAGTCAAGGCCAGGGGCCCCTGGGCACAACCTTTTTCCATTTTCCCTGGGAAAGAAAACTCAGCAGTCCAGGTTCCTGATGTCAGTTTGTAGGGCTCCCTTGGGTCTATCAGGGCAGCACAAGTTTGAGGTGGGGACAACTTCGGTGTGGGGTCCATCCTTCGATATAAGGATTCTTTGCAGTCAGGGCGAGGGGCCCCGGTGCACAACCTTTTTCCATTTTCCCTGGGAAAGAAAACTCAGCAGTCCAGGTTCCTGATGTCAGTTTGTAGGGCTCCCTTGGGTCTATCAGGGCAGCACAGGTTTAAGGTGGGGACAACTTCGGTGTGCGGTCCATCCTTCGATATAAGGATTCTTTGGAGTGAGGCCCCAGCCCAGGGCCAGCGGCCCCTGGGCACAACCTTTATCCATTTTCCCTGGGAAAGAAAACTCAGCAGTCCAGGTTCCTGATGTCAGTTTGTAGGGCTCCCTTGGGTCTATCAGGGCAGCACAAGTTTGAGGTGGGGAACACTGTGGTGTGGGGTCCATCCTTCGATATAAGAATAATTTGCAGTCAGGGCCAGGGGCCCCTGGGCACATCCTTTTTCCATTTTCCCTGGGAAAGAAAACTCAGCAGTCCAGGTTCCTGATGTCAGTTTGTAAGGCTCCCTTGGGTCTATCAGGGCAGCACAAGTTTGAGGTGGGGACAATTTCGGTGTGGGGTGCATCCTTCGATATATGGATTTTTTGCAGTCAGGGCCAGGGGCCCCTGGGCACATCCTTTTTCCATTTTCCCTGGGAAAGAAAACTCAGCAGTCCAGGTTCCTGATGTCAGTTTGTAGGGCTCCCTTAGGTCTCTTAGGGCAGCACAAGTTTGAGGTGGGGACAACTTCGGTGTGGGCTCCATCCTTCGATATAAGGATTTTTTGCAGTCAGGGCCAGGGGCCCCTGGGCACATCCTTTTTCCATTTTCCCTGGGAAAGAAAACTCAGCAGTCCAGGTTCCTGATGTCAGTTTGTAGGGCTCCCTTGGGTCTATCAGGGCAGCACAGGTTTAAGGTGGGGACAACTTCGGTGTGCGGTCCATCCTTCGATATAAGGATTCTTTGCAGTGAGGCCCCAGCCCAGGGCCAGCGACCCCTGGGCCCAACATTTTTCCATTTTCCCTGGGAAAGAAAACTCAGCAGTCCAGGTTCCTGATGTCAGTTTGTAGGGCTCCCTTGGGTCTATCAGGGCAGCACAAGTTTGAGGTGGGGACAACTTCGGTGTGGGGTCCATCCTTCAATATAAGGATTTTTTGCCGTGAGGTCCCTGTCCATGGCCAGGGGCCCCTGGGCACATCCTTTTTCCATTTTCCCTGGGAAAGAAAACTCAGCAGTCCAGGTTCCTGATGTCAGTTTGTAGGGCTCCCTTGGGTCTATCAGGGTAGCACAAGTTTGAGGTGGGGCCAGCTTCGGTGTGGGGTCCGTCCTTCGATATAAGGATTTTTTGCAGTCAGGGCCAGGGGCCCAGGGCCAGGGGCCCCTTGGCACATCCTTTGGCCATTTTCCCTGGGAAAGAAAACTCAGCAGTCCAGGTTCCTGATGTCAGTTTGTAGGGCTCCCTTGGGTCTATCAGGGCAGCACAAGTTTGAGGTGGGGACAACTTTGGTGTGGGCTCCATCCTTCGATATAAGAATTTTTTATAGTGAGGCCCCAGCCCAAGGCCAGGGACCCCTGGGCACATTTTTTTTCCATTTTCCCTGGGAAAGAAAACTCAGCAGTCCAGGTTCCTGATGTCAGTTTGTAGGGCTCCCTTGGGTCTGTCAGGGCAGCACAAGTTTGAGGTGGGGACAACTTCGGTGTGGGCTCCATCCTTCGATATAAGGATTCTTTGCAGTCAGGGCCAGGGGCCCCTGTGCACAACCTTTTTCCATTTTCCCTGGGAAAGAAAACTCAGCAGTCCAGGTTCCTGATGTCAGTTTGTAGGGCTCCCTTGGGTCTATCAGGGCAGCACAGGTTTGAGGTGGGGACAACTTCGGTGTGCGGTCCATCCTTCGATATAAGGATTCTTTGCAGTGAGTCCCCAGCCCAGGGCCAGCGGCCCCTGGGCACAACCTTTTTCCATTTTCCCTGGGAAAGAAAACTCAGCAGTCCAGGTTCCTGATGTCAGTTTGTAGGGCTCCCTTGGGTCTGTCAGGGCAGCACAAGTTTGAGGTGGGGAACACTTTGGTGTGGGGTCCATCCTTCGATATAAGGATAATTTGCAGTCAGGGCCAGGGGCCCCTGGGCACATCCTTTTTCCATTTTCCCTGGGAAAGAAAACTCAGCAGTCCAGGTTCCTGATGTCAGTTTGTAGGGCTCCCTTGGGTCTATCAGGGCAGCACAAGTTTGAGGTGGGGACAACTTCGGTGTGGGGTCCATCCTTCGATATAAGGATTTTTTACAGTCAGGGCCAGGGGCCCCTGGGCACATCCTTTTTCCATTTTCCCTGGGAAAGAAAACTCAGCAGTCCAGGTTCCTGATGTCAGTTTGTAGGGCTCCCTTGGGTCTATCAGGGTAGCACAAGTTTGAGGTGGGGACAACTTCGGTGTGGGGTCCATCCTTCGATATAAGGATTCTTTGCAGTCAGGGCCAGGGGTCCAGGGCCAGGGGACCCTGGGCACATCCTTTGGCCATTTTCCCTGGGAAAGAAAACTCAGCAGTCCAGGTTCCTGATGTCAGTTTGTAGGGCTCCCTTGGGTCTATCAGGGTAGCACAAGTTTGAGGTGGGGCCAACTTCGGTGTGGGGTCCGTCCTTCGATATAAGGATTTTTTGCAGTGAGGTTCCTGCCCAGGGCCAGGGGCCCCTTGGCACATCCTTTGGCCATTTTCCCTGGGAAAGAAAACTCAGCAGTCCAGGTTCCTGATGTCAGTTTGTAGGGCTCCCTTGGGTCTATCAGGGCAGCACAAGTTTGAGGTGGGGACAACTTTGGTGTGGGCTCCATCCTTCGATATAAGAATTTTTTATAGTGAGGCCCCAGCCCAAGGCCAGGGACCCCTGGGCACATTTTTTTTCCATTTTCCCTGGGAAAGAAAACTCAGCAGTCCAGGTTCCTGATGTCAGTTTGTAGGGCTCCCTTGGGTCTATTAGGGCAGCACAACTTTGAGGTGGGGACAACTTCGGTGTGGGGTCCATCCTTCGATATAAGGATTTTTTGCAGTCAAGGCCAGGGGCCCCTGGGCACATCCTTTTTCCATTTTCCCTGGGAAAGAAAACTCAGCAGTCCAGGTTCCTGATGTCAGTTTGTAGGGCTCCCTTGGGTCTATTAGGGCAGCACAAGTTTGAGGTGGGGACAACTTCGGTGTGGGGTCCATCCTTCAATATAAGGATTTTTTGCAGTCAAGGCCAGGGGCCCCTGGGCACAACCTTTTTCCATTTTCCCTGGGAAAGAAAACTCAGCAGTCCAGGTTCCTGATGTCAGTTTGTAGGGCTCCCTTGGGTCTATCAGGGCAGCACAAGTTTGAGGTGGGGACAACTTCGGTGTGGGGTCCATCCTTCGATATAAGGATTCTTTGCAGTCAGGGCGAGGGGCCCCGGTGCACAACCTTTTTCCATTTTCCCTGGGAAAGAAAACTCAGCAGTCCAGGTTCCTGATGTCAGTTTGTAGGGCTCCCTTGGGTCTATCAGGGCAGCACAGGTTTAAGGTGGGGACAACTTCGGTGTGCGGTCCATCCTTCGATATAAGGATTCTTTGGAGTGAGGCCCCAGCCCAGGGCCAGCGGCCCCTGGGCACAACCTTTATCCATTTTCCCTGGGAAAGAAAACTCAGCAGTCCAGGTTCCTGATGTCAGTTTGTAGGGCTCCCTTGGGTCTATCAGGGCAGCACAAGTTTGAGGTGGGGAACACTGTGGTGTGGGGTCCATCCTTCGATATAAGAATAATTTGCAGTCAGGGCCAGGGGCCCCTGGGCACATCCTTTTTCCATTTTCCCTGGGAAAGAAAACTCAGCAGTCCAGGTTCCTGATGTCAGTTTGTAAGGCTCCCTTGGGTCTATCAGGGCAGCACAAGTTTGAGGTGGGGACAATTTCGGTGTGGGGTGCATCCTTCGATATATGGATTTTTTGCAGTCAGGGCCAGGGGCCCCTGGGCACATCCTTTTTCCATTTTCCCTGGGAAAGAAAACTCAGCAGTCCAGGTTCCTGATGTCAGTTTGTAGGGCTCCCTTAGGTCTCTTAGGGCAGCACAAGTTTGAGGTGGGGACAACTTCGGTGTGGGCTCCATCCTTCGATATAAGGATTTTTTGCAGTCAGGGCCAGGGGCCCCTGGGCACATCCTTTTTCCATTTTCCCTGGGAAAGAAAACTCAGCAGTCCAGGTTCCTGATGTCAGTTTGTAGGGCTCCCTTGGGTCTATCAGGGCAGCACAGGTTTAAGGTGGGGACAACTTCGGTGTGCGGTCCATCCTTCGATATAAGGATTCTTTGCAGTGAGGCCCCAGCCCAGGGCCAGCGACCCCTGGGCCCAACATTTTTCCATTTTCCCTGGGAAAGAAAACTCAGCAGTCCAGGTTCCTGATGTCAGTTTGTAGGGCTCCCTTGGGTCTATCAGGGCAGCACAAGTTTGAGGTGGGGACAACTTCGGTGTGGGGTCCATCCTTCAATATAAGGATTTTTTGCCGTGAGGTCCCTGTCCATGGCCAGGGGCCCCTGGGCACATCCTTTTTCCATTTTCCCTGGGAAAGAAAACTCAGCAGTCCAGGTTCCTGATGTCAGTTTGTAGGGCTCCCTTGGGTCTATCAGGGTAGCACAAGTTTGAGGTGGGGCCAGCTTCGGTGTGGGGTCCGTCCTTCGATATAAGGATTTTTTGCAGTCAGGGCCAGGGGCCCAGGGCCAGGGGCCCCTTGGCACATCCTTTGGCCATTTTCCCTGGGAAAGAAAACTCAGCAGTCCAGGTTCCTGATGTCAGTTTGTAGGGCTCCCTTGGGTCTATCAGGGCAGCACAAGTTTGAGGTGGGGACAACTTTGGTGTGGGCTCCATCCTTCGATATAAGAATTTTTTATAGTGAGGCCCCAGCCCAAGGCCAGGGACCCCTGGGCACATTTTTTTTCCATTTTCCCTGGGAAAGAAAACTCAGCAGTCCAGGTTCCTGATGTCAGTTTGTAGGGCTCCCTTGGGTCTGTCAGGGCAGCACAAGTTTGAGGTGGGGACAACTTCGGTGTGGGCTCCATCCTTCGATATAAGGATTCTTTGCAGTCAGGGCCAGGGGCCCCTGTGCACAACCTTTTTCCATTTTCCCTGGGAAAGAAAACTCAGCAGTCCAGGTTCCTGATGTCAGTTTGTAGGGCTCCCTTGGGTCTATCAGGGCAGCACAGGTTTGAGGTGGGGACAACTTCGGTGTGCGGTCCATCCTTCGATATAAGGATTCTTTGCAGTGAGTCCCCAGCCCAGGGCCAGCGGCCCCTGGGCACAACCTTTTTCCATTTTCCCTGGGAAAGAAAACTCAGCAGTCCAGGTTCCTGATGTCAGTTTGTAGGGCTCCCTTGGGTCTGTCAGGGCAGCACAAGTTTGAGGTGGGGAACACTTTGGTGTGGGGTCCATCCTTCGATATAAGGATAATTTGCAGTCAGGGCCAGGGGCCCCTGGGCACATCCTTTTTCCATTTTCCCTGGGAAAGAAAACTCAGCAGTCCAGGTTCCTGATGTCAGTTTGTAGGGCTCCCTTGGGTCTATCAGGGCAGCACAAGTTTGAGGTGGGGACAACTTCGGTGTGGGGTCCATCCTTCGATATAAGGATTTTTTACAGTCAGGGCCAGGGGCCCCTGGGCACATCCTTTTTCCATTTTCCCTGGGAAAGAAAACTCAGCAGTCCAGGTTCCTGATGTCAGTTTGTAGGGCTCCCTTGGGTCTATCAGGGTAGCACAAGTTTGAGGTGGGGACAACTTCGGTGTGGGGTCCATCCTTCGATATAAGGATTCTTTGCAGTCAGGGCCAGGGGTCCAGGGCCAGGGGACCCTGGGCACATCCTTTGGCCATTTTCCCTGGGAAAGAAAACTCAGCAGTCCAGGTTCCTGATGTCAGTTTGTAGGGCTCCCTTGGGTCTATCAGGGTAGCACAAGTTTGAGGTGGGGCCAACTTCGGTGTGGGGTCCGTCCTTCGATATAAGGATTTTTTGCAGTGAGGTTCCTGCCCAGGGCCAGGGGCCCCTTGGCTCATCCTTTGGCCATTTTCCCTGGGAAAGAAAACTCAGCAGTCCAGGTTCCTGATGTCAGTTTGTAGGGCTCCCTTGGGTCTATCAGGGCAGCACAAGTTTGAGGTGGGGACAACTTTGGTGTGGGCTCCATCCTTCGATATAAGAATTTTTTATAGTGAGGCCCCAGCCCAAGGCCAGGGACCCCTGGGCACATTTTTTTTCCATTTTCCCTGGGAAAGAAAACTCAGCAGTCCAGGTTCCTGATGTCAGTTTGTAGGGCTCCCTTGGGTCTATTAGGGCAGCACAACTTTGAGGTGGGGACAACTTCGGTGTGGGGTCCATCCTTCGATATAAGGATTTTTTGCAGTCAAGGCCAGGGGCCCCTGGGCACATCCTTTTTCCATTTTCCCTGGGAAAGAAAACTCAGCAGTCCAGGTTCCTGATGTCAGTTTGTAGGGCTCCCATGGGTCTGTCAGGGCAGCACAAGTTTGAGGTGGGGACAACTTCGGTGTGGGCTCCATCCTTCGATATAAGGATTTTTTGCAGTCATGGCCAGGGGCCCCTGTGCACAACCTTTTTCCATTTTCCCTGGGAAAGAAAACTCAGCAGTCCAGGTTCCTGATGTCAGTTTGTAGGGCTCCCTTGGGTCTATCAGGGCAGCACAGGTTTAAGGTGGGGACAACTTCGGTGTGCGGTCCATCCTTCGATATAAGGATTCTTTGCAGTGAGGACCCAGCCCAGGGCCAGCGGCCCCTGGGCACAACCTTTTTCCATTTTCCCTGGGAAAGAAAACTCAGCAGTCCAGGTTCCTGATTTCAGTTTGTAGGGCTCCCTTGGGTCTATCAGGGCAGCACAAGTTTGAGGTGGGGACATCTTCGGTGTGGGGTCCATCCTTCGATATAAGGATAATTTGCAGTCAGGGCCAGGGGCCCCTGGGCACATCCTTTTTCCATTTTCCCTGGGAAAGAAAACTCAGCAGTCCAGGTTCCTGATGTCAGTTTGTAGGGCTCCCTTGGGTCTATCAGGGTAGCACAAGTTTGAGGTGGGGCCAGCTTCGGTGTGGGGTCCGTCCTTCGATATAAGGATTTTTTGCAGTGAGGTACCTGCCCAGGGCCAGGGGCCCCTTGGGACATCCTTTGGCCATTTTCCCTGGGAAAGAAAACTCAGCAGTCCAGGTTCCTGATGTCAGTTTGTAGGGCTCCCTTGGGTCTATCAGGGCAGCACAAGTTTGAGGTGGGGACAACTTCGGTTTGGGGTCTATCCTTCGATATAAGGATTTCTTGTAGTGAGGTCCCTGCCCCGGGCCAGGGGCCCCTGGTCACATCCTTTTTCCATTTTCCCTGGGAAAGAAAACTCAGTAGTCCAGGTTCCTGATGTCAGTTTGTAGGGCTCCCTTGGGTCTATCAGGGCAGCACAAGTTTGAGGTGGGGACAACTTCGGTGTGGGGTCCATCCTTCAATATAAGGAGTCTTTGCAGTCAGGGCCAGGGGCCCAGGGCCAGGGGCCCCTGGGCACATCCTTTTTCCATTTTCCCTGGGAAAGAAAACTCAGCAGTCCAGGTTCCTGATGTCAGTTTGTAGGGCTCCCTTGGGTGTATCAGGGCAGCACATGTTTGAGGTGGGGACAACTTCGGTGTGGGGTCCATCCTTCGATATAAGGAGTCTTTGCAGTCAGGCCCAAGCCCAGGACCAGGGGCCCGTGGGCCCAATCTTTTTCCATTTTCCCTGGGAAAGAAAACTCAGCAGTCCAGGTTCCTGATGTCAGTTTGTAGGGCTCCCTTGGGTCTATCAGGGCAGCACAAGTTTGAGGTGGGGACAACTTTGGTGTGGGGTCCATCCTTCAATATAAGGATTTTTTGCAGTCAGGGCCAGGCGCCCGTGGGCACTGCCTTTTTCCATTTTCCCTGGGAAAGAAAATTCAGCAGTCCAGGTTCCTGATGTCAGTTTGTAGGGCTCCCTTGGGTCTATCAGGGCAGCACAAGTTTAAGGTGGGGACAGCTTCGGTGTGGGGTCCATCCTTCGATATAAGGATTCTTTGCAGTCAGGTCCCAGCCCAGCGCCAGGGGCCCCTGTGCACATCCTTTTTCCATTTTCCCTGGGAAAGAAAACTCAGTAGTCCAGGTTCCTGATGTCAGTTTGTAGGGCTCCCTTGGTTGTATCAGGGCAGCACATGTTTGAGGTGGGGACAACTTCGGTGTGGGGTCCATCCTTCGATATAAGGAGTCTTTGCAGTCAGGCCCAAGCCCAGGACCAGGGGCCCCTGGGCCCATCCTTTTTCCATTTTCCCTGGGAAAGAAAACTCAGCAGTCCAGGTTCCTGATGTCAGTTTGTAGGGCTCCCTTGGGTCTATCAGGGCAGCACAAGTTTGAGGTGGGGACAACTTTGGTGTGGGGTCCATCCTTCAATATAAGGATTTTTCGCAGTAAGGTCTAGGGGCCCGTGGGCACTGCCTTTTTCCATTTTCCCTGGGAAAGAAAATTCAGCAGTCCAGGTTCCTGATGTCAGTTTGTAGGGCTCCCTTGGGTCTATCAGGGCAGCACAAGTTTGAGGTGGGGACAGCTTCGGTGTGGGGTCCATCCTTCGATATAAGGAGTCTTTGCAGTCAGGCCCAAGCCCAGGACCATGGGCCCCTGGGCACATCCTTTTTCCATTTTCCCTGGGAAAGAAAACTCAGCAGTCCAGGTTCCTGATGTCAGTTTGTAGGGCTCCCTTGGGTCTATCAGGGCAGCACAAGTTTGAGGTGGGGACAACTTCGGTGTGGGCTCCATCCTTCGATATAAGGATTTTTTGCAGTCAGGGCCAGGGCCCCTGGGCACATCCTTTTTCCATTTTCCCTGGGAAAGAAAACTCAGCAGTCCAGGTTCCTGATGTCAGTTTGTAGGGCTCCCTTGGGTCTATCAGGGCAGCACAAGTTTGAAGTGGGGACAACTTTGGTGTGGGCTCCATCCTTCGATATAAGGATTTTTTGTAGTGAGGCCCCAGCCCAGGGCCAGGGACCCCTGGGCACATTTTTTTTCCATTTTCCCTGGGAAAGAAAACTCAGCAGTCCAGGTTCCTGATGTCAGTTTGTAGGGCTCCCTTGGGTCTATCAGGGCAGCACAAGTTTGAGGTGGGGACAACTTCGGTGTGGGGTCCATCCTTCAATATAAGGATTTTTTGCCGTGAGGTCCCTGTCCATGGCCAGGGGCCCCTGGGCACATCCTTTTTCCATTTTCCCTGGGAAAGAAAACTCAGCAGTCCAGGTTCCTGATGTCAGTTTGTAGGGCTGCCTTGGGTCTATCAGGGCAGCACAAGTTTGAGGTGGGGACAACTTCGGTGTGGGGTCCATCCTTCGATATAAGGATTCTTTGCAGTCAGGGCCAGGGGCCCCTGTGCACAACCTTTTTCCATTTTCCCTGGGAAAGAAAACTCAGCAGTCCAGGTTCCTGATGTCAGTTTGTAGGGCTCCCTTGGGTCTATCAGGGCAGCACAGGTTTAAGGTGGGGACAACTTCGGTGTGCGGTCCATCCTTCGATATAAGGATTTTTTGCAGTGAGGCCCCAGCCCAGGGCCAGCGACCCCTGGGCCCAACCTTTTTCCATTTTCCCTGGGAAAGAAAACTCAGCAGTCCAGGTTCCTGATGTCAGTTTGTAGGGCTCCCTTGGGTCTATCAGGGCAGCACAAGTTTGAGGTGGGGACAACTTTGGTGTGGGGTCCATCCTTCAATATAAGGATTTTTTGCCGTGAGGTCCCTGTCCATGGCCAGGGGCCCCTGGGCACATCCTTTTTCCATTTTCCCTGGGAAAGAAAACTCAGCAGTCCAGGTTCCTGATGTCAGTTTGTAGGGCTCCCTTGGGTCTATCAGGGCAGCACAAGTTTGAGGTGGGGACAACTTTGGTGTGGGCTCCATCCTTCGATATAAGAATTTTTTGTAGTGAGGCCCCAGCCCAGGGTCAGGGACCCCTGGGCACATTTTTTTTCCATTTTCCCTGGGAAAGAAAACTCAGCAGTCCAGGTTCCTGATGTCAGTTTGTAGGGCTCCCTTGGGTCTATTAGGGCAGCACAAGTTTGAGGTGGGGACAACTTCGGTGTGGGGTCCATCCTTCAATATAAGGATTTTTTGCAGTCAAGGCCAGGGGCCCCTGGGCACATCCTTTTTCCATTTTTCCTGGGAAAGAAAACTCAGCAGTCCAGGTTCCTGATGTCAGTTTGTAGGGCTCCCTTGGGTCTATCAGGGCAGCACAGGTTTAAGGTGGGGACAACTTCGGTGTGCGGTCCATCCTTCGATATAAGGATTCTTTGGAGTGAGGCGCCAGCCCAGGGCCAGCGGCCCCTGGGCACAACCTTTTTCCATTTTCCCTGGGAAAGAAAACTCAGCAGTCCAGGTTCCTGATGTCAGTTTGTAGGGCTCCCTTGGGTCTATCAGGGCAGCACAAGTTTGAGGTGGGGAACACTGTGGTGTGGGGTCCATCCTTCGATATAAGAATAATTTGCAGTCAGGGCCAGGGGCCCCTGGGCACATCCTTTTTCCATTTTCCCTGGGAAAGAAAACTCAGCAGTCCAGGTTCCTGATGTCAGTTTGTAGGGCTCCCTTGGGTCTATCAGGGCAGCCCAAGTTTGAGGTGGGGACAACTTTGGTGTGGGCTCCATCCTTCGATATAAGGAGTTTTTGTAGTGAGGCCCCAGCCCAGGGTCAGGGACCCCTGGGCACATTTTTTTTCCATTTTCCCTGGGAAAGAAAACTCAGCAGTCCAGGTTCCTGATGTCAGTTTGTAGGGCTCCCTTGGGTCTATTAGGGCAGCACAAGTTTGAGGTGGGGACAACTTCGGTGTGGGGTCCATCCTTCAATATAAGGATTTTTTGCAGTCAAGGCCAGGGGCCCCTGGGCACATCCTTTTTCCATTTTCCCTGGGAAAGAAAACTCAGCAGTCCAGGTTCCTGATGTCAGTTTGTAGGGCTCCCTTGGGTCTATCAGGGCAGCACAAGTTTGAGGTGGGGACAACTTCGGTGTGGGGTCCATCCTTCGATATAAGGATTCTTTGCAGTCAGGGCGAGGGGCCCCGGTGCACAACCTTTTTCCATTTTCCCTGGGAAAGAAAACTCAGCAGTCCAGGTTCCTGATGTCAGTTTGTAGGGCTCCCTTGGGTCTATCAGGGCAGCACAGGTTTAAGGTGGGGACAACTTCGGTGTGCGGTCCATCCTTCGATATAAGGATTCTTTGGAGTGAGGCCCCAGCCCAGGGCCAGCGGCCCCTGGGCACAACCTTTATCCATTTTCCCTGGGAAAGAAAACTCAGCAGTCCAGGTTCCTGATGTCAGTTTGTAGGGCTCCCTTGGGTCTATCAGGGCAGCACAAGTTTGAGGTGGGGAACACTGTGGTGTGGGGTCCATCCTTCGATATAAGAATAATTTGCAGTCAGGGCCAGGGGCCCCTGGGCACATCCTTTTTCCATTTTCCCTGGGAAAGAAAACTCAGCAGTCCAGGTTCCTGATGTCAGTTTGTAAGGCTCCCTTGGGTCTATCAGGGCAGCACAAGTTTGAGGTGGGGACAATTTCGGTGTGGGGTGCATCCTTCGATATATGGATTTTTTGCAGTCAGGGCCAGGGGCCCCTGGGCACATCCTTTTTCCATTTTCCCTGGGAAAGAAAACTCAGCAGTCCAGGTTCCTGATGTCAGTTTGTAGGGCTCCCTTAGGTCTCTTAGGGCAGCACAAGTTTGAGGTGGGGACAACTTCGGTGTGGGCTCCATCCTTCGATATAAGGATTTTTTGCAGTCAGGGCCAGGGGCCCCTGGGCACATCCTTTTTCCATTTTCCCTGGGAAAGAAAACTCAGCAGTCCAGGTTCCTGATGTCAGTTTGTAGGGCTCCCTTGGGTCTATTAGGGCAGCACAAGTTTGAGGTGGGGACAACTTCAGTGTGGGGTCCATCCTTCGATATAAGGATTTTTTGCACTCAGGGCCTGGGGCCCCTGGGCACAACCTTTTTCCATTTTCCCTGGGAAAGAAAACTCAGCAGTCCAGGTTCCTGATGTCAGTTTGTAGGGCTGCCTTGGGTCTATCAGGGCAGCACAAGTTTGAGGTGGGGACAACTTCGGTGTGGGGTCCATCCTTCGATATAAGGATTTTTTGCAGTCAGGGTCAGGGGCCCCTGGGCACATCCTTTTTCCATTTTCCCTGGGAAAGAAAACTCAGCAGTCCAGGTTCCTGATGTCAGTTTGTAGGGCTCCCTTGGGTCTATCAGGGCAGCACAAGTTTGAGGTGGGGACAACTTCGGTGTGGGGTCCATCCTTCGATATAAGGATTTTTTTCAGTCAGGGCCACGGGCCCCTGGGCACAACCTTTTTCCATTTTCCCTGGGAAAGAAAACTCAGCAGTCCAGGTTCCTGATGTCAGTTTGTAGGGCTCCCTTGGGTCTATCAGGGCAGCACAAGTTTGAGGTGGAGACAACTTCGGTGTGGGGTCCATCATTCGATATAAGGATTTTTTGTAGTGAGGCCCCAGCCCAGGACCAGGGGCCCCTGGGCACATCCTTTTTCCATTTTCTCTGGGAAAGAAAACTCAGCAGTCCAGGTTCCTGATGTCAGTTTGTAGGGCTCCCTTGGGTGTATCAGGGCAGCACAAGTTTGAGGTGGGGACAACTTCGTTGTGGGGTCTATCTTTCGATATAAGGATTCTTTGCAGCGTGGCCCCAGCCCATGGCCAGGGGCCCCTGGGCACATCCTTTTTCCATTTTCCCTGGGAAAGAAAACTCAGCAGTCCAGGTTCCTGATGTCAGTTTGTAGGGCTCCCTTGGGTCTATCAGGGCAGCACAAGTTTGAGGTGGGGACAACTTTGATGTGGGGTCCATCCTTCGATATAAGGATTTTTTGCAGTCAGGGCCAGGGGCCCCTGGGCACATCCTTTTTCCATTTTCCCTGGGAAAGAAAACTCAGCAGTCCAGGTTCCTGATGTCAGTTTGTAGGGCTCCCTTGGGTCTATCAGGGCAGTACAATTTTGAGGTGGGGACAACTTCGGTGTGGGGTCCATCCTTCAATATAAGGATTTTTTGCAGTCAAGGCCAGGGGCCCCTGGGCACATCCTTTTTCCATTTTCCCTGGGAAAGAAAACTCAGCAGTCCAGGTTCCTGATGTCAGTTTGTAGGGCTCCCTTGGGTCTATCAGGGCAGCACAAGTTTGAGGTGGGGACAACTTCGGTGTGGGGTCCATCCTTCGATATAAGGATTCTTTGCAGTCAGGGCCAGGGGCCCCTGTGCACAACCTTTTTCCATTTTCCCTGGGAAAGAAAACTCAGCAGTCCAGGTTCCTGATGTCAGTTTGTAGGGCTCCCTTGGGTCTATCAGGGCAGCACAAGTTTGAGGTGGGGACAACTTTGGTGTGGGCTCCATCCTTCAATATAAGGATTTTTTGTAGTGAGGCCCCAGCCCAGGGTCAGGGACCCCTGGGCACATTTTTTTTCCATTTTCCCTGGGAAAGAAAACTCAGCAGTCCAGGTTCCTGATGTCAGTTTGTAGGGCTCCCTTGGGTCTATTAGGGCAGCACAACTTTGAGGTGGGGACAACTTCGGTGTGGGGTCCATCCTTCAATATAAGGATTTTTTGCAGTCAAGGCCAGGGGCCCCTGGGCACATCCTTTTTCCATTTTTCCTGGGAAAGAAAACTCAGCAGTCCAGGTTCCTGATGTCAGTTTGTAGGGCTCCCTTGGGTCTATCAGGGCAGCACAGGTTTAAGGTGGGGACAACTTCGGTGTGCGGTCCATCCTTCGATATAAGGATTCTTTGGAGTGAGGCGCCAGCCCAGGGCCAGCGGCCCCTGGGCACAACCTTTTTCCATTTCCCCTGGGAAAGAAAACTCAGCAGTCCAGGTTCCTGATGTCAGTTTGTAGGGCTCCCTTCGGTCTATCAGGGCAGCACAAGTTTGAGGTGGGGAACACTGTGGTGTGGGGTCCATCCTTCGATATAAGAATAATTTGCAGTCAGGGCCAGGGGCCCCTGGGCACATCCTTTTTCCATTTTCCCTGGGAAAGAAAACTCAGCAGTCCAGGTTCCTGATGTCAGTTTGTAGGGCTCCCTTGGGTCTATCAGGGCAGCCCAAGTTTGAGGTGGGGACAACTTTGGTGTGGGCTCCATCCTTCGATATAAGGAGTTTTTGTAGTGAGGCCCCAGCCCAGGGTCAGGGACCCCTGGGCACATTTTTTTTCCATTTTCCCTGGGAAAGAAAACTCAGCAGTCCAGGTTCCTGATGTCAGTTTGTAGGGCTCCCTTGGGTCTATTAGGGCAGCACAAGTTTGAGGTGGGGACAACTTCGGTGTGGGGTCCATCCTTCAATATAAGGATTTTTTGCAGTCAAGGCCAGGGGCCCCTGGGCACATCCTTTTTCCATTTTCCCTGGGAAAGAAAACTCAGCAGTCCAGGTTCCTGATGTCAGTTTGTAGGGCTCCCTTGGGTCTATCAGGGCAGCACAAGTTTGAGGTGGGGACAACTTCGGTGTGGGGTCCATCCTTCGATATAAGGATTCTTTGCAGTCAGGGCGAGGGGCCCCGGTGCACAACCTTTTTCCATTTTCCCTGGGAAAGAAAACTCAGCAGTCCAGGTTCCTGATGTCAGTTTGTAGGGCTCCCTTGGGTCTATCAGGGCAGCACAGGTTTAAGGTGGGGACAACTTCGGTGTGCGGTCCATCCTTCGATATAAGGATTCTTTGGAGTGAGGCCCCAGCCCAGGGCCAGCGGCCCCTGGGCACAACCTTTATCCATTTTCCCTGGGAAAGAAAACTCAGCAGTCCAGGTTCCTGATGTCAGTTTGTAGGGCTCCCTTGGGTCTATCAGGGCAGCACAAGTTTGAGGTGGGGAACACTGTGGTGTGGGGTCCATCCTTCGATATAAGAATAATTTGCAGTCAGGGCCAGGGGCCCCTGGGCACATCCTTTTTCCATTTTCCCTGGGAAAGAAAACTCAGCAGTCCAGGTTCCTGATGTCAGTTTGTAAGGCTCCCTTGGGTCTATCAGGGCAGCACAAGTTTGAGGTGGGGACAATTTCGGTGTGGGGTGCATCCTTCGATATATGGATTTTTTGCAGTCAGGGCCAGGGGCCCCTGGGCACATCCTTTTTCCATTTTCCCTGGGAAAGAAAACTCAGCAGTCCAGGTTCCTGATGTCAGTTTGTAGGGCTCCCTTAGGTCTCTTAGGGCAGCACAAGTTTGAGGTGGGGACAACTTCGGTGTGGGCTCCATCCTTCGATATAAGGATTTTTTGCAGTCAGGGCCAGGGGCCCCTGGGCACATCCTTTTTCCATTTTCCCTGGGAAAGAAAACTCAGCAGTCCAGGTTCCTGATGTCAGTTTGTAGGGCTCCCTTGGGTCTATTAGGGCAGCACAAGTTTGAGGTGGGGACAACTTCAGTGTGGGGTCCATCCTTCGATATAAGGATTTTTTGCACTCAGGGCCTGGGGCCCCTGGGCACAACCTTTTTCCATTTTCCCTGGGAAAGAAAACTCAGCAGTCCAGGTTCCTGATGTCAGTTTGTAGGGCTGCCTTGGGTCTATCAGGGCAGCACAAGTTTGAGGTGGGGACAACTTCGGTGTGGGGTCCATCCTTCGATATAAGGATTTTTTGCAGTCAGGGTCAGGGGCCCCTGGGCACATCCTTTTTCCATTTTCCCTGGGAAAGAAAACTCAGCAGTCCAGGTTCCTGATGTCAGTTTGTAGGGCTCCCTTGGGTGTATCAGGGCAGCACAAGTTTGAGGTGGGGACAACTTCGGTGTGGGGTCCATCCTTCGATATAAGGATTTTTTTCAGTCAGGGCCACGGGCCCCTGGGCACAACCTTTTTCCATTTTCCCTGGGAAAGAAAACTCAGCAGTCCAGGTTCCTGATGTCAGTTTGTAGGGCTCCCTTGGGTCTATCAGGGCAGCACAAGTTTGAGGTGGAGACAACTTCGGTGTGGGGTCCATCATTCGATATAAGGATTTTTTGTAGTGAGGCCCCAGCCCAGGACCAGGGGCCCCTGGGCACATCCTTTTTCCATTTTCTCTGGGAAAGAAAACTCAGCAGTCCAGGTTCCTGATGTCAGTTTGTAGGGCTCCCTTGGGTGTATCAGGGCAGCACAAGTTTGAGGTGGGGACAACTTCGTTGTGGGGTCTATCTTTCGATATAAGGATTCTTTGCAGCGTGGCCCCAGCCCATGGCCAGGGGCCCCTGGGCACATCCTTTTTCCATTTTCCCTGGGAAAGAAAACTCAGCAGTCCAGGTTCCTGATGTCAGTTTGTAGGGCTCCCTTGGGTCTATCAGGGCAGCACAAGTTTGAGGTGGGGACAACTTTGATGTGGGGTCCATCCTTCGATATAAGGATTTTTTGCAGTCAGGGCCAGGGGCCCCTGGGCACATCCTTTTTCCATTTTCCCTGGGAAAGAAAACTCAGCAGTCCAGGTTCCTGATGTCAGTTTGTAGGGCTCCCTTGGGTCTATCAGGGCAGTACAATTTTGAGGTGGGGACAACTTCGGTGTGGGGTCCATCCTTCAATATAAGGATTTTTTGCAGTCAAGGCCAGGGGCCCCTGGGCACATCCTTTTTCCATTTTCCCTGGGAAAGAAAACTCAGCAGTCCAGGTTCCTAATGTCAGTTTGTAGGGCTCCCTTGGGTCTATCAGGGCAGCACAAGTTTGAGGTGGGGACAACTTCGGTGTGGGGTCCATCCTTCGATATAAGGATTCTTTGCAGTCAGGGCCAGGGGCCCCTGTGCACAACCTTTTTCCATTTTCCCTGGGAAAGAAAACTCAGCAGTCCAGGTTCCTGATGTCAGTTTGTAGGGCTCCCTTGGGTCTATCAGGGCAGCACAGGTTTAAGGTGGGGACAACTTCGGTGTGCGGTCCATCCTTCGATATAAGGATTTTTTGCAGTGCGGCCCCAGCCCACAGCCAGCGACCCCTGGGCCCAACCTTTTTTCATTTTCCCTGGGAAAGAAAACTCAGCAGTCCAGGTTCCTGATGTCAGTTTGTAGGGCTCCCTTGGGTCTATCAGGGCAGCACAAGTTTGAGGTGGGGACAACTTTGGTGTGGGCTCCATCCTTCAATATAAGGATTTTTTGCCGTGAGGTCCCTGTCCATGGCCAGGGGCCCCTGGGCACATCCTTTTTCCATTTTCCCTGGGAAAGAAAACTCAGCAGTCCAGGTTCCTGATGTCAGTTTGTAGGGCTCCCTTGGGTGTATCAGGGCAGCACAAGTTTGAGGTGGGGACAACTTTGGTGTGGGCTCCATCCTTCGATATAAGAATTTTTTGTAGTGAGGCCCCAGCCCAGGGTCAGGGACCCCTGGGCACATTTTTTTTCCATTTTCCCTGGGAAAGAAAACTCAGCAGTCCAGGTTCCTGATGTCAGTTTGTAGGGCTCCCTTGGGTCTATTAGGGCAGCACAACTTTGAGGTGGGGACAACTTCGGTGTGGGGTCCATCCTTCAATATAAGGATTTTTTGCAGTCAAGGCCAGGGGCCCCTGGGCACATCCTTTTTCCATTTTCCCTGGGAAAGAAAACTCAGCAGTCCAGGTTCCTGATGTCAGTTTGTAGGGCTCCCTTGGGTCTATCAGGGCAGCACAAGTTTGAGGTGGGGACAACTTCGGTGTGGGGTCCATCCTTCGATATAAGGATTCTTTGCAGTCAGGGCCAGGGGCCCCTGGGCACATCCTTTTTCCATTTTCCCTGGGAAAGAAAACTCAGGAGTCCAGGTTCCTGATGTCAGTTTGTAGGGCTCCCTTGGGTCTATCAGGGCAGCACAAGTTTGAGGTGGGGACAACTTTGGTGTGGGCTCCATCCTTCGATTTAAGGATTTTTTGCCGTGAGGTCCCTGCACAGGGCCAGGGGCCCCTGGGCACATCCTTTTTCCATTTTCCCTGGGAAAGAAAACTCAGCAGTCCAGGTTCCTGATGTCAGTTTGTAGGGCTCCCTTGGGTCTATCAGGGCAGCACAAGTTTGAGGTGGGGACAACTTCGGTGTGGGGTCCATCCTTCGATATAAGGATTTTTTGCAGTCAGGGTATGGGGCCCAGGGCCAGGGGCCCCTGGGCACACCCTTTTTCCATTTTCCCTGGGAAAGAAAACTCAGCAGTCCAGGTCCCTGATGTCAGTTTGTACGGCTGCCTTGGGTCTATCAGGGCAGCACAAGTTTGAGCTGGGGCCAACTTTGGTGTGCGGTCCATCCTTCGATATAAGGATTTTTTGCAGTCAGGGCCAGGGGCCCCTGGGCACATCCTTTTTCCATTTTCCCTGGGAAAGAAAACTCAGCAGTCCAGGTTCCTGATGTCAGTTTGTAGGGCTCCCTTAGGTCTCTTAGGGCAGCACAAGTTTGAGGTGGGGACAACTTCGGTGTGGGCTCCATCCTTCGATATAAGGATTTTTTGCAGTCAGGGTCAGGGGCCCCTGGGCATATCCTTTTTCCATTTTTCCTGGGAAAGAAAACTCAGCAGTCTAGGTCCCTGATGTCAGTTTGTAGGGCTGCCTTGGGTCTATCAGGGCAGCACAAGTTTGAGGTGGGGCCAACTTTGGTGTGGGATCCATCCTTCGATATAAGGATTTTTTGCAGTCAGGGCCAGGGGCCCCTGGGCACATCCTTTTTCCATTTTCCCTGGGAAAGAAAACTCAGCAGTCCAGGTTCCTGATGTCAGTTTGTAGGGCTCCCTTGGGTCTATTAGGGCAGCACAAGTTTGAGGTGGGGACAACTTCAGTGTGGGGTCCATCCTTCGATATAAGGATTTTTTGCACTCAGGGCCTGGGGCCCCTGGGCACATCCTTTTTCCATTTTCCCTGGGAAAGAAAACTCAGCAGTCCAGGTTCCTGATGTCAGTTTGTAGGGCTCCCTTGGGTCTATCAGGGCAGCACAAGTTTGAGGTGGGGACAACTTCGGTGTGGGGTCCATCCTTCGATATAAGGATTTTTTGCAGTCAGGGTCAGGGGCCCCTGGGCACATCCTTTTTCCATTTTCCCTGGGAAAGAAAACTCAGCAGTCCAGGTTCCTGATGTCAGTTTGTAGGGCTCCCTTGGGTGTATCAGGGCAGCACAAGTTTGAGGTGGGGACAACTTCCGTGTGGGGTCCATCCTTCGATATAAGGATTTTTTGCAGTCAGGGCCAGGGGCCCCTGGGCACATCCCTTTTCCATTTTCCCTGGGAAAGAAAACTCAGCAGTCCAGGTTCCTGATGTCAGTTTGTAGGGCTCCCTTGGGTGTATCAGGGCAGCACAAGTTTGAGGTGGGGACAACTTCGGTGTGGGGTCCATCCTTCGATATAAGGATTCTTTGCAGTGTGGCCCCAGCCCATGGCCAGGGGCCCCTGGGCACATCCTTTTTCCATTTTCCCTGGGAAAGAAAACTCAGCAGTCCAGGTTCCTGATGTCAGTTTGTAGGGTTCCCTTGGGTGTATCAGGGCAGCACAATTTTGAGGTGGGGACAACTTTAATGTGGGGTCCATCCTTCGATATAAGTATTTTTTGCAGTCAGGGCCAGGGGCCCCTGGGCACATCCTTTTTCCATTTTCCCTGGGAAAGAAAACTCAGCAGTCCAGGTTCCTGATGTCAGTTTGTAGGGCTCCCTTGGGTCTATCAGGGCAGCACAAGTTTGAGATGGGGACAACTTCGGTGTGGGCTCCATCCTTCGATATAAGGATTTTTTTCAGTCAGGGCCAGGGGCCCCTGGGCACACCCTTTTTCCATTTTCCCTGGGAAAGAAAACTCAGCAGTCCAGGTTCCTGATGTCAGTTTGTAGGGCTCCCTTGGGTCTATGAGGGCAGCACAAGTTTGAGGTGGGGACAACTTCGGTGTGGGCTCCATCCTTCGATATAAGGATTCTTTGCAGTGTGGCCCCAGCCCATGGCCAGGGGCCCCTGGGCACATCCTTTTTCCATTTTCCCTGGGAAAGAAAACTCAGCAGTCCAGGTTCCTGATGTCAGTTTGTAGGGCTCCCTTGGGTCTATCAGGGCAGTACAATTTTGAGGTGGGGACAACTTCGGTCTGGGCTCCATCCTTCGATATAAGGATTTTTTGCAGTCAGGGCCAGGGGCCCCTGGGCATATCCTTTTTCCATTTTCCCTGGGAAAGAAAACTCAGCAGTCCAGGTTCCTGATGTCAGTTTGTAGGGCTCCCTTGGGTCTATCGGGGCAGCACAAGTTTGAGGTGGGGACAACTTCGTTGTGGGGTCCATCCTTCGATATAAGGATTTTTTGCAGTCAGGGCCAGGGGCCCAGGGCCACGGGCCCCTGGGCACATCCTTTTTCCATTTTCCCTGGGAAAGAAAACTCAGCAGTCCAGGTTCCTGATGTCAGTTTGTAGGGCTCCCTTGGGTCTATCAGTGCAGCACAAGTTTGAGGTGGGGACAACTTTGGTGTGGGCTCCATCCTTCGATATAAGGATTTTTTGCCGTGAGGTCCCTGCACAGGGCCAGGGGCCCCTGGGCACATCCTTTTTCCATTTTCCCTGGGAAAGAAAACTCAGCAGTCCAGGTTCCTGATGTCAGTTTGTAGGGCTCCCTTGGGTCTATCAGGGCAGCACAAGTTTGAGGTGGGGACAACTTCGGTGTGGGGTCCATCCTTCGATATAAGGATTTTTTGCAGTCAGGGTATGGGGCCCAGGGCCAGGGGCCCCTGGGCACATCCTTTATCCATTTTCCCTGGGAAAGAAAACTCAGCAGTCCAGGTTCCTGATGTCAGTTTGTAGGGCTCCCTTGGGTCTATCAGGGCAGCACAAGTTTGAGGTGGGGCCAACTTTGTTGTGGGCTCCATCCTTCGATATAAGGATTTTTTGCAGTCAGGGCCAGGGGCCCCTGGGCACATCCTTTTTCCATTTTCCCTGGGAAAGAAAACTCAGCAGTCCAGGTTCCTGATGTCAGTTTGTAGGGCTCCCTTGGGTCTATCAGGGCAGCACAAGTTTGAGGTGGGGACAACTTCGGTGTGGGGTCCATCCTTCGATATAAGGATTTTTTGCAGTCAGGGCCAGGGGCCCCTGGGCACATCCTTTTTCCATTTTCCCTGGGAAAGAAAACTCAGCAGTCCAGGTTCCTGATGTCAGTTTGTAGGGCTCCCTTGGGTCTATCAGGGCAGCACAAGTTTGAGGTGGGGACAACTTCAGTGTGGGGTCCATCCTTCGATATAAGGATTTTTTGCAGTCAGGGCCAGGGGCCCCTGGGCACATCCTTTTTCCATTTTCCCTGGGAAAGAAAACTCAGCAGTCCAGGTTCCTGATGTCAGTTTGTAGGGCTCCCTTGGGTGTATCAGGGCAGCACAAGTTTGAGGTGGGGACAACTTTGGTGTGGGCTCCATCCTTCGATATAAGGATTTTTTGCCGTGAGGTCCCTGCACAGGGCCAGGGGCCCCTGGGCACATCCTTTTTCCATTTTCCCTGGGAAAGAAAACTCAGCAGTCCAGGTTCCTGATGTCAGTTTGTAGGGCTCCCTTGGGTCTATCAGGGCAGCACAAGTTTGAGGTGGGGACAACTTCGGTGTGGGGTCCATCCTTCGATATAAGGATTTTTTGCAGTCAGGGTATGGGGCCCAGGGCCAGGGGCCCCTGGGCACATCCTTTTTCCATTTTCCCTGGGTAAGAAAACTCTGCAGTCCAGTTCCCTGATGTCAGTTTGTAGGGCTCCCTTGGGTCTATTAGGGCAGCACAAGTTTGAGGTGGGGACAACTTCAGTGTGGGGTCCATCCTTCGATATAAGGATTTTTTGCACTCAGGGCCTGGGGCCCCTGGGCACAACCTTTTTCCATTTTCCCTGGGAAAGAAAACTCAGCAGTCCAGGTTCCTGATGTCAGTTTGTAGGGCTCCCTTGGGTCTATCAGGGCAGCACAAGTTTGAGGTGGGGACAACTTCGGTGTGGGGTCCATCCTTCGATATAAGGATTTTTTGCAGTCAGGGTCAGGGGCCCCTGGGCACATCCTTTTTCCATTTTCCCTGGGAAAGAAAACTCAGCAGTCCAGGTTCCTGATGTCAGTTTGTAGGGCTCCCTTGGGTGTATCAGGGCAGCACAAGTTTGAGGTGGGGACAACTTCCGTGTGGGGTCCATCCTTCGATATAAGGATTTTTTGCAGTCAGGGCCAGGGGCCCCTGTGCAAATCCTTTTTCCATTTTCCCTGGGAAAGAAAACTCAGCAGTCCAGGTTCCTCATGTCACTTTGTAGGGCTCCCTTGGGTGTATCAGGGCAGCACAAGTTTGAGGTGGGGACAACTTCGGTGTGGGGTCCATCCTTCGATATAAGGATTCTTTGCACTGTGGCCCCAGCCCATGGCCAGGGGCCCCTGGGCACATCCTTTTTCCATTTTCCCTGGGAAAGAAAACTCAGCAGTCCAGGTTCCAGATGTCAGTTTGTAGGGTTCCCTTGGGTGTATCAGGGCAGCACAATTTTGAGGTGGGGACAACTTTAATGTGGGGTCCATCCTTCGATATAAGTATTTTTTGCAGTCAGGGCCAGGGGCCCCTGGGCACATCCTTTTTCCATTTTCCCTGGGAAAGAAAACTCAGCAGTCCAGGTTCCTGATGTCAGTTTGTAGGGCTCCCTTGGGTCTATCGGGGCAGCACAAGTTTGAGGTGGGGACAACTTCGGTGTGGGGTCCATCCTTCGATATAAGGATTTTTTGCAGTCAGGGCCAGGGGCCCAGGGCCACGGGCCCCTGGGCACATCCTTTTTCCATTTTCCCTGGGAAAGAAAACTCAGCAGTCCAGGTTCCTGATGTCAGTTTGTAGGGCTCCCTTGGGTCTATCAGTGCAGCACAAGTTTGAGGTGGGGACAACTTTGGTGTGGGCTCCATCCTTCGATATAAGGATTTTTTGCCGTGAGGTCCCTGCACAGGGCCAGGGGCCCCTGGGCACATCCTTTTTCCATTTTCCCTGGGAAAGAAAACTCAGCAGTCCAGGTTCCTGATGTCAGTTTGTAGGGCTCCCTTGGGTCTATCAGGGCAGCACAGGTTTGAGGTGGGGACAACTTCGGTGTGGGGTCCATCCTTCGATATAAGGATTTTTTGCAGTCAGGGTATGGGGCCCAGGGCCAGGGGCCCCTGGGCACATCCTTTTTCCATTTTCCCTGGGAAAGAAAACTCAGCAGTCTAGGTCCCTGATGTCAGTTTGTAGGGCTGCCTTGGGTCTATCAGGGCAGCACAAGTTTGAGGTGGGGCCAAGTTTGGTGTGGGGTCCATCCTTCGATATAAGGATTTTTTGCAGTCAGGGCCAGGGGCCCCTGGGCACATCCTTTTTCCATTTTCCCTGGGAAAGAAAACTCAGCAGTCCAGGTTGCTGATGTCAGTTTGTAGGGCTCCCTTGGGTCTATCAGGGCAGCACAAGTTTGAGGTGGGGACAACTTCGGTGTGGGGTCCATCCTTCGATATAAGGATTTTTTGCAGTCAGGGCCAGGGGCCCCTGGGCACATCCTTTTTCCATTTTCCCTGGGAAAGAAAACTCAGCAGTCCAGGTTCCTGATGTCAGTTTGTAGGGCTCCCTTGGGTGTATCAGGGCAGCACAAGTTTGAGGTGGGGACAACTTCGGTGTGGGGTCCATCCTTCGATATAAGGATTTTTTTCAGTCAGGGCCAGGGGCCCCTGGGCACATCCTTTTTCCATTTTCCCTGGGAAAGAAAACTCAGCAGTCCAGGTTCCTGATGTCAGTTTGTAGGGCTCCCTTGGGTCTATCAGGGCAGCACAAGTTTGAGGTGGAGACAACTTCGGTGTGGGGTCCATCATTCGATATAAGGATTTTTTGTAGTGAGGCCCCAGCCCAGGACCAGGGGCCCCTGGGCACATCCTTTTTCCATTTTCCCTGGGAAAGAAAACTCAGCAGTCCAGGTTCCTGATGTCAGTTTGTAGGGCTCCCTTGGGTCTATCAGGGCAGCACAAGTTTGAGGTGGGGACAACTTTGATGTGGGGTCCATCCTTCGATATAAGGATTTTTTGCAGTCAGGGCCAGGGGCCCCTGGGCACATCCTTTTTCCATTTTCCCTGGGAAAGAAAACTCAGCAGTCCAGGTTCCTGATGTCAGTTTGTAGTGCTCCCTTGGGTCTATCAGGGCAGTACAAGTTTGAGGTGGGGATAACTTCGGTGTGGGCTCCATCTTTCGATATAAGGATTTTTTGCAGTCAGGGCCAGGGGCCCCTGGGCATACCCTTTTTCCATTTACCCTGGGAAAGAAAACTCAGCAGTCCAGGTTCCTGATGTCAGTTTGTAGGGCTCCCTTGGGTATATCAGGGCAGCACAAGTTTGAGGTGGGGACAACTTCGGTGTGGGGTCCATCCTTCGATATAAGGATTTTTTGCAGTCAGGGCCAGGGGCCCAGGGCCACGGGCCCCTGGGCACATCCTTTTTCCATTTTCCCTGGGAAAGAAAACTCAGCAGTCCAGGTTCCTGATGTCAGTTTGTAGGGCTCCTTTGGGTCGATCAGGGCAGCACAAGTTTGAGGTGGGGACAACTTCGGTGTGGGGTCCATCCTTCGATATAAGGATTTTTTGCAGTCAGGGTATGGGGCCCAGGGCCAGGGGCCCCTGGGCACATCCTTTTTCCATTTTCCCTGGGAAAGAAAACTCAGCAGTCCAGGTTCCTGATGTCAGTTTGTAGGGCTCCCTTGGGTCTATCAGGGCAGCACAAGTTTGAGGTGGGGACAACTTCGGTGTGGGCTCCATCCTTCGATATAAGGATTTTTTGCAGTCAGGGTCAGGGGCCCCTGGGCATATCCTTTTTCCATTTTTCCTGGGAAAGAAAACTCAGCAGTCTTGGTCCCTGATGTCAGTTTGTAGGGCTGCCTTGGGTCTATCAGGGCAGCACAAGTTTGAGGTGGGGCCAACTTTGGTGTGGGATCCATCCTTCGATATAAGGATTTTTTGCAGTCAGGGCCAGGGGCCCCTGGGCACATCCTTTTTCCATTTTCCCTGGGAAAGAAAACTCAGCAGTCCAGGTTCCTGATGTCAGTTTGTAGGGCTCCCTTGGGTCTATTAGGGCAGCACAAGTTTGAGGTGGGGACAACTTCAGTGTGGGGTCCATCCTTCGATATAAGGAATTTTTGCACTCAGGGCCTGGGGCCCCTGGGCACAACCTTTTTCCATTTTCCCTGGGAAAGAAAACTCAGCAGTCCAGGTTCCTGATGTCAGTTTGTAGGGCTCCCTTGGGTGTATCAGGGCAGCACAAGTTTGAGGTGGGGACAACTTCGGTGTGGGGTCCATCCTTCGATATAAGGATTTTTTGCAGTCAGGGTCAGGGGCCCCTGGGCACATCCTTTTTCCATTTTCCCTGGGAAAGAAAACTCAGCAGTCCAGGTTCCTGATGTCAGTTTGTAGGGCTCCCTTGGGTGTATCAGGGCAGCACAAGTTTGAGGTGGGGACAACTTCCGTGTGGGGTCCATCCTTCGATATAAGGATTTTTTGCAGTCAGGGCCAGGGGCCCCTGGGCACATCCTTTTTCCATTTTCCCTGGGAAAGAAAACTCAGCAGTCCAGGTTCCTGATGTCAGTTTGTAGGGCTCCCTTGGGTGTATCAGGGCAGCACAAGTTTGAGGTGGGGACAACTTCGGTGTGGGGTCCATCCTTCGATATAAGGATTCTTTGCAGTGTGGCCCCAGCCCATGGCCAGGGGCCCCTGGGCACATCCTTTTTCCATTTTCCCTGGGAAAGAAAACTCAGCAGTCCAGGTTCCTGATGTCAGTTTGTAGGGTTCCCTTGGGTGTATCAGGGCAGCACAATTTTGAGGTGGGGACAACTTTAATGTGGGGTCCATCCTTCTATATAAGTATTTTTTGCAGTCAGGGCCAGGGGCCCCTGGGCACATCCTTTTTCCATTTTCCCTGGGAAAGAAAACTCAGCAGTCCAGGTTCCTGATGTCAGTTTGTAGGGCTCCCTTGGGTCTATCAGGGCAGCACAAGTTTGAGGTGGGGACAACTTTGATGTGGGGTCCAACCTTCGATATAAGGATTTTTTGCAGTCAGGGCCAGGGGCCCCTGGGCACATCCTTTTTCCATTTTCCCTGGGAAAGAAAACTCAGCAGTCCAGGTTCCTGATGTCAGTTTGTAGTGCTCCCTTGGGTCTATCAGGGCAGTACAATTTTGAGGTGGGGACAACTTCGGTGTGGGCTCCATCCTTCGATATAAGGATTTTTTGCAGTCAGGGCCAGGGGCCCCTGGGCATATCCTTTTTCCATTTTCCCTGGGAAAGAAAACTCAGCAGTCCAGGTTCCTGATGTCAGTTTGTAGGGCTCCCTTGGGTCTATCGGGGCAGCACAAGTTTGAGGTGGGGACAACTTCGGTGTGGGGTCCATCCTTCGATATAAGGATTTTTTGCAGTCAGGGCCAGGGGCCCAGGGCCACGGGCCCCTGGGCACATCCTTTTTCCATTTTCCCTGGGAAAGAAAACTCAGCAGTCCAGGTTCCTGATGTCAGTTTGTAGGGCTCCCTTGGGTCTATCAGTGCAGCACAAGTTTGAGGTGGGGACAACTTTGGTGTGGGCTCCATCCTTCGATATAAGGATTTTTTGCCGTGAGGTCCCTCCACAGGGCCAGGGGCCCCTGGGCACATCCTTTTTCCATTTTCCCTGGGAAAGAAAACTCAGCAGTCCAGGTTCCTGATGTCAGTTTGTAGGGCTCCCTTGGGTCTATCAGGGCAGCACAAGTTTGAGGTGGGGACAACTTTGATGTGGGGTCCATCCTTCGATATAAGGATTTTTTGCAGTCAGGGCCAGGGGCCCCTGGGCACATCCTTTTTCCATTTTCCCTGGGAAAGAAAACTCAGCAGTCCAGGTTCCTGATGTCAGTTTGTAGGGCTCCCTTGGGTCTATCAGGGCAGCACAAGTTTGAGGTGGGGACAACTTCGGTGTGGGGTCCATCCTTCGATATAAGGATTTTTTGCAGTCAGGGTATGGGGCCCAGGGCCAGGGGCCCCTGGGCACAACCTTTTTCCATTTTCCCTGGGAAAGAAAACTCAGCAGTCCAGGTTCCTGATGTCAGTTTGTAGGGCTCCCTTGGGTCTATCAGGGCAGCACAAGTTTGAGGTGGGGCCAACTTTGTTGTGGGCTCCATCCTTCGATATAAGGATTTTTTGCAGTCAGGGCCAGGGGCCCCTGGGCACATCCTTTTTCCATTTTCCCTGGGAAAGAAAACTCAGCAGTCCAGGTTCCTGATGTCAGTTTGTAGGGCTCCCTTGGGTCTATCAGGGCAGCACAAGTTTGAGGTGGGGACAACTTCGGTGTGGGGTCCATCCTTCGATATAAGGATTTTTTGCAGTCAGGGCCAGGGGCCCCTGGGCATATCCTTTTTCCATTTTCCCTGGGAAAGAAAACTCAGCTGTCTAGGTCCCTGATGTCAGTTTGTACGGCTGCCTTGGGTCTATCAGGGCAGCACAAGTTTGAGGTGGGGCCAACTTTGGTGTGGGGTCCATCCTTCGATATAAGGATTTTTTGCAGTCAGGGCCAGGGGCCCCTGGGCACATCCTTTTTCCATTTTCCCTGGGAAAGAAAACTCAGCAGTCCAGGTTCCTGATGTCAGTTTGTAGGGCTCCCTTAGGTCTCTTAGGGCAGCACAAGTTTGAGGTGGGGACAACTTCGGTGTGGGCTCCATCCTTCGATATAAGGATTTTTTGCAGTCAGGGTCAGGGGCCCCTGGGCATATCCTTTTTCCATTTTTCCTGGGAAAGAAAACTCAGCAGTCTAGGTCCCTGATGTCAGTTTGTAGGGCTGCCTTGGGTCTATCAGGGCAGCACAAGTTTGAGGTGGGGCCAACTTTGGTGTGGGATCCATCCTTCGATATAAGGATTCTTTGCAGTCAGGGCCAGGGGCCCCTGGGCACATCCTTTTTCCATTTTCCCTGGGAAAGAAAACTCAGCAGTCCAGGTTCCTGATGTCAGTTTGTAGGGCTCCCTTGGGTCTATTAGGGCAGCACAAGTTTGAGGTGGGGACAACTTCAGTGTGGGGTCCATCCTTCGATATAAGGATTTTTTGCACTCAGGGCCTGGGGCCCCTGGGCACAACCTTTTTCCATTTTCCCTGGGAAAGAAAACTCAGCAGTCCAGGTTCCTGATGTCAGTTTGTAGGGCTCCCTTGGGTCTATCAGGGCAGCACAAGTTTGAGGTGGGGACAACTTCGGTGTGGGGTCCATCCTTCAATATAAGGATTTTTTGCAGTCAGGGTCAGGGGCCCCTGGGCACATCCTTTTTCCATTTTCCCTGGGAAAGAAAACTCAGCAGTCCAGGTTCCTGATGTCAGTTTGTAGGGCTCCCTTGGGTGTATCAGGGCAGCACAAGTTTGAGGTGGGGACAACTTCCGTGTGGGGTCCATCCTTCGATATAAGGATTTTTTGCAGTCAGGGCCAGGGGCCCCTGGGCACATCCTTTTTCCATTTTCCCTGGGAAAGAAAACTCAGCAGTCCAGGTTCCTGATGTCAGTTTGTAGGGCTCCCTTGGGTCTATCAGGGCAGCACAAGTTTGAGGTGGGGACAACTTCGGTGTGGGGTCCATCCTTCGATATAAGGATTCTTTGCAGTGTGGCCCCAGCCCATGGCCAGGGGCCCCTGGGCACATCCTTTTTCCATTTTCCCTGGGAAAGAAAACTCAGCAGTCCAGGTTGCTGATGTCAGTTTGTAGGGCTCCCTTGGGTCTATCAGGGCAGCACAAGTTTGAGGTGGGGACAACTTCGGTGTGGGGTCCATCCTTCGATATAAGGATTTTTTGTAGTGAGGCCCCAGCCCAGGGCCAGGGGCCCCTGGGCACATCCTTTTTCCATTTTCCCTGGGAAAGAAAACTCAGCAGTCCAGGTTGCTGATGTCAGTTTGTAGGGCTCCCTTGGGTCTATCAGGGCAGCACAAGTTTGAGGTGGGGACAACTTCGGTGTGGGGTCCATCCTTCGATATAAGGATTCTTTGCAGTGAGGCCCCAGCCCAGGGCCAGGGGCCCCTGGGCACATCCTTTTTCCATTTTCCCTGGGAAAGTAAACTCAGCAGTCCAGGTTCCTGATGTCAGTTTGTAGGGCTCCCTTGGGTCTATCAGGGCAGCACAAGTTTGAGGTGGGGACAATTTCGGTGTGGGGTCCATCCTTCGATATAAGGATTTTTTGCAGTCAGGGCCAGGGGCCCCTGGGCACATCCTTTTTCCATTTTCCCTGGGAAAGAAAACTCAGCAGTCCAGGTTGCTGATGTCAGTTTGTAGGGCTCCCTTGGGTCTATCAGGGCAGCACAAGTTTGAGGTGGGGACAACTTCCGTGTGGGGTCCATCCTTCGATATAAGGATTTTTTGCAGTCAGGGCCAGGGGCCCCTGGGCACATCCTTTTTCCATTTTCCCTGGGAAAGAAAACTCAGCAGTCCAGGTTCCTGATGTCAGTTTGTAGGGCTCCCTTGGGTGTATCAGGGCAGCACAAGTTTGAGGTGGGGACAACTTCGGTGTGGGGTCCATCCTTCGATATAAGGATTTTTTTCAGTCAGGGCCAGGGGCCCCTGAGCACACCCTTTTTCCTTTTTCCCTGGGAAAGAAAACTCAGCAGTCCAGGTTCCTGATGTCAGTTTGTAGGGCTCCCTTGGGTCTATCAGGGCAGCACAAGTTTGAGGTGGAGACAACTTCGGTGTGGGGTCCATCCTTCGATATAAGGATTTTTTGCAGTCAGGGTATGGGGCCCAGGGCCAGGGGCCCCTGGGCACATCCTTTTTCCATTTTCCCTGGGAAAGAAAACTCAGCAGTCCAGGTTCCTGATGTCAGTTTGTAGGGCTCCCTTGGGTCTATCAGGGCAGCACAAGTTTGAGGTGGGGACAACTTCGGTGTGGGGTCCATCCTTCGATATAAGGATTTTTTGCAGTCAGGGTCAGGGGCCCCTGGGCATATCCTTTTTCCATTTTCCCTGGGAAAGAAAACTCAGCTGTCTAGGTCCCTGATGTCAGTTTGTACGGCTGCCTTGCGTCTATCAGGGCAGCACAAGTTTGAGGTGGGGCCAACTTTGGTGTGGGGTCCATCCTTCGATATAAGGATTTTTTGCAGTCAGGGCCAGGGGCCCCTGGGCACATCCTTTTTCCATTTTCCCTGGGAAAGAAAACTCAGCAGTCCAGGTTCCTGATGTCAGTTTGTAGGGCTCCCTTGGGTCTATCAGGGCAGCACAAGTTTGAGGTGGGGACAACTTTGGTGTGGGCTCCATCCTTCGATATAAGGATTTTTTGCCGTGAGGTCCCTGCACAGGGCCAGGGGCCCCTGGGCACATCCTTTTTCCATTTTCCCTGGGAAAGAAAACTCAGCAGTCCAGGTTCCTGATGTCAGTTTGTAGGGCTCCCTTGGGTCTATCAGGGCAGCACAAGTTTGAGGTGGGGACAACTTCGGTGTGGGGTCCATCCTTCGATATAAGGATTTTTTGCAGTCAGGGTATGGGGCCCAGGGCCAGGGGCCCCTGGGCACATCCTTTTTCCATTTTCCCTGGGAAAGAAAACTCAGCAGTCCAGGTTCCTGATGTCAGTTTGTAGGGCTGCCTTGGGTCTATCAGGGCAGCACAAGTTTGAGGTGGGGCCAACTTTGGTGTGGGATCCATCCTTCGATATAAGGATTTTTTGCAGTCAGGGCCAGGGGCCCCTGGGCACATCCTTTTTCCATTTTCCCTGGGAAAGAAAACTCAGCAGTCCAGGTTCCTGATGTCAGTTTGTAGGGCTCCCTTGGGTCTATTAGGGCAGCACAAGTTTGAGGTGGGGACAACTTCAGTGTGGGGTCCATCCTTCGATATAAGGATTTTTTGCACTCAGGGCCTGGGGCCCCTGGGCACAACCTTTTTCCATTTTCCCTGGGAAAGAAAACTCAGCAGTCCAGGTTCCTGATGTCAGTTTGTAGGGCTCCCTTGGGTGTATCAGGGCAGCACAACTTTGAGGTGGGGACAACTTCGGTGTGGGGTCCATCCTTCGATATAAGGATTTTTTGCAGTCAGGGTCAGGGGCCCCTGGGCACATCCTTTTTCCATTTTCCCTGGGAAAGAAAACTCAGCAGTCCAGGTTCCTGATGTCAGTTTGTAGGGCTCCCTTGGGTGTATCAGGGCAGCACAAGTTTGAGGTGGGGACAACTTCCGTGTGGGGTCCATCCTTCGATATAAGGATTTTTTGCAGTCAGGGCCAGGGGCCCCTGGGCACATCCTTTTTCCATTTTCCCTGGGAAAGAAAACTCAGCAGTCCAGGTTCCTGATGTCAGTTTGTAGGGCTCCCTTGGGTGTATCAGGGCAGCACAAGTTTGAGGTGGGGACAACTTCCGTGTGGGGTCCATCCTTCGATATAAGGATTCTTTGCAGTGTGGCCCCAGCCCATGGCCACGGGCCCCTGGGCACATCCTTTTTCCATTTTCCCTGGGAAAGAAAACTCAGCAGTCCAGGTTCCTGATGTCAGTTTGTAGGGTTCCCTTGGGTGTATCAGGGCAGCACAATTTTGAGGTGGGGACAACTTTAATGTGGGGTCCATCCTTCTATATAAGTATTTTTTGCAGTCAGGGCCAGGGGCCCCTGGGCACATCCTTTTTCCATTTTCCCTGGGAAAGAAAACTCAGCAGTCCAGGTTCCTGATGTCAGTTTGTAGGGCTCCCTTGGGTCTATCAGGGCAGCACAAGTTTGAGGTGGGGACAACTTTGATGTGGGGTCCAACCTTCGATATAAGGATTTTTTGCAGTCAGGGCCAGGGGCCCCTGGGCACATCCTTTTTCCATTTTCCCTGGGAAAGAAAACTCAGCAGTCCAGGTTCCTGATGTCAGTTTGTAGTGCTCCCTTGGGTCTATCAGGGCAGTACAATTTTGAGGTGGGGACAACTTCGGTGTGGGGTCCATCCTTCGATATAAGGATTTTTTGCAGTCAGGGCCAGGGGCCCCTGGGCACATCCTTTTTCCATTTTCCCTGGGAAAGAAAACTCAGCAGTCCAGGTTCCTGATGTCAGTTTGTAGGGCTCCCTTGGGTCTATCAGGGCAGCACAAGTTTGAGGTGGGGACAACTTTGGTGTGGGCTCCATCCTTCGATATAAGGATTTTTTGCCGTGAGGTCCCTGCACAGGGCCAGGGGCCCCTGGGCACATCCTTTTTCCATTTTCCCTGGGAAAGAAAACTCAGCAGTCCAGGTTCCTGATGTCAGTTTGTAGGGCTCCCTTGGGTCTATCAGGGCAGCACAAGTTTGAGGTGGGGACAACTTTGATGTGGGGTCCATCCTTCGATATAAGGATTTTTTGCAGTCAGGGCCAGGGGCCCCTGGGCACATCCTTTTTCCATTTTCCCTGGGAAAGAAAACTCAGCAGTCCAGGTTCCTGATGTCAGTTTGTAGTGCTCCATTGGGTCTATCAGGGCAGCACAAGTTTGAGGTGGGGACAACTTCGGTGTGGGGTCCATCCTTCGATATAAGGATTTTTTGCAGTCAGGGCCAGGGGCCCAGGGCCACGGGCCCCTGGGCACATCCTTTTTCCATTTTCCCTGGGAAAGAAAACTCAGCAGTCCAGGTTCCTGATGTCAGTTTGTAGGGCTCCCTTGGGTCTATCAGGGCAGCACAAGTTTGAGGTGGGGACAACTTTGGTGTGGGCTCCATCCTTCGATATAAGGATTTTTTGCCGTGAGGTCCCTGCACAGGGCCAGGGGCCCCTGGGCACATCCTTTTTCCATTTTCCCTGGGAAAGAAAACTCAGCAGTCCAGGTTCCTGATGTCAGTTTGTAGGGCTCCCTTGGGTCTATCAGGGCAGCACAAGTTTGAGGTGGGGACAACTTCGGTGTGGGGTCCATCCTTCGATATAAGGATTTTTTGCAGTCAGGGTATGGGGCCCAGGGCCAGGGGCCCCTGGGCACAACCTTTTTCCATTTTCCCTGGGAAAGAAAACTCAGCAGTCCAGGTTCCTGATGTCAGTTTGTAGGGCTCCCTTGGGTCTATCAGGGCAGCACAAGTTTGAGGTGGGGACAACTTTGTTGTGGGCTCCATCCTTCGATATAAGGATTTTTTGCAGTCAGGGCCAGGGGCCCCTGGGCACATCCTTTTTCCATTTTCCCTGGGAAAGAAAACTCAGCAGTCCAGGTTCCTGATGTCAGTTTGTAGGGCTCCCTTGGGTCTATTAGGGCAGCACAAGTTTGAGGTGGGGACAACTTCAGTGTGGGGTCCATCCTTCGATATAAGGATTTTTTGCACTCAGGGCCTGGGGCCCCTGGGCACAACCTTTTTCCATTTTCCCTGGGAAAGAAAACTCAGCAGTCCAGGTTCCTGATGTCAGTTTGTAGGGCTCCCTTGGGTCTATCAGGGCAGCACAAGTTTGAGGTGGGGACAACTTCGGTGTGGGGTCCATCCTTCGATATAAGGATTTTTTGCAGTCAGGGTCAGGGGCCCCTGGGCACATCCTTTTTCCATTTTCCCTGGGAAAGAAAACTCAGCAGTCCAGGTTCCTGATGTCAGTTTGTAGGGCTCCCTTGGGTGTATCAGGGCAGCACAAGTTTGAGGTGGGGACAACTTCCGTGTGGGATCCATCCTTCGATATAAGGATTTTTTGCAGTCAGGGCCAGGGGCCCCTGGGCACCTCCTTTTTCCATTTTCCCTGGGAAAGAAAACTCAGCAGTCCAGGTTCCTGATGTCAGTTTGTAGGGCTCCCTTGGGTCTATCAGGGCAGCACAAATTTGAGGTGGGGACAACTTCGGTGTGGGGTCCATCCTTCGATATAAGGATTCTTTGCAGTGTGGCCCCAGCCCATGGCCAGGGGCCCCTGGGCACATCCTTTTTCCATTTTCCCTGGGAAAGAAAACTCAGCAGTCCAGGTTCCTGATGTCAGTTTGTAGGGCTCCCTTGGGTCTATCAGGGCAGCACAAGTTTGAGGTGGGGACAACTTCGGTGTGGGGTCCATCCTTCGATATAAGGATTTTTTGTAGTGAGGCCCCAGCCCAGGGCCAGGGGCCCCTGGGCACATCCTTTTTCCATTTTCCCTGGGAAAGAAAACTCAGCAGTCCAGGTTGCTGATGTCAGTTTGTAGGGCTCCCTTGGGTCTATCAGGGCAGCACAAGTTTGAGGTGGGGACAACTTCGGTGTGGGGTCCATCCTTCGATATAAGGATTCTTTGCAGTGAGGCCCCAGCCCAGGGCCAGGGGCCCCTGGGCACATCCTTTTTCCATTTTCCCTGGGAAAGTAAACTCAGCAGTCCAGGTTCCTGATGTCAGTTTGTAGGGCTCCCTTGGGTCTATCTGGGCAGCACAAGTTTGAGGTGGGGACAATTTCGGTGTGGGGTCCATCCTTCGATATAAGGATTTTTTGCAGTCAGGGCCAGGGGCCCCTGGGCACATCCTTTTTCCATTTTCCCTGGGAAAGAAAACTCAGCAGTCCAGGTTGCTGATGTCAGTTTGTAGGGCTCCCTTGGGTCTATCAGGGCAGCACAAGTTTGAGGTGGGGACAACTTTGATGTGGGGTCCAACCTTCGATATAAGGATTTTTTGCAGTCAGGGCCAGGGGCCCCTGGGCACATCCTTTTTCCATTTTCCCTGGGAAAGAAAACTCAGCAGTCCAGGTTCCTGATGTCAGTTTGTAGGGCTCCCTTGGGTGTATCAGGGCAGCACAAGTTTGAGGTGGGGACAACTTCGGTGTGGGGTCCATCCTTCGATATAAGGATTTTTTTCAGTCAGGGCCAGGGGCCCCTGGGCACACCCTTTTTCCTTTTTCCCTGGGAAAGAAAACTCAGCAGTCCAGGTTCCTGATGTCAGTTTGTAGGGCTCCCTTGGGTCTATCAGGGCAGCACAAGTTTGAGGTGGAGACAACTTCGGTGTGGGGTCCATCATTCGATATAAGGATTTTTTGTAGTGAGGCCCCAGCCCAGGACCAGGGGCCCCTGGGCACATCCTTTTTCCATTTTCCCTGGGAAAGAAAACTCAGCAGTCCAGGTTCCTGATGTCAGTTTGTAGGGCTCCCTTGGGTCTATCAGGGCAGCACAAGTTTGAGGTGGGGACAACTTTGATGTGGGGTCCATCCTTCGATATAAGGTTTTTTTGCAGTCAGGGCCAGGGGCCCCTGGGCACATCCTTTTTCCATTTTCCCTGGGAAAGAAAACTCAGCAGTCCAGGTTCCTGATGTCAGTTTGTAGTGCTCCCTTGGGTCTATCAGGGCAGTACAAGTTTGAGGTGGGGACAAATTCGGTGTGGGCTCCATCTTTCGATATAAGGATTTTTTGCAGTCAGGGCCAGGGGCCCCTGGGCATACCCTTTTTCCATTTACCCTGGGAAAGAAAACTCAGCAGTCCAGGTTCCTGATGTCAGTTTGTAGGGCTCCCTTGGGTCTATCAGGGCAGCACAAGTTTGAGGTGGGGACAACTTCGGTGTGGGGTCCATCCTTCGATATAAGGATTTTTTGCAGTCAGGGCCAGAGGCCCAGGGCCACGGGCCCCTGGGCACATCCTTTTTCCATTTTCCCTGGGAAAGAAAACTCAGCAGTCCAGGTTCCTGATGTCAGTTTGTAGGGCTCCCTTGGGTCTATCAGGGCAGCACAAGTTTGAGGTGGGGACAACTTTGGTGTGGGCTCCATCCTTCGATATAAGGATTTTTTGCCGTGAGGTCCCTGCACAGGGCCAGGGGCCCCTGGGCACATCCTTTTTCCATTTTCCCTGGGAAAGAAAACTCAGCAGTCCAGGTTCCTGATGTCAGTTTGTAGGGCTCCCTTGGGTCTATCAGGGCAGCACAAGTTTGAGGTGGGGACAACTTCGGTGTGGGCTCCATCCTTCGATATAAGGATTTTTTGCAGTCAGGGTATGGGGCCCAGGGCCAGGGGCCCCTGGGCACATCCTTTTTCCATTTTCCCTGGGAAAGAAAACTCAGCAGTCCAGGTTCCTGATGTCAGTTTGTAGGGCTCCCTTGGGTCTATCAGGGCAGCACAAGTTTGAGGTGGGGACAACTTCGGTGTGGGGTCCATCCTTCGATATAAGGATTTTTTGCAGTCAGGGTCAGGGGCCCCTGGGCATATCCTTTTTCCATTTTCCCTGGGAAAGAAAACTCAGCTGTCTAGGTCCCTGATGTCAGTTTGTACGGCTGCCTTGCGTCTATCAGGGCAGCACAAGTTTGAGGTGGGGCCAACTTTGGTGTGGGGTCCATCCTTCGATATAAGGATTTTTTGCAGTCAGGGCCAGGGGCCCCTGGGCACATCCTTTTTCCATTTTCCCTGGGAAAGAAAACTCAGCAGTCCAGGTTCCTGATGTCAGTTTGTAGGGCTCCCTTGGGTCTATCAGGGCAGCACAAGTTTGAGGTGGGGACAACTTTGGTGTGGGCTCCATCCTTCGATATAAGGATTTTTTGCCGTGAGGTCCCTGCACAGGGCCAGGGGCCCCTGGGCACATCCTTTTTCCATTTTCCCTGGGAAAGAAAACTCAGCAGTCCAGGTTCCTGATGTCAGTTTGTAGGGCTCCCTTGGGTCTATCAGGGCAGCACAAGTTTGAGGTGGAGACAACTTCGGTGTGGGGTCCATCATTCGATATAAGGATTTTTTGTAGTGAGGCCCCAGCCCAGGACCAGGGGCCCCTGGGCACATCCTTTTTCCATTTTCCCTGGGAAAGAAAACTCAGCAGTCCAGGTTCCTGATGTCAGTTTGTAGGGCTCCCTTGGGTCTATCAGGGCAGCACAAGTTTGAGGTGGGGACAACTTTGATGTGGGGTCCATCCTTCGATATAAGGTTTTTTTGCAGTCAGGGCCAGGGGCCCCTGGGCACATCCTTTTTCCATTTTCCCTGGGAAAGAAAACTCAGCAGTCCAGGTTCCTGATGTCAGTTTGTAGGGCTCCCTTGGGTCTATCAGGGCAGTACAAGTTTGAGGTGGGGACAACTTCGGTGTGGGCTCCATCTTTCGATATAAGGATTTTTTGCAGTCAGGGCCAGGGGCCCCTGGGCATACCCTTTTTCCATTTACCCTGGGAAAGAAAACTCAGCAGTCCAGGTTCCTGATGTCAGTTTGTAGGGCTCCCTTGGGTCTATCAGGGCAGCACAAGTTTGAGGTGGGGACAACTTCGGTGTGTGGTCCATCCTTCGATATAAGGATTTTTTGCAGTCAGGGCCAGAGGCCCAGGGCCACGGGCCCCTGGGCACATCCTTTTTCCATTTTCCCTGGGAAAGAAAACTCAGCAGTCCAGGTTCCTGATGTCAGTTTGTAGGGCTCCCTTGGGTCTATCAGGGCAGCACAAGTTTGAGGTGGGGACAACTTTGGTGTGGGCTCCATCCTTCGATATAAGGATTTTTTGCCGTGAGGTCCCTGCACAGGGCCAGGGGCCCCTGGGCACATCCTTTTTCCATTTTCCCTGGGAAAGAAAACTCAGCAGTCCAGGTTCCTGATGTCAGTTTGTAGGGCTCCCTTGGGTCTATCAGGGCAGCACAAGTTTGAGGTGGGGACAACTTCGGTGTGGGCTCCATCCTTCGATATAAGGATTTTTTGCAGTCAGGGCCAGGGGCCCAGGGCCAGGGGCCCCTGGGCACATCCTTTTTCCATTTTCCCTGGGAAAGAAAACTCAGCAGTCCAGGTTGCTGATGTCAGTTTGTAGGGCTCCCTTGGGTCTATCAGGGCAGCACAAGTTTGAGGTGGGGACAACTTCGGTGTGGGGTCCATCCTTCGATATAAGGATTTTTTGCAGTCAGGGTCAGGGGCCCCTGGGCATATCCTTTTTCCATTTTCCCTGGGAAAGAAAACTCAGCTGTCTAGGTCCCTGATGTCAGTTTGTACGGCTGCCTTGCGTCTATCAGGGCAGCACAAGTTTGAGGTGGGGCCAACTTTGGTGTGGGGTCCATCCTTCGATATAAGGATTTTTTGCAGTCAGGGCCAGGGGCCCCTGGGCACATCCTTTTTCCATTTTCCCTGGGAAAGAAAACTCAGCAGTCCAGGTTCCTGATGTCAGTTTGTAGGGCTCCCTTGGGTCTATCAGGGCAGCACAAGTTTGAGGTGGGGACAACTTTGGTGTGGGCTCCATCCTTCGATATAAGGATTTTTTGCCGTGAGGTCCCTGCACAGGGCCAGGGGCCCCTGGGCACATCCTTTTTCCATTTTCCCTGGGAAAGAAAACTCAGCAGTCCAGGTTCCTGATGTCAGTTTGTAGGGCTCCCTTGGGTCTATCAGGGCAGCACAAGTTTGAGGTGGGGACAACTTTGGTGTGGGCTCCATCCTTCGATATAAGGATTTTTTGCCGTGAGGTCCCTGCACAGGGCCAGGGGCCCCTGGGCACATCCTTTTTCCATTTTCCCTGGGAAAGAAAACTCAGCAGTCCAGGTTCCTGATGTCAGTTTGTAGGGCTCCCTTGGGTCTATCAGGGCAGCACAAGTTTGAGGTGGAGACAACTTCGGTGTGGGGTCCATCATTCGATATAAGGATTTTTTGTAGTGAGGCCCCAGCCCAGGACCAGGGGCCCCTGGGCACATCCTTTTTCCATTTTCCCTGGGAAAGAAAACTCAGCAGTCCAGGTTCCTGATGTCAGTTTGTAGGGCTCCCTTGGGTCTATCAGGGCAGCACAAGTTTGAGGTGGGGACAACTTTGATGTGGGGTCCATCCTTCGATATAAGGTTTTTTTGCAGTCAGGGCCAGGGGCCCCTGGGCACATCCTTTTTCCATTTTCCCTGGGAAAGAAAACTCAGCAGTCCAGGTTCCTGATGTCAGTTTGTAGGGCTCCCTTGGGTCTATCAGGGCAGTACAAGTTTGAGGTGGGGACAACTTCGGTGTGGGCTCCATCTTTCGATATAAGGATTTTTTGCAGTCAGGGCCAGGGGCCCCTGGGCATACCCTTTTTCCATTTACCCTGGGAAAGAAAACTCAGCAGTCCAGGTTCCTGATGTCAGTTTGTAGGGCTCCCTTGGGTCTATCAGGGCAGCACAAGTTTGAGGTGGGGACAACTTCGGTGTGGGGTCCATCCTTCGATATAAGGATTTTTTGCAGTCAGGGCCAGAGGCCCAGGGCCACGGGCCCCTGGGCACATCCTTTTTCCATTTTCCCTGGGAAAGAAAACTCAGCAGTCCAGGTTCCTGATGTCAGTTTGTAGGGCTCCCTTGGGTCTATCAGGGCAGCACAAGTTTGAGGTGGGGACAACTTTGGTGTGGGCTCCATCCTTCGATATAAGGATTTTTTGCCGTGAGGTCCCTGCACAGGGCCAGGGGCCCCTGGGCACATCCTTTTTCCATTTTCCCTGGGAAAGAAAACTCAGCAGTCCAGGTTCCTGATGTCAGTTTGTAGGGCTCCCTTGGGTCTATCAGGGCAGCACAAGTTTGAGGTGGGGACAACTTCGGTGTGGGCTCCATCCTTCGATATAAGGATTTTTTGCAGTCAGGGCCAGGGGCCCAGGGCCAGGGGCCCCTGGGCACATCCTTTTTCCATTTTCCCTGGGAAAGAAAACTCAGCAGTCCAGGTTGCTGATGTCAGTTTGTAGGGCTCCCTTGGGTCTATCAGGGCAGCACAAGTTTGAGGTGGGGACAACTTCGGTGTGGGGTCCATCCTTCGATATAAGGATTTTTTGCAGTCAGGGTCAGGGGCCCCTGGGCATATCCTTTTTCCATTTTCCCTGGGAAAGAAAACTCAGCTGTCTAGGTCCCTGATGTCAGTTTGTACGGCTGCCTTGCGTCTATCAGGGCAGCACAAGTTTGAGGTGGGGCCAACTTTGGTGTGGGGTCCATCCTTCGATATAAGGATTTTTTGCAGTCAGGGCCAGGGGCCCCTGGGCACATCCTTTTTCCATTTTCCCTGGGAAAGAAAACTCAGCAGTCCAGGTTCCTGATGTCAGTTTGTAGGGCTCCCTTGGGTCTATCAGGGCAGCACAAGTTTGAGGTGGGGACAACTTTGGTGTGGGCTCCATCCTTCGATATAAGGATTTTTTGCCGTGAGGTCCCTGCACAGGGCCAGGGGCCCCTGGGCACATCCTTTTTCCATTTTCCCTGGGAAAGAAAACTCAGCAGTCCAGGTTCCTGATGTCAGTTTGTAGGGCTCCCTTGGGTCTATCAGGGCAGCACAAGTTTGAGGTGGGGACAACTTCGGTGTGGGCTCCATCCTTCGATATAAGGATTTTTTGCAGTCAGGGTATGGGGCCCAGGGCCAGGGGCCCCTGGGCACATCCTTTTTCCATTTTCCCTGGGAAAGAAAACTCAGCAGTCCAGGTTCCTGATGTCAGTTTGTAGGGCTCCCTTGGGTCTATCAGGGCAGCACAAGTTTGAGGTGGGGACAACTTCGGTGTGGGGTCCATCCTTCGATATAAGGATTTTTTGCAGTCAGGGTCAGGGGCCCCTGGGCATATCCTTTTTCCATTTTCCCTGGGAAAGAAAACTCAGCTGTCTAGGTCCCTGATGTCAGTTTGTACGGCTGCCTTGCGTCTATCAGGGCAGCACAAGTTTGAGGTGGGGCCAACTTTGGTGTGGGGTCCATCCTTCGATATAAGGATTTTTTCCAGTCAGGGCCAGGGGCCCCTGGGCACATCCTTTTTCCATTTTCCCTGGGAAAGAAAACTCAGCAGTCCAGGTTCCTGATGTCAGTTTGTAGGGCTCCCTTAGGTCTCTTAGGGCAGCACAAGTTTGAGGTGGGGACAACTTCGGTGTGGGCTCCATCCTTCGATATAAGGATTTTTTGCAGTCAGGGTCAGGGGCCCCTGGGCATATCCTTTTTCCATTTTTCCTGGGAAAGAAAACTCAGCAGTCTAGGTCCCTGATGTCAGTTTGTAGGGCTGCCTTGGGTCTATCAGGGCAGCACAAGTTTGAGGTGGGGCCAACTTTGGTGTGGGATCCATCCTTCGATATAAGGATTTTTTGCAGTCAGGGCCAGGGGCCCCTGGGCACATCCTTTTTCCATTTTCCCTGGGAAAGAAAACTCAGCAGTCCAGGTTCCTGATGTCAGTTTGTAGGGCTCCCTTGGGTCTATTAGGGCAGCACAAGTTTGAGGTGGGGACAACTTCAGTGTGGGGTCCATCCTTCGATATAAGGATTTTTTGCACTCAGGGCCAGGGGCCCCTGGGCACAACCTTTTTCCATTTTCCCTGGGAAAGAAAACTCAGCAGTCCAGGTTCCTGATGTCAGTTTGTAGGGCTCCCTTGGGTGTATCAGGGCAGCACAAGTTTGAGGTGGGGACAACTTCGGTGTGGGGTCCATCCTTCGATATAAGGATTTTTTGCAGTCAGGGTCAGGGGCCCCTGGGCACATCCTTTTTCCATTTTCCCTGGGAAAGAAAACTCAGCAGTCCAGGTTCCTGATGTCAGTTTGTAGGGCTCCCTTGGGTGTATCAGGGCAGCACAAGTTTGAGGTGGGGACAACTTCCGTGTGGGGTCCATCCTTCGATATAAGGATTTTTTGCAGTCAGGGCCAGGGGCCCCTGGGCACATCCTTTTTCCATTTTCCCTGGGAAAGAAAACTCAGCAGTCCAGGTTCCTGATGTCAGTTTGTAGGGCTCCCTTGGGTGTATCAGGGCAGCACAAGTTTGAGGTGGGGACAACTTCGGTGTGGGGTCCATCCTTTGATATAAGGATTCTTTGCAGTGTGGCCCCAGCCCATGGCCAGGGGCCCCTGGGCACATCCTTTTTCCATTTTCCCTGGGAAAGAAAACTCAGCAGTCCAGGTTCCTGATGTCAGTTTGTAGGGTTCCCTTGGGTGTATCAGGGCAGCACAATTTTGAGGTGGGGACAACTTTAATGTGGGGTCCATCCTTCTATATAAGTATTTTTTGCAGTCAGGGCCAGGGGCCCCTGGGCACATCCTTTTTCCATTTTCCCTGGGAAAGAAAACTCAGCAGTCCAGGTTCCTGATGTCAGTTTGTAGGGCTCCCTTGGGTCTATCAGGGCAGCACAAGTTTGAGGTGGGGACAACTTTGATGTGGGGTCCAACCTTCGATATAAGGATTTTTTGCAGTCAGGGCCAGGGGCCCCTGGGCACACCCTTTTTCCTTTTTCCCTGGGAAAGAAAACTCAGCAGTCCAGGTTCCTGATGTCAGTTTGTAGGGCTCCCTTGGGTCTATCAGGGCAGCACAAGTTTGAGGTGGAGACAACTTCGGTGTGGGGTCCATCATTCGATATAAGGATTTTTTGTAGTGAGGCCCCAGCCCAGGACCAGGGGCCCCTGGGCACATCCTTTTTCCATTTTCCCTGGGAAAGAAAACTCAGCAGTCCAGGTTCCTGATGTCAGTTTGTAGGGCTCCCTTGGGTCTATCAGGGCAGCACAAGTTTGAGGTGGGGACAACTTTGATGTGGGGTCCATCCTTCGATATAAGGTTTTTTTGCAGTCAGGGCCAGGGGCCCCTGGGCACATCCTTTTTCCATTTTCCCTGGGAAAGAAAACTCAGCAGTCCAGGTTCCTGATGTCAGTTTGTAGTGCTCCCTTGGGTCTATCAGGGCAGTACAAGTGTGAGGTGGGGACAAATTCGGTGTGGGCTCCATCTTTCGATATAAGGATTTTTTGCAGTCAGGGCCAGGGGCCCCTGGGCATACCCTTTTTCCATTTACCCTGGGAAAGAAAACTCAGCAGTCCAGGTTCCTGATGTCAGTTTGTAGGGCTCCCTTGGGTCTATCAGGGCAGCACAAGTTTGAGGTGGGGACAACTTCGGTGTGGGGTCCATCCTTCGATATAAGGATTTTTTGCAGTCAGGGCCAGAGGCCCAGGGCCACGGGCCCCTGGGCACATCCTTTTTCCATTTTCCCTGGGAAAGAAAACTCAGCAGTCCAGGTTCCTGATGTCAGTTTGTAGGGCTCCCTTGGGTCTATCAGGGCAGCACAAGTTTGAGGTGGGGACAACTTTGGTGTGGGCTCCATCCTTCGATATAAGGATTTTTTGCCGTGAGGTCCCTGCACAGGGCCAGGGGCCCCTGGGCACATCCTTTTTCCATTTTCCCTGGGAAAGAAAACTCAGCAGTCCAGGTTCCTGATGTCAGTTTGTAGGGCTCCCTTGGGTCTATCAGGGCAGCACAAGTTTGAGGTGGGGACAACTTCGGTGTGGGCTCCATCCTTCGATATAAGGATTTTTTGCAGTCAGGGTATGGGGCCCAGGGCCAGGGGCCCCTGGGCACATCCTTTTTCCATTTTCCCTGGGAAAGAAAACTCAGCAGTCCAGGTTCCTGATGTCAGTTTGTAGGGCTCCCTTGGGTCTATCAGGGCAGCACAAGTTTGAGGTGGGGACAACTTCGGTGTGGGGTCCATCCTTCGATATAAGGATTTTTTGCAGTCAGGGTCAGGGGCCCCTGGGCATATCCTTTTTCCATTTTCCCTGGGAAAGAAAACTCAGCTGTCTAGGTCCCTGATGTCAGTTTGTACGGCTGCCTTGCGTCTATCAGGGCAGCACAAGTTTGAGGTGGGGCCAACTTTGGTGTGGGGTCCATCCTTCGATATAAGGATTTTTTGCAGTCAGGGCCAGGGGCCCCTGGGCACATCCTTTTTCCATTTTCCCTGGGAAAGAAAACTCAGCAGTCCAGGTTCCTGATGTCAGTTTGTAGGGCTCCCTTGGGTCTATCAGGGCAGCACAAGTTTGAGGTGGGGACAACTTTGGTGTGGGCTCCATCCTTCGATATAAGGATTTTTTGCCGTGAGGTCCCTGCACAGGGCCAGGGGCCCCTGGGCACATCCTTTTTCCATTTTCCCTGGGAAAGAAAACTCAGCAGTCCAGGTTCCTGATGTCAGTTTGTAGGGCTCCCTTGGGTCTATCAGGGCAGCACAAGTTTGAGGTGGAGACAACTTCGGTGTGGGGTCCATCATTCGATATAAGGATTTTTTGTAGTGAGGCCCCAGCCCAGGACCAGGGGCCCCTGGGCACATCCTTTTTCCATTTTCCCTGGGAAAGAAAACTCAGCAGTCCAGGTTCCTGATGTCAGTTTGTAGGGCTCCCTTGGGTCTATCAGGGCAGCACAAGTTTGAGGTGGGGACAACTTTGATGTGGGGTCCATCCTTCGATATAAGGTTTTTTTGCAGTCAGGGCCAGGGGCCCCTGGGCACATCCTTTTTCCATTTTCCCTGGGAAAGAAAACTCAGCAGTCCAGGTTCCTGATGTCAGTTTGTAGTGCTCCCTTGGGTCTATCAGGGCAGTACAAGTTTGAGGTGGGGACAACTTCGGTGTGGGCTCCATCTTTCGATATAAGGATTTTTTGCAGTCAGGGCCAGGGGCCCCTGGGCATACCCTTTTTCCATTTACCCTGGGAAAGAAAACTCAGCAGTCCAGGTTCCTGATGTCAGTTTGTAGGGCTCCCTTGGGTCTATCAGGGCAGCACAAGTTTGAGGTGGGGACAACTTCGGTGTGGGGTCCATCCTTCGATATAAGGATTTTTTGCAGTCAGGGCCAGAGGCCCAGGGCCACGGGCCCCTGGGCACATCCTTTTTCCATTTTCCCTGGGAAAGAAAACTCAGCAGTCCAGGTTCCTGATGTCAGTTTGTAGGGCTCCCTTGGGTCTATCAGGGCAGCACAAGTTTGAGGTGGGGACAACTTTGGTGTGGGCTCCATCCTTCGATATAAGGATTTTTTGCCGTGAGGTCCCTGCACAGGGCCAGGGGCCCCTGGGCACATCCTTTTTCCATTTTCCCTGGGAAAGAAAACTCAGCAGTCCAGGTTCCTGATGTCAGTTTGTAGGGCTCCCTTGGGTCTATCAGGGCAGCACAAGTTTGAGGTGGGGACAACTTCGGTGTGGGCTCCATCCTTCGATATAAGGATTTTTTGCAGTCAGGGTATGGGGCCCAGGGCCAGGGGCCCCTGGGCACATCCTTTTTCCATTTTCCCTGGGAAAGAAAACTCAGCAGTCCAGGTTCCTGATGTCAGTTTGTAGGGCTCCCTTGGGTCTATCAGGGCAGCACAAGTTTGAGGTGGGGACAACTTCGGTGTGGGGTCCATCCTTCGATATAAGGATTTTTTGCAGTCAGGGTCAGGGGCCCCTGGGCATATCCTTTTTCCATTTTCCCTGGGAAAGAAAACTCAGCTGTCTAGGTCCCTGATGTCAGTTTGTAGGGCTCCCTTGGGTCTATCAGGGCAGCACAAGTTTGAGGTGGGGCCAACTTTGGTGTGGGGTCCATCCTTCGATATAAGGATTTTTTGCAGTCAGGGCCAGGGGCCCCTGGGCACATCCTTTTTCCATTTTCCCTGGGAAAGAAAACTCAGCAGTCCAGGTTCCTGATGTCAGTTTGTAGGGCTCCCTTGGGTCTATCAGGGCAGCACAAGTTTGAGGTGGAGACAACTTTGGTGTGGGCTCCATCCTTCGATATAAGGATTTTTTGCCGTGAGGTCCCTGCACAGGGCCAGGGGCCCCTGGGCACATCCTTTTTCCATTTTCCCTGGGAAAGAAAACTCAGCAGTCCAGGTTCCTGATGTCAGTTTGTAGGGCTCCCTTGGGTCTATCAGGGCAGCACAAGTTTGAGGTGGGGACAACTTCGGTGTGGGCTCCATCCTTCGATATAAGGATTTTTTGCAGTCAGGGTATGGGGCCCAGGGCCAGGGGCCCCTGGGCACATCCTTTTTCCATTTTCCCTGGGAAAGAAAACTCAGCAGTCCAGGTTCCTGATGTCAGTTTGTAGTGCTCCCTTGGGTCTATCAGGGCAGTACAAGTGTGAGCTGGGGACAAATTCGGTGTGGGCTCCATCTTTCGATATAAGGATTTTTTGCAGTCAGGGCCAGGGGCCCCTGGGCATACCCTTTTTCCATTTACCCTGGGAAAGAAAACTCAGCAGTCCAGGTTCCTGATGTCAGTTTGTAGGGCTCCCTTGGGTCTATCAGGGCAGCACAAGTTTGAGGTGGGGACAACTTCGGTGTGGGGTCCATCCTTCGATATAAGGATTTTTTGCAGTCAGGGCCAGAGGCCCAGGGCCACGGGCCCCTGGGCACATCCTTTTTCCATTTTCCCTGGGAAAGAAAACTCAGCAGTCCAGGTTCCTGATGTCAGTTTGTAGGGCTCCCTTGGGTCTATCAGGGCAGCACAAGTTTGAGGTGGGGACAACTTTGGTGTGGGCTCTATCCTTCGATATAAGGATTTTTTGCCGTGAGGTCCCTGCACAGGGCCAGGGGCCCCTGGGCACATCCTTTTTCCATTTTCCCTGGGAAAGAAAACTCAGCAGTCCAGGTTCCTGATGTCAGTTTGTAGGGCTCCCTTGGGTCTATCAGGGCAGCACAAGTTTGAGGTGGGGACAACTTCGGTGTGGGCTCCATCCTTCGATATAAGGATTTTTTGCAGTCAGGGTATGGGGCCCAGGGCCAGGGGCCCCTGGGCACATCCTTTTTCCATTTTCCCTGGGAAAGAAAACTCAGCAGTCCAGGTTCCTGATGTCAGTTTGTAGGGCTCCCTTGGGTCTATCAGGGCAGCACAAGTTTGAGGTGGGGACAACTTCGGTGTGGGGTCCATCCTTCGATATAAGGATTTTTTGCAGTCAGGGTCAGGGGCCCCTGGGCATATCCTTTTTCCATTTTCCCTGGGAAAGAAAACTCAGCTGTCTAGGTCCCTGATGTCAGTTTGTACGGCTGCCTTGCGTCTATCAGGGCAGCACAAGTTTGAGGTGGGGCCAACTTTGGTGTGGGGTCCATCCTTCGATATAAGGATTTTTTGCAGTCAGGGCCAGGGGCCCCTGGGCACATCCTTTTTCCATTTTCCCTGGGAAAGAAAACTCAGCAGTCCAGGTTCCTGATGTCAGTTTGTAGGGCTCCCTTGGGTCTATCAGGGCAGCACAAGTTTGAGGTGGGGAAAACTTTGGTGTGGGCTCCATCCTTCGATATAAGGATTTTTTGCCGTGAGGTCCCTGCACAGGGCCAGGGGCCCCTGGGCACATCCTTTTTCCATTTTCCCTGGGAAAGAAAACTCAGCAGTCCAGGTTCCTGATGTCAGTTTGTAGGGCTCCCTTGGGTCTATCAGGGCAGCACAAGTTTGAGGTGGAGACAACTTCGGTGTGGGGTCCATCATTCGATATAAGGATTTTTTGTAGTGAGGTCCCAGCCCAGGACCAGGGGCCCCTGGGCACATCCTTTTTCCATTTTCCCTGGGAAAGAAAACTCAGCAGTCCAGGTTCCTGATGTCAGTTTGTAGGGCTCCCTTGGGTCTATCAGGGCAGCACAAGTTTGAGGTGGGGACAACTTTGATGTGGGGTCCATCCTTCGATATAAGGTTTTTTTGCAGTCAGGGCCAGGGGCCCCTGGGCACATCCTTTTTCCATTTTCCCTGGGAAAGAAAACTCAGCAGTCCAGGTTCCTGATGTCAGTTTGTAGTGCTCCCTTGGGTCTATCAGGGCAGTACAAGTTTGAGGTGGGGACAACTTCGGTGTGGGCTCCATCTTTCGATATAAGGATTTTTTGCAGTCAGGGCCAGGGGCCCCTGGGCATACCCTTTTTCCATTTACCCTGGGAAAGAAAACTCAGCAGTCCAGGTTCCTGATGTCAGTTTGTAGGGCTCCCTTGGGTCTATCAGGGCAGCACAAGTTTGAGGTGGGGACAACTTCGGTGTGGGGTCCATCCTTCGATATAAGGATTTTTTGCAGTCAGGGCCAGAGGCCCAGGGCCACGGGCCCCTGGGCACATCCTTTTTCCATTTTCCCTGGGAAAGAAAACTCAGCAGTCCAGGTTCCTGATGTCAGTTTGTAGGGCTCCCTTGGGTCTATCAGGGCAGCACAAGTTTGAGGTGGGGACAACTTTGGTGTGGGCTCCATCCTTCGATATAAGGATTTTTTGCCGTGAGGTCCCTGCACAGGGCCAGGGGCCCCTGGGCACATCCTTTTTCCATTTTCCCTGGGAAAGAAAACTCAGCAGTCCAGGTTCCTGATGTCAGTTTGTAGGGCTCCCTTGGGTGTATCAGGGCAGCACAAGTTTGAGGTGGGGACAACTTCGGTGTGGGCTCCATCCTTCGATATAAGGATTTTTTGCAGTCAGGGTATGGGGCCCAGGGCCAGGGGCCCCTGGGCACATCCTTTTTCCATTTTCCCTGGGAAAGAAAACTCAGCAGTCCAGGTTCCTGATGTCAGTTTGTAGGGCTCCCTTGGGTCTATCAGGGCAGCACAAGTTTGAGGTGGGGACAACTTCGGTGTGGGCTCCATCCTTCGATATAAGGATTTTTTGCAGTCAGGGTCAGGGGCCCCTGGGCATATCCTTTTTCCATTTTCCCTGGGAAAGAAAACTCAGCTGTCTAGGTCCCTGATGTCAGTTTGTACGGCTGCCTTGCGTCTATCAGGGCAGCACAAGTTTGAGGTGGGGCCAACTTTGGTGTGGGGTCCATCCTTCGATATAAGGATTTTTTCCAGTCAGGGCCAGGGGCCCCTGGGCACATCCTTTTTCCATTTTCCCTGGGAAAGAAAACTCAGCAGTCCAGGTTCCTGATGTCAGTTTGTAGGGCTCCCTTAGGTCTCTTAGGGCAGCACAAGTTTGAGGTGGGGACAACTTCGGTGTGGGCTCCATCCTTCGATATAAGGATTTTTTGCAGTCAGGGTCAGGGGCCCCTGGGCATATCCTTTTTCCATTTTTCCTGGGAAAGAAAACTCAGCAGTCTAGGTCCCTGATGTCAGTTTGTAGGGCTGCCTTGGGTCTATCAGGGCAGCACAAGTTTGAGGTGGGGCCAACTTTGGTGTGGGATCCATCCTTCGATATAAGGATTTTTTGCAGTCAGGGCCAGGGGCCCCTGGGCACATCCTTTTTCCATTTTCCCTGGGAAAGAAAACTCAGCAGTCCAGGTTCCTGATGTCAGTTTGTAGGGCTCCCTTGGGTCTATTAGGGCAGCACAAGTTTGAGGTGGGGACATCTTCAGTGTGGGGTCCATCCTTCGATATAAGGATTTTTTGCACTCAGGGCCTGGGGCCCCTGGGCACAACCTTTTTCCATTTTCCCTGGGAAAGAAAACTCAGCAGTCCAGGTTCCTGATGTCAGTTTGTAGGGCTCCCTTGGGTGTATCAGGGCAGCACAAGTTTGAGGTGGGGACAACTTTGGTGTGGGGTCCATCCTTCGATATAAGGATTTTTTGCAGTCAGGGTCAGGGGCCCCTGGGCACATCCTTTTTCCATTTTCCCTGGGAAAGAAAACTCAGCAGTCCAGGTTCCTGATGTCAGTTTGTAGGGCTCCCTTGGGTGTATCAGGGCAGCACAAGTTTGAGGTGGGGACAACTTCCGTGTGGGGTCCATCCTTCGATATAAGGATTTTTTGCAGTCAGGGCCAGGGGCCCCTGGGCACATCCTTTTTCCATTTTCCCTGGGAAAGAAAACTCAGCAGTCCAGGTTCCTGATGTCAGTTTGTAGGGCTCCCTTGGGTGTATCAGGGCAGCACAAGTTTGAGGTGGGGACAACTTCGGTGTGGGGTCCATCCTTCGATATAAGGATTCTTTGCAGTGTGGCCCCAGCCCATGGCCAGGGGCCCCTGGGCACATCCTTTTTCCATTTTCCCTGGGAAAGAAAACTCAGCAGTCCAGGTTCCTGATGTCAGTTTGTAGGGTTCCCTTGGGTGTATCAGGGCAGCACAATTTTGAGGTGGGGACAACTTTAATGTGGGGTCCATCCTTCTATATAAGTATTTTTTGCAGTCAGGGCCAGGGGCCCCTGGGCACATCCTTTTTCCATTTTCCCTGGGAAAGAAAACTCAGCAGTCCAGGTTCCTGATGTCAGTTTGTAGGGCTCCCTTGGGTCTATCAGGGCAGCACAAGTTTGAGGTGGGGACAACTTTGATGTGGGGTCCAACCTTCGATATAAGGATTTTTTGCAGTCAGGGCCAGGGGCCCCTGGGCACATCCTTTTTCCATTTTCCCTGGGAAAGAAAACTCAGCAGTCCAGGTTCCTGATGTCAGTTTGTAGTGCTCCCTTGGGTCTATCAGGGCAGTACAATTTTGAGGTGGGGACAACTTCGGTGTGGGCTCCATCCTTCGATATAAGGATTTTTTGCAGTCAGGGCCAGGGGCCCCTGGGCATATCCTTTTTCCATTTTCCCTGGGAAAGAAAACTCAGCAGTCCAGGTTCCTGATGTCAGTTTGTAGGGCTCCCTTGGGTCTATCGGGGCAGCACAAGTTTGAGGTGGGGACAACTTCGGTGTGGGGTCCATCCTTCGATATAAGGATTTTTTGCAGTCAGGGCCAGGGGCCCAGGGCCACGGGCCCCTGGGCACATCCTTTTTCCATTTTCCCTGGGAAAGAAAACTCAGCAGTCCAGGTTCCTGATGTCAGTTTGTAGGGCTCCCTTGGGTCTATCAGTGCAGCACAAGTTTGAGGTGGGGACAACTTTGGTGTGGGCTCCATCCTTCGATATAAGGATTTTTTGCCGTGAGGACCCTGCACAGGGCCAGGGGCCCCTGGGCACATCCTTTTTCCATTTTCCCTGGGAAAGAAAACTCAGCAGTCCATGTTCCTGATGTCAGTTTGTAGGGCTCCCTTGGGTCTATCAGGGCAGCACAAGTTTGAGGTGGGGACAACTTTGATGTGGGGTCCATCCTTCGATATAAGGATTTTTTGCAGTCAGGGCCAGGGGCCCCTGGGCACATCCTTTTTCCATTTTCCCTGGGAAAGAAAACTCAGCAGTCCAGGTTCCTGATGTCAGTTTGTAGTGCTCCATTGGGTCTATCAGGGCAGCACAAGTTTGAGGTGGGGACAACTTCGGTGTGGGGTCCATCCTTCGATATAAGGATTTTTTGCAGTCAGGGCCAGGGGCCCAGGGCCACGGGCCCCTGGGCACATCCTTTTTCCATTTTCCCTGGGAAAGAAAACTCAGCAGTCCAGGTTCCTGATGTCAGTTTGTAGGGCTCCCTTGGGTCTATCAGGGCAGCACAAGTTTGAGGTGGGGACAACTTTGGTGTGGGCTCCATCCTTCGATATAAGGATTTTTTGCCGTGAGGTCCCTGCACAGGGCCAGGGGCCCCTGGGCACAACCTTTTTCCATTTTCCCTGGGAAAGAAAACTCAGCAGTCCAGGTTCCTGATGTCAGTTTGTAGGGCTCCCTTGGGTCTATCAGGGCAGCACAAGTTTGAGGTGGGGCCAACTTTGTTATGGGCTCCATCCTTCGATATAAGGATTTTTTGCAGTCAGGGTCAGGGGCCCCTGGGCATATCCTTTTTCCATTTTTCCTGGGAAAGAAAACTCAGCAGTCTAGGTCCCTGATGTCAGTTTGTAGGGCTGCCTTGGGTCTATCAGGGCAGCACAAGTTTGAGGTGGGGCCAACTTTGGTGTGGGATCCATCCTTCGATATAAGGATTTTTGGCAGTCAGGGCCAGGGGCCCCTGGGCACATCCTTTTTCCATTTTCCCTGGGAAAGAAAACTCAGCAGTCCAGGTTCCTGATGTCAGCTTGTAGGGCTCCCTTGGGTCTATTAGGGCAGCACAAGTTTGAGGTGGGGACAACTTCAGTGTGGGGTCCATCCTTCGATATAAGGATTTTTTGCACTCAGGGCCTGGGGCCCCTGGGCACAACCTTTTTCCATTTTCCCTGGGAAAGAAAACTCAGCAGTCCAGGTTCCTGATGTCAGTTTGTAGGGCTCCCTTGGGTCTATCAGGGCAGCACAAGTTTGAGGTGGGGACAACTTCGGTGTGGGGTCCATCCTTCGATATAAGGATTTTTTGCAGTCAGGGTCAGGGGCCCCTGGGCACATCCTTTTTCCATTTTCCCTGGGAAAGAAAACTCAGCAGTCCAGGTTCCTGATGTCAGTTTATAGGGCTCCCTTGGGTGTATCAGGGCAGCACAAGTTTGAGGTGGGGACAACTTCCGTGTGGGGTCCATCCTTCGATATAAGGATTTTTTGCAGTCAGGGCCAGGGGCCCCTGGGCACATCCTTTTTCCATTTTCCCTGGGAAAGAAAACTCAGCAGTCCAGGTTCCTGATGTCAGTTTGTAGGGCTCCCTTGGGTCTATCAGGGCAGCACAAGTTTGAGGTGGGGACAACTTTGGTGTGGGCTCCATCCTTCGATATAAGGATTCTTTGCAGTGTGGCCCCAGCCCATGGCCAGGGGCCCCTGGGCACATCCTTTTTCCATTTTCCCTGGGAAAGAAAACTCAGCAGTCCAGGTTCCTGATGTCAGTTTGTAGGGCTCCCTTGGGTCTATCAGGGCAGCACAAGTTTGAGGTGGGGACAACTTTGATGTGGGGTCCATCCTTCGATATAAGGATTTTTTGCAGTCAGGGCCAGGGGCCCCTGGGCATATCCTTTTTCCATTTTCCCTGGGAAAGAAAACTCAGCAGTCCAGGTTCCTGATGTCAGTTTGTAGTGCTCCCTTGGGTCTATCAGGGCAGTACAAGTTTGAGCTGGGGACAACTTCGGTGTGGGCTCCATCATTCGATATAAGGATTTTTAGCAGTCAGGGCCAGGGGCCCCTGGGCATACCCTTTTTCCATTTACCCTGGGAAAGAAAACTCAGCAGTCCAGGTTCCTGATGTCAGTTTGTAGGGCTCCCTTGGGTCTATCAGGGCAGCACAAGTTTGAGGTGGGGACAACTTTGGTGTGGGCTCCATCCTTCGATATAAGGATTTTTTGCCGTGAGGTCCCTGCACAGGGCCAGGGGCCCCTGGGCACATCCTTTTTCCATTTTCCCTGGGAAAGAAAACTCAGCAGTCCAGGTTCCTGATGTCAGTTTGTAGGGCTCCCTTGGGTCTATCAGGGCAGCACAAGTTTGAGGTGGGGACAACTTTGATGTGGGGTCCATCCTTCGATATAAGGATTTTTTGCAGTCAGGGCCAGGGGCCCCTGGGCATATCCTTTTTCCATTTTCCCTGGGAAAGAAAACTCAGCAGTTCAGGTTCCTGATGTCAGTTTGTAGGGCTCCCTTGGGTCTATTGGGGCAGCACACGTTTGCGGTGGGGACAACTTCGGTGTGGGGTCCATCCTTCGATATAAGGATTTTTTGCAGTCAGGGCCAGGGGCCCAGGACCACGGGCCCCTGGGCACATCCTTTTTCCATTTTCCCTGGGAAAGAAAACTCAGCAGTCCAGGTTCCTGATGTCAGTTTGTAGGGCTCCCTTGGGTCTATCAGGGCAGCACAAGTTTGAGGTGGGGACAATTTGGTGTGGGCTCCATCCTTCGATATAAGGATTTTTTGCCGTGAGGTCCCTGCACAGGGACAGGGGCCCCTGGGCACATCCTTTTTCCATTTTCCCTGGGAAAGAAAACTCAGCAGTCCAGGTTCCTGATGTCAGTTTGTAGGGCTCCCTTGGGTCTATCAGGGCAGCACAAGTTTGAGGTGGGGACAGCTTCGGTGTGGGCTCCATCCTTCGATATATGGATTTTTTGTAGTGAGGCCCCAGCCCAGGGCCTGGGGCCCCTGGGCCTATCCTTTTTCCATTTTCTCTGGGAAAGAAAACTCAGCAGTCCATGTTCCTGATGTCAGTTTGTAGGGCTCCCTTGGGTCTATCAGGGCAGCACAAGTTTGAGGTGGGGACAACTTCGGTGTGGGGTCCATCCTTCGATATAAGGATTTTTTGTAGTGAGGCCCCAGCCCAGGGCCAGGTGCCCCTGGGCACATCCTTTTTCCATTTTCCCTGGGAAAGAAAACTCAGCAGTCCAGGTTCCTGATGTCAGTTTGTAGGGCTCCCTTGGGTCTATCAGGGCAGCACAAGTTTGAGGTGGGGACAATTTCGGTGTGGGGTCCATCCTTCGATATAAGGATTTTTTGCAGTCAGGGTCAGGGGCCCCTGGGCATATCCTTTTTCCATTTTCCCTGGGAAAGAAAACTCAGCAGTCCAGGTTCCTGATGTCAGTTTGTAGGCCTCCCTTGGGTCTATCAGGGCAGCACAAGTTTGAGGTGGGGACAACTTTGGTGTGGGGTCCATCCTTCGATATAAGGATTTTTTGTAGTGAGGCCCCAGCCCAGGGCCTGGGGCCCCTGGGCGTATCCTTTTTCCATTTTCTCTGGGAAAGAAAACTCAGCAGTCCAGGTTCCTGATGTCAGTTTGTAGGGCTCCCTTGGGTGTATCAGGGCAGAACAAGTTTGAAGTGGGGACAACTTTGGTGTGGGCTCCATCCTTCGATATAAGGATTTTTTGCAATCAGGGCCAGGGGCCCCTGGGCACATCCTTTTTCCATTTTCCCTGGGAAAGAAAACTCAGCAGTCCAGGTTCCTGATGTCAGTTTGTAAGGCTCCCTTGGGTCTATCAGGGCAGCACAAGTTTGAGGTGGGGACAACTTCGGTGTGGGGTCCATCCTTCGATATAATGATTTTTTGTAGTGAGGCCCCAGCCCAGGGCCAGGGGCCCCTGGGCACATCCTTTTTCCATTTTCCCTGGGAAAGAAAACTCAGCAGTCCAGGTTCCAGATGTCAGTTTGTAGGGCTCCCTTGGGTCTATCAGGGCAGCACATGTTTGAGGCGGGGACAACTTCGGTGTGGGCTCCATCCTTCGATATAAGGATTTTTTGAAGTCAGGGCCAGGGGCCCCTGGGCACATCCTTTTTCTATTTTCCCTGGGAAAGAAAACTCAGCAGTCCAGGTTCCTGATGTCAGTTTGTAGGGCTCCCTTGGGTCTATCAGGGCAGCACAAGTTTGAGGTGGGGACAAGTTCGGTGTGGAGTCCATCCTTCGATATAAGGATTCTTTGCAGTGAGGCCCCAGCCCAGGGCCAAGGCCCCTGGGCACATCCTTTTTCTATTTTCCCTGGGAAAGAAAACTCAGCAGTCCAGGTTCCTGATGTCAGTTTGTAGGGCTCCCTTGGGTCTATCAGGGCAGCACAAGTTTGAGGTGGGGACAACTTCGGTGTGGGGTCCATCCTTCGATATAAGGATTTTTTGCAGTCAGGGCCAGGGGCCCCTGGGCACATCCTTTTTCCATTTTCCCTGGGAAAGAAAACTCAGCAGTCCAGGTTCCTGATGTCAGTTTGTAGGGCTCCCTTGGGTCTATCAGGGCAGCACAAGTTTGAGGTGGGGCCAACTTTGGTGTGGGGTCCATCCTTCGATATAAGGATTCTTTGCAGTGAGGCCCCAGCCCAGGTCCAGGGGCCCCTGGGCACATCCTTTTTCCATTTTCCCTGGGAAAGAAAACTCAGCAGTCCAGGTTCCTGATGTCAGTTTGTAGGGTTCCCTTGGGTGTATCAGGGCAGCACAATTTTGAGGTGGGGACAACTTTAATGTGGGGTCCATCCTTCTATATAAGTATTTTTTGCAGTCAGGGCCAGGGGCCCCTGGGCACATCCTTTTTCCATTTTCCCTGGGAAAGAAAACTCAGCAGTCCAGGTTCCTGATGTCAGTTTGTAGGGCTCCCTTGGGTCTATCAGGGCAGCACAAGTTTGAGGTGGGGACAACTTTGATGTGGGGTCCAACCTTCGATATAAGGATTTTTTGCAGTCAGGGCCAGGGGCCCCTGGGCACATCCTTTTTCCATTTTCCCTGGGAAAGAAAACTCAGCAGTCCAGGTTCCTGATGTCAGTTTGTAGTGCTCCCTTGGGTCTATCAGGGCAGTACAATTTTGAGGTGGGGACAACTTCGGTGTGGGCTCCATCCTTCGATATAAGGATTTTTTGCAGTCAGGGCCAGGGGCCCCTGGGCATATCCTTTTTCCATTTTCCCTGGGAAAGAAAACTCAGCAGTCCAGGTTCCTGATGTCAGTTTGTAGGGCTCCCTTGGGTCTATCGGGGCAGCACAAGTTTGAGGTGGGGACAACTTCGGTGTGGGGTCCATCCTTCGATATAAGGATTTTTTGCAGTCAGGGCCAGGGGCCCAGGGCCACGGGCCCCTGAGCACATCCTTTTTCCATTTTCCCTGGGAAAGAAAACTCAGCAGTCCAGGTTCCTGATGTCAGTTTGTAGGGCTCCCTTGGGTCTATCAGTGCAGCACAAGTTTGAGGTGGGGACAACTTTGGTGTGGGCTCCATCCTTCGATATAAGGATTTTTTGCCGTGAGGACCCTGCACAGGGCCAGGGGCCCCTGGGCACATCCTTTTTCCATTTTCCCTGGGAAAGAAAACTCAGCAGTCCAGGTTCCTGATGTCAGTTTGTAGGGCTCCCTTGGGTCTATCAGGGCAGCACAAGTTTGAGGTGGGGACAACTTTGATGTGGGGTCCATCCTTCGATATAAGGATTTTTTGCAGTCAGGGCCAGGGGCCCCTGGGCACATCCTTTTTCCATTTTCCCTGGGAAAGAAAACTCAGCAGTCCAGGTTCCTGATGTCAGTTTGTAGTGCTCCATTGGGTCTATCAGGGCAGCACAAGTTTGAGGTGGGGACAACTTCGGTGTGGGGTCCATCCTTCGATATAAGGATTTTTTGCAGTCAGGGCCAGGGGCCCAGGGCCACGGGCCCCTGGGCACATCCTTTTTCCATTTTCCCTGGGAAAGAAAACTCAGCAGTCCAGGTTCCTGATGTCAGTTTGTAGGGCTCCCTTGGGTCTATCAGGGCAGCACAAGTTTGAGGTGGGGACAACTTTGGTGTGGGCTCCATCCTTCGATATAAGGATTTTTTGCCGTGAGGTCCCTGCACAGGGCCAGGGGCCCCTGGGCACAACCTTTTTCCATTTTCCCTGGGAAAGAAAACTCAGCAGTCCAGGTTCCTGATGTCAGTTTGTAGGGCTCCCTTGGGTCTATCAGGGCAGCACAAGTTTGAGGTGGGGCCAACTTTGTTGTGGGCTCCATCCTTCGATATAAGGATTTTTTGCAGTCAGGGCCAGGGGCCCCTGGGCACATCCTTTTTCCATTTTCCCTGGGAAAGAAAACTCAGCAGTCCAGGTTCCTGATGTCAGTTTGTAGGGCTCCCTTGGGTCTATCAGGGCAGCACAAGTTTGAGGTGGGGACAACTTCGGTGTGGGGTCCATCCTTCGATATAAGGATTTTTTGCAGTCAGGGTCAGGGGCCCCTGGGCATATCCTTTTTCCATTTTCCCTGGGAAAGAAAACTCAGCTGTCTAGGTCCCTGATGTCAGTTTGTACGGCTGCCTTGGGTCTATCAGGGCAGCACAAGTTTGAGGTGGGGCCAACTTTGGTGTGGGGTCCATCCTTCGATATAAGGATTTTTTGCAGTCAGGGCCAGGGGCCCCTGGGCACATCCTTTTTCCATTTTCCCTGGGAAAGAAAACTCAGCAGTCCAGGTTCCTGATGTCAGTTTGTAGGGCTCCCTTAGGTCTCTTAGGGCAGCACAAGTTTGAGGTGGGGACAACTTCGGTGTGGGCTCCATCCTTCGATATAAGGATTTTTTGCAGTCAGGGTCAGGGGCCCCTGGGCATATCCTTTTTCCATTTTTCCTGGGAAAGAAAACTCAGCAGTCTAGGTCCCTGATGTCAGTTTGTAGGGCTGCCTTGGGTCTATCAGGGCAGCACAAGTTTGAGGTGGGGCCAACTTTGGTGTGGGATCCATCCTTCGATATAAGGATTTTTGGCAGTCAGGGCCAGGGGCCCCTGGGCACATCCTTTTTCCATTTTCCCTGGGAAAGAAAACTCAGCAGTCCAGGTTCCTGATGTCAGCTTGTAGGGCTCCCTTGGGTCTATTAGGGCAGCACAAGTTTGAGGTGGGGACAACTTCAGTGTGGGGTCCATCCTTCGATATAAGGATTTTTTGCACTCAGGGCCTGGGGACCCTGGGCACAACCTTTTTCCATTTTCCCTGGGAAAGAAAACTCAGCAGTCCAGGTTCCTGATGTCAGTTTGTAGGGCTCCCTTGGGTCTATCAGGGCAGCACAAGTTTGAGGTGGGGACAACTTCGGTGTGGGGTCCATCCTTCGATATAAGGATTTTTTGCAGTCAGGGTCAGGGGCCCCTGGGCACATCCTTTTTCCATTTTCCCTGGGAAAGAAAACTCAGCAGTCCAGGTTCCTGATGTCAGTTTATAGGGCTCCCTTGGGTGTATCAGGGCAGCACAAGTTTGAGGTGGGGACAACTTCCGTGTGGGGTCCATCCTTCGATATAAGGATTTTTTGCAGTCAGGGCCAGGGGCCCCTGGGCACATCCTTTTTCCATTTTCCCTGGGAAAGAAAACTCAGCAGTCCAGGTTCCTGATGTCAGTTTGTAGGGCTCCCTTGGGTCTATCAGGGCAGCACAAGTTTGAGGTGGGGACAACTTTGGTGTGGGCTCCATCCTTCGATATAAGGATTCTTTGCAGTGTGGCCCCAGCCCATGGCCAGGGGCCCCTGGGCACATCCTTTTTCCATTTTCCCTGGGAAAGAAAACTCAGCAGTCCAGGTTCCTGATGTCAGTTTGTAGGGCTCCCTTGGGTCTATCAGGGCAGCACAAGTTTGAGGTGGGGACAACTTTGATGTGGGGTCCATCCTTCGATATAAGGATTTTTTGCAGTCAGGGCCACGGGCCCCTGGGCACATACTTTTCCCATTTTCCCTGGGAAAGAAAACTCAGCAGTCCAGGTTCCTGATGTCAGTTTGTAGTGCTCCCTTGGGTCTATCAGGGCAGTACAAGTTTGAGCTGGGGACAACTTCGGTGTGGGCTCCATCTTTCGATATAAGGATTTTTAGCAGTCAGGGCCAGGGGCCCCTGGGCATAACCTTTTTCCATTTACCCTGGGAAAGAAAACTCAGCAGTCCAGGTTCCTGATGTCAGTTTGTAGGGCTCCCTTGGGTCTATCAGGGCAGCACAAGTTTGAGGTGGGGACAACTTTGGTGTGGGCTCCATCCTTCGATATAAGGATTTTTTGCCGTGAGGTCCCTGCACAGGGCCAGGGGCCCCTGGGCACATCCTTTTTCCATTTTCCCTGGGAAAGAAAACTCAGCAGTCCAGGTTCCTGATGTCAGTTTGTAGGGCTCCCTTGGGTCTATCAGGGCAGCACAAGTTTGAGGTGGGGACAACTTTGATGTGGGGTCCATCCTTCGATATAAGGATTTTTTGCAGTCAGGGCCAGGGGCCCCTGGGCATATCCTTTTTCCATTTTCCCTGGGAAAGAAAACTCAGCAGTTCAGGTTCCTGATGTCAGTTTGTAGGGCTCCCTTGGGTCTATTGGGGCAGCACACGTTTGCGGTGGGGACAACTTCGGTGTGGGGTCCATCCTTCGATATAAGGATTTTTTGCAGTCAGGGCCTGGGGCCCAGGACCACGGGCCCCTGGGCACATCCTTTTTCCATTTTCCCTGGGAAAGAAAACTCAGCAGTCCAGGTTCCTGATGTCAGTTTGTAGGGCTCCCTTGGGTCTATCAGGGCAGCACAAGTTTGAGGTGGGGACAATTTGGTGTGGGCTCCATCCTTCGATATAAGGATTTTTTGCCGTGAGGTCCCTGCACAGGGACAGGGGCCCCTGGGCACATCCTTTTTCCATTTTCCCTGGGAAAGAAAACTCAGCAGTCCAGGTTCCTGATGTCAGTTTGTAGGGCTCCCTTGGGTCTATCAGGGCAGCACAAGTTTGAGGTGGGGACAGCTTCGGTGTGGGCTCCATCCTTCGATATATGGATTTTTTGTAGTGAGGCCCCAGCCCAGGGCCTGGGGCCCCTGGGCCTATCCTTTTTCCATTTTCTCTGGGAAAGAAAACTCAGCAGTCCATGTTCCTGATGTCAGTTTGTAGGGCTCCCTTGGGTCTATCAGGGCAGCACAAGTTTGAGGTGGGGACAACTTCGGTGTGGGGTCCATCCTTCGATATAAGGATTTTTTGTAGTGAGGCCCCAGCCCATGGCCAGGTGCCCCTGGGCACATCCTTTTTCCATTTTCCCTGGGAAAGAAAACTCAGCAGTCCAGGTTCCTGATGTCAGTTTGTAGGGCTCCCTTGGGTCTATTAGGGCAGCACAAGTTTGAGGTGGGGACAATTTCGGTGTGGGGTCCATCCTTCGATATAAGGATTTTTTGCAGTCAGGGTCAGGGGCCCCTGGGCACATCCTTTTTCCATTTTCCCTGGGAAAGAAAACTCAGCAGTCCAGGTTGCTGATGTCAGTTTGTAGGGCTCCCTTGGGTCTATCAGGGCAGCACAAGTTTGAGGTGGGGACAACTTTGGTGTGGGCTCCATCCTTCGATATAAGGATTTTTTGTAGTGAGGCCCCAGCCCAGGGCCTGGGGCCCCTGGGCGTATCCTTTTTCCATTTTCTCTGGGAAAGAAAACTCAGCAGTCCAGGTTCCTGATGTCAGTTTGTAGGGCTCCCTTGGGTGTATCAGGGCAGAACAAGTTTGAAGTGGGGACAACTTTGGTGTGGGCTCCATCCTTCGATATAAGGATTTTTTGCAATCAGGGCCAGGGGCCCCTGGGCACATCCTTTTTCCATTTTCCCTGGGAAAGAAAACTCAGCAGTCCAGGTTCCTGATGTCAGTTTGTAAGGCTCCCTTGGGTCTATCAGGGCAGCACAAGTTTGAGGTGGGGACAACTTTGGTGTGGGATCCATCCTTCGATATAATGATTTTTTGTAGTGAGGCCCCAGCCCAGGGCCAGGGGCCCCTGGGCACATCCTTTTTCCATTTTCCCTGGGAAAGAAAACTCAGCAGTCCAGGTTCCAGATGTCAGTTTGTAGGGCTCCCTTGGGTCTATCAGGGCAGCACATGTTTGAGGCGGGGACAACTTCGGTGTGGGCTCCATCCTTCGATATAAGGATTTTTTGAAGTCAGGGCCAGGGGCCCCTGGGCACATCCTTTTTCTATTTTCCCTGGGAAAGAAAACTCAGCAGTCCAGGTTCCTGATGTCAGTTTGTAGGGCTCCCTTGGGTCTATCAGGGCAGCACAAGTTTGAGGTGGGGACAAGTTCGGTGTGGAGTCCATCCTTCGATATAAGGATTCTTTGCAGTGAGGCCCCAGCCCAGGGCCAAGGCCCCTGGGCACATCCTTTTTCTATTTTCCCTGGGAAAGAAAACTCAGCAGTCCAGGTTCCTGATGTCAGTTTGTAGGGCTCCCTTAGGTCTATCAGGGCAGCACAAGTTTGAGGTGGGGACAACTTCGGTGTGGGGTCCATCCTTCGATATAAGGATTTTTTGCAGTCAGGGCCAGGGGCCCCTGGGCACATCCTTTTTCCATTTTCCCTGGGAAAGAAAACTCAGCAGTCCAGGTTCCTGATGTCAGTTTGTAGGGCTCCCTTGGGTCTATCAGGGCAGCACAAGTTTGAGGTGGGGCCAACTTTGGTGTGGGGTCCATCCTTCGATATAAGGATTCTTTGCAGTGAGGCCCCAGCCCAGGTCCAGGGGCCCCTGGGCACATCCTTTTTCCATTTTCCCTGGGAAAGAAAACTCAGCAGTCCAGGTTCCTGATGTCAGTTTGTAGGGCTCCCCTGGGTGTATCAGGGCAGCACAAGTTTGAGGTCGGGACATCTTCAGTGTGGGGTCCAGCCTTCGATATAAGGATTTTTTGCAGTGAGGCCCCAGCCCAGGGCCAGGGGCCCCTGGGCACATCCTTTTTCCATTTTCCCTGGGAAAGAAAACTCAGCAGTCCAGGTTCCAGATGTCAGTTTGTAGGGCTCCCTTGGGTCTATCAGGGCAGCACAAGTTTGAGGTGGGGACAATTTCGGTGTGGGGTCCATCCTTCGATATAAGGATTTTTTGCAGTCAGGGTCAGGGGCCCATGGGCATATCCTTTTTCCATTTTCCCTGGGAAAGAAAACTCAGCAGTCCAGGTTCCTGATGTCAGTTTGTAGGGCTCCCTTGGGTCTATCAGGGCAGCACAAGTTTGAGGTGGGGACAACTTTGGTGTGGGGTCCATCCTTCGATATATGGATTTTTTGTAGTGAGGCCCCAGCCCAGGGCCTGTGGCCCCTGGGCCTATCCTTTTTCCATTTTCTCTGGGAAAGAAAACTCAGCAGTCCAGGTTCCTGATGTCAGTTTGTAGGGCTCCCTTGGGTCTATCAGGGCAGCACAAGTTTGAGATGGGGACAACTTCGGTGTGGGGTCCATCCTTCAATATAAGGATTTTTTGTAGTGAGGCCCCAGCCCAGGGCCAGGGGGCCCTGGGCGTATCCTTTTTCCATTTTCTCTGGGAAAGAAAACTCAGCAGTCCAGGTTCCTGATGTCAGTTTGTAGGGCTCCCTTGGGTGTATCAGGGCAGAACAAGTTTGAAGTGGGGACAACTTTGGTGTGGGCTCCATCCTTCGATATAAGGATTTTTTGCAATCAGGGCCAGGGGCCCCTGGGCACATCCTTTTTCCATTTTCCCTGGGAAAGAAAACTCAGCAGTCCAGGTTCCTGATGTCAGTTTGTAGGGCTCCCTTGGGTCTATCAGGGCAGCACAAGTTTGAGGTGGGGACAAGTTCGGTGTGGAGTCCGTCCTTCGATATAAGGATTCTTTGCAGTGAGGCCCCAGCCCAGGGCCAAGGCCCCCTGGGCACATCCTTTTTCCATTTTCCCTGGGAAAGAAAACTCAGCAGTCCAGGTTCCTGATGTCAGTTTGTAGGGCTCCCTTGGGTCTATCAGGGCAGCACAAGTTTGAGGTGGGGACCACTTCGGTGTGGGGTCCATCCTTCGATATAAGGATTCTTTGCGGTCAGGGCCAGGGGCCCCTCGGCACATCCTTTTTCCATTTTCCCTGGGAAAGAAAACTCAGCAGTCCAGGTTCCTGATGTCAGTTTGTAGGGCTCCCTTGGGTCTATCAGGGCAGCACAAGTTTGAGGTGGGGACAACTTCGGTGTGGGGTCCATCCTTCGATATAAGGATTTTTTGCAGTCAGGGCCAGGGGCCCCTGGGCACATCCTTTTTCCATTTTCCCTGGGAAAGAAAACTCAGCAGTCCAGGTTCCTGATGTCAGTTTGTAGGGCTCCCTTGGGTCTATCAGGGCAGCACAAGTTTGAGGTGGGGACAACTTCGGTGTGGGGTCCATCCTTCGATATAAGGATTTTTTGCAGTCAGGGCCAGGGGCCCCTGGGCACATCCTTTTTCCATTTTCCCTGGGAAAGAAAACTCAGCAGTCCAGGTTCCTGATGTCAGTTTGTAGGGCTCCCTTTGGTCTATCAGGGCAGCACAAGTTTGAGGTGGGGACAACTTTGGTGTGGGTTCCATCCTTCGATATAAGGATTTTTTGCAGTCAGGGCCAGGGGCCCAGGGCCACGGGCCCCTGAGCACATCCTTTTTCCATTTTCCCTGGGAAAGAAAACTCAGCAGTCCAGGTTCCTGATGTCAGTTTGTAGGGCTCCCTTGGGTCTATCAGTGCAGCACAAGTTTGAGGTGGGGACAACTTTGGTGTGGGCTCCATCCTTCGATATAAGGATTTTTTGCCGTGAGGACCCTGCACAGGGCCAGGGGCCCCTGGGCACATCCTTTTTCCATTTTCCCTGGGAAAGAAAACTCAGCAGTCCAGGTTCCTGATGTCAGTTTGTAGGGCTCCCTTGGGTCTATCAGGGCAGCACAAGTTTGAGGTGGGGACAACTTTGATGTGGGGTCCATCCTTCGATATAAGGATTTTTTGCAGTCAGGGCCAGGGGCCCCTGGGCACATCCTTTTTCCATTTTCCCTGGGAAAGAAAACTCAGCAGTCCAGGTTCCTGATGTCAGTTTGTAGTGCTCCATTGGGTCTATCAGGGCAGCACAAGTTTGAGGTGGGGACAACTTCGGTGTGGGGTCCATCCTTCGATATAAGGATTTTTTGCAGTCAGGGCCAGGGGCCCAGGGCCACGGGCCCCTGGGCACATCCTTTTTCCATTTTCCCTGGGAAAGAAAACTCAGCAGTCCAGGTTCCTGATGTCAGTTTGTAGGGCTCCCTTGGGTCTATCAGGGCAGCACAAGTTTGAGGTGGGGACAACTTTGGTGTGGGCTCCATCCTTCGATATAAGGATTTTTTGCCGTGAGGTCCCTGCACAGGGCCAGGGGCCCCTGGGCACAACCTTTTTCCATTTTCCCTGGGAAAGAAAACTCAGCAGTCCAGGTTCCTGATGTCAGTTTGTAGGGCTCCCTTGGGTCTATCAGGGCAGCACAAGTTTGAGGTGGGGCCAACTTTGTTGTGGGCTCCATCCTTCGATATAAGGATTTTTTGCAGTCAGGGCCAGGGGCCCCTGGGCACATCCTTTTTCCATTTTCCCTGGGAAAGAAAACTCAGCAGTCCAGGTTCCTGATGTCAGTTTGTAGGGCTCCCTTGGGTCTATCAGGGCAGCACAAGTTTGAGGTGGGGACAACTTCGGTGTGGGGTCCATCCTTCGATATAAGGATTTTTTGCAGTCAGGGTCAGGGGCCCCTGGGCATATCCTTTTTCCATTTTCCCTGGGAAAGAAAACTCAGCTGTCTAGGTCCCTGATGTCAGTTTGTACGGCTGCCTTGGGTCTATCAGGGCAGCACAAGTTTGAGGTGGGGCCAACTTTGGTGTGGGGTCCATCCTTCGATATAAGGATTTTTTGCAGTCAGGGCCAGGGGCCCCTGGGCACATCCTTTTTCCATTTTCCCTGGGAAAGAAAACTCAGCAGTCCAGGTTCCTGATGTCAGTTTGTAGGGCTCCCTTGGGTCTATCAGGGCAGCACAAGTTTGAGGTGGGGACAACTTCGGTGTGGGGTCCATCCTTCGATATAAGGATTTTTTGCAGTCAGGGCCAGGGGCCCCTGGGCACATCCTTTTTCCATTTTCCCTGGGAAAGAAAACTCAGCAGTCCAGGTTCCTGATGTCAGTTTGTAGGGCTCCCTTTGGTCTATCAGGGCAGCACAAGTTTGAGGTGGGGACAACTTTGGTGTGGGTTCCATCCTTCGATATAAGGATTTTTTGCAGTCAGGGCCAGGGGCCCAGGGCCAGGGGCCCCTGGGCACATCCTTTTTCCATTTTCCCTGGGAAAGAAAACTCAGCAGTCCAGGTTCCTGATGTCAGTTTGTAGGGCTCCCTTGGGTCTATCAGGGCAGCACAAGTTTGAGGTGGGGACAACTTCGGTGTGGGGTCCATCCTTCGATATAAGGATTTTTTGCAGTCAGGGCCAGGGGCCCCTGGGCACATCCTTTTTCCATTTTCCCTGGGAAAGAAAACTCAGCAGTCCAGGTTCCTGATGTCAGTTTGTAGGGCTCCCTTTGGTCTATCAGGGCAGCACAAGTTTGAGGTGGGGACAACTTTGGTGTGGGTTCCATCCTTCGATATAAGGATTTTTTGCAGTCAGGGCCAGGGGCCCAGGGCCAGGGGCCCCTGGGCACATCCTTTTTCCATTTTCCCTGGGAAAGAAAACTCAGCAGTCCAGGTTCCTGATGTCAGTTTGTAGGGCTCCCTTGGGTCTATCAGGGCAGCACAAGTTTGAGGTGGGGACAACTTTGATGTGGGGTCCATCCTTCGATATAAGGATTTTTTGCAGTCAGGGCCAGGGGCCCCTGGGCACATCCTTTTTCCATTTTCCCTGGGAAAGAAAACTCAGCAGTCCAGGTTCCTGATGTCAGTTTGTAGTGCTCCATTGGGTCTATCAGGGCAGCACAAGTTTGAGGTGGGGACAACTTCGGTGTGGGGTCCATCCTTCGATATAAGGATTTTTTGCAGTCAGGGCCAGGGGCCCAGGGCCACGGGCCCCTGGGCACATCCTTTTTCCATTTTCCCTGGGAAAGAAAACTCAGCAGTCCAGGTTCCTGATGTCAGTTTGTAGGGCTCCCTTGGGTCTATCAGGGCAGCACAAGTTTGAGGTGGGGACAACTTTGGTGTGGGCTCCATCCTTCGATATAAGGATTTTTTGCCGTGAGGTCCCTGCACAGGGCCAGGGGCCCCTGGGCACAACCTTTTTCCATTTTCCCTGGGAAAGAAAACTCAGCAGTCCAGGTTCCTGATGTCAGTTTGTAGGGCTCCCTTGGGTCTATCAGGGCAGCACAAGTTTGAGGTGGGGCCAACTTTGTTGTGGGCTCCATCCTTCGATATAAGGATTTTTTGCAGTCAGGGCCAGGGGCCCCTGGGCACATCCTTTTTCCATTTTCCCTGGGAAAGAAAACTCAGCAGTCCAGGTTCCTGATGTCAGTTTGTAGGGCTCCCTTGGGTCTATCAGGGCAGCACAAGTTTGAGGTGGGGACAACTTCGGTGTGGGGTCCATCCTTCGATATAAGGATTTTTTGCAGTCAGGGTCAGGGGCCCCTGGGCATATCCTTTTTCCATTTTCCCTGGGAAAGAAAACTCAGCTGTCTAGGTCCCTGATGTCAGTTTGTACGGCTGCCTTGGGTCTATCAGGGCAGCACAAGTTTGAGGTGGGGCCAACTTTGGTGTGGGGTCCATCCTTCGATATAAGGATTTTTTGCAGTCAGGGCCAGGGGCCCCTGGGCACATCCTTTTTCCATTTTCCCTGGGAAAGAAAACTCAGCAGTCCAGGTTCCTGATGTCAGTTTGTAGGGCTCCCTTAGGTCTCTTAGGGCAGCACAAGTTTGAGGTGGGGACAACTTCGGTGTGGGCTCCATCCTTCGATATAAGGATTTTTTGCAGTCAGGGTCAGGGGCCCCTGGGCATATCCTTTTTCCATTTTTCCTGGGAAAGAAAACTCAGCAGTCTAGGTCCCTGATGTCAGTTTGTAGGGCTGCCTTGGGTCTATCAGGGCAGCACAAGTTTGAGGTGGGGCCAACTTTGGTGTGGGATCCATCCTTCGATATAAGGATTTTTGGCAGTCAGGGCCAGGGGCCCCTGGGCACATCCTTTTTCCATTTTCCCTGGGAAAGAAAACTCAGCAGTCCAGGTTCCTGATGTCAGCTTGTAGGGCTCCCTTGGGTCTATTAGGGCAGCACAAGTTTGAGGTGGGGACAACTTCAGTGTGGGGTCCATCCTTCGATATAAGGATTTTTTGCACTCAGGGCCTGGGGACCCTGGGCACAACCTTTTTCCATTTTCCCTGGGAAAGAAAACTCAGCAGTCCAGGTTCCTGATGTCAGTTTGTAGGGCTCCCTTGGGTCTATCAGGGCAGCACAAGTTTGAGGTGGGGACAACTTCGGTGTGGGGTCCATCCTTCGATATAAGGATTTTTTGCAGTCAGGGTCAGGGGCCCCTGGGCACATCCTTTTTCCATTTTCCCTGGGAAAGAAAACTCAGCAGTCCAGGTTCCTGATGTCAGTTTATAGGGCTCCCTTGGGTGTATCAGGGCAGCACAAGTTTGAGGTGGGGACAACTTCCGTGTGGGGTCCATCCTTCGATATAAGGATTTTTTGCAGTCAGGGCCAGGGGCCCCTGGGCACATCCTTTTTCCATTTTCCCTGGGAAAGAAAACTCAGCAGTCCAGGTTCCTGATGTCAGTTTGTAGGGCTCCCTTGGGTCTATCAGGGCAGCACAAGTTTGAGGTGGGGACAACTTTGGTGTGGGCTCCATCCTTCGATATAAGGATTCTTTGCAGTGTGGCCCCAGCCCATGGCCAGGGGCCCCTGGGCACATCCTTTTTCCATTTTCCCTGGGAAAGAAAACTCAGCAGTCCAGGTTCCTGATGTCAGTTTGTAGGGCTCCCTTGGGTCTATCAGGGCAGCACAAGTTTGAGGTGGGGACAACTTTGATGTGGGGTCCATCCTTCGATATAAGGATATTTTGCAGTCAGGGCCAGGGGCCCCTGGGCACATACTTTTCCCATTTTCCCTGGGAAAGAAAACTCAGCAGTCCAGGTTCCTGATGTCAGTTTGTAGTGCTCCCTTGGGTCTATCAGGGCAGTACAAGTTTGAGCTGGGGACAACTTCGGTGTGGGCTCCATCTTTCGATATAAGGATTTTTAGCAGTCAGGGCCAGGGGCCCCTGGGCATACCCTTTTTCCATTTACCCTGGGAAAGAAAACTCAGCAGTCCAGGTTCCTGATGTCAGTTTGTAGGGCTCCCTTGGGTCTATCAGGGCAGCACAAGTTTGAGGTGGGGACAACTTTGGTGTGGGCTCCATCCTTCGATATAAGGATTTTTTGCCGTGAGGTCCCTGCACAGGGCCAGGGGCCCCTGGGCACATCCTTTTTCCATTTTCCCTGGGAAAGAAAACTCAGCAGTCCAGGTTCCTGATGTCAGTTTGTAGGGCTCCCTTGGGTCTATCAGGGCAGCACAAGTTTGAGGTGGGGACAACTTTGATGTGGGGTCCATCCTTCGATATAAGGATTTTTTGCAGTCAGGGCCAGGGGCCCCTGGGCATATCCTTTTTCCATTTTCCCTGGGAAAGAAAACTCAGCAGTTCAGGTTCCTGATGTCAGTTTGTAGGGCTCCCTTGGGTCTATTGGGGCAGCACACGTTTGCGGTGGGGACAACTTCGGTGTGGGGTCCATCCCTCGATATAAGGATTTTTTGCAGTCAGGGCCTGGGGCCCAGGACCACGGGCCCCTGGGCACATCCTTTTTCCATTTTCCCTGGGAAAGAAAACTCAGCAGTCCAGGTTCCTGATGTCAGTTTGTAGGGCTCCCTTGGGTCTATCAGGGCAGCACAAGTTTGAGGTGGGGACAATTTGGTGTGGGCTCCATCCTTCGATATAAGGATTTTTTGCCGTGAGGTCCCTGCACAGGGACAGGGGCCCCTGGGCACATCCTTTTTCCATTTTCCCTGGGAAAGAAAACTCAGCAGTCCAGGTTCCTGATGTCAGTTTGTAGGGCTCCCTTGGGTCTATCAGGGCAGCACAAGTTTGAGGTGGGGACAGCTTCGGTGTGGGCTCCATCCTTCGATATATGGATTTTTTGTAGTGAGGCCCCAGCCCAGGGCCTGGGGCCCCTGGGCCTATCCTTTTTCCATTTTCTCTGGGAAAGAAAACTCAGCAGTCCATGTTCCTGATGTCAGTTTGTAGGGCTCCCTTGGGTCTATCAGGGCAGCACAAGTTTGAGGTGGGGACAACTTCGGTGTGGGGTCCATCCTTCGATATAAGGATTTTTTGTATTGAGGCCCCAGCCCAGGGCCAGGTGCCCCTGGGCACATCCTTTTTCCATTTTCCCTGGGAAAGAAAACTCAGCAGTCCAGGTTCCTGATGTCAGTTTGTAGGGCTCCCTTGGGTCTATTAGGGCAGCACAAGTTTGAGGTGGGGACAATTTCGGTGTGGGGTCCATCCTTCGATATAAGGATTTTTTGCAGTCAGGGTCAGGGGCCCCTGGGCATATCCTTTTTCCATTTTCCCTGGGAAAGAAAACTCAGCAGTCCAGGTTCCTGATGTCAGTTTGTAGGCCTCCCTTGGGTCTATCAGGGCAGCACAAGTTTGAGGTGGGGACAACTTTGGTGTGGGGTCCATCCTTCGATATAAGGATTTTTTGTAGTGAGGCCCCAGCCCAGGGCCTGGGGCCCCTGGGCGTATCCTTTTTCCATTTTCTCTGGGAAAGAAAACTCAGCAGTCCAGGTTCCTGATGTCAGTTTGTAGGGCTCCCTTGGGTGTATCAGGGCAGAACAAGTTTGAAGTGGGGACAACTTTGGTGTGGGCTCCATCCTTCGATATAAGGATTTTTTGCAATCAGGGCCAGGGGCCCCTGGGCACATCCTTTTTCCATTTTCCCTGGGAAAGAAAACTCAGCAGTCCAGGTTCCTGATGTCAGTTTGTAAGGCTCCCTTGGGTCTATCAGGGCAGCACAAGTTTGAGGTGGGGACAACTTTGGTGTGGGATCCATCCTTCGATATAATGATTTTTTGTAGTGAGGCCCCAGCCCAGGGCCAGGGGCCCCTGGGCACATCCTTTTTCCATTTTCCCTGGGAAAGAAAACTCAGCAGTCCAGGTTCCAGATGTCAGTTTGTAGGGCTCCCTTGGGTCTATCAGGGCAGCACATGTTTGAGGCGGGGACAACTTCGGTGTGGGCTCCATCCTTCGATATAAGGATTTTTTGAAGTCAGGGCCAGGGGCCCCTGGGCACATCCTTTTTCTATTTTCCCTGGGAAAGAAAACTCAGCAGTCCAGGTTCCTGATGTCAGTTTGTAGGGCTCCCTTGGGTCTATCAGGGCAGCACAAGTTTGAGGTGGGGACAAGTTCGGTGTGGAGTCCATCCTTCGATATAAGGATTCTTTGCAGTGAGGCCCCAGCCCAGGGCCAAGGCCCCTGGGCACATCCTTTTTCTATTTTCCCTGGGAAAGAAAACTCAGCAGTCCAGGTTCCTGATGTCAGTTTGTAGGGCTCCCTTAGGTCTATCAGGGCAGCACAAGTTTGAGGTGGGGACAACTTCGGTGTGGGGTCCATCCTTCGATATAAGGATTTTTTGCAGTCAGGGCCAGGGGCCCCTGGGCACATCCTTTTTCCATTTTCCCTGGGAAAGAAAACTCAGCAGTCCAGGTTCCTGATGTCAGTTTGTAGGGCTCCCTTGGGTCTATCAGGGCAGCACAAGTTTGAGGTGGGGCCAACTTTGGTGTGGGGTCCATCCTTCGATATAAGGATTCTTTGCAGTGAGGCCCCAGCCCAGGTCCAGGGGCCCCTGGGCACATCCTTTTTCCATTTTCCCTGGGAAAGAAAACTCAGCAGTCCAGGTTCCTGATGTCAGTTTGTAGGGCTCCCCTGGGTGTATCAGGGCAGCACAAGTTTGAGGTCGGGACATCTTCAGTGTGGGGTCCAGCCTTCGATATAAGGATTTTTTGCAGTGAGGCCCCAGCCCAGGGCCAGGGGCCCCTGGGCACATCCTTTTTCCATTTTCCCTGGGAAAGAAAACTCAGCAGTCCAGGTTCCAGATGTCAGTTTGTAGGGCTCCCTTGGGTCTATCAGGGCAGCACAAGTTTGAGGTGGGGACAATTTCGGTGTGGGGTCCATCCTTCGATATAAGGATTTTTTGCAGTCAGGGTCAGGGGCCCATGGGCATATCCTTTTTCCATTTTCCCTGGGAAAGAAAACTCAGCAGTCCAGGTTCCTGATGTCAGTTTGTAGGGCTCCCTTGGGTCTATCAGGGCAGCACAAGTTTGAGGTGGGGACAACTTTGGTGTGGGGTCCATCCTTCGATATATGGATTTTTTGTAGTGAGGCCCCAGCCCAGGGCCTGTGGCCCCTGGGCCTATCCTTTTTCCATTTTCTCTGGGAAAGAAAACTCAGCAGTCCAGGTTCCTGATGTCAGTTTGTAGGGCTCCCTTGGGTCTATCAGGGCAGCACAAGTTTGAGATGGGGACAACTTCGGTGTGGGGTCCATCCTTCGATATAAGGATTTTTTGTAGTGAGGCCGCAGCCCAGGGCCAGGGGGCCCTGGGCGTATCCTTTTTCCATTTTCTCTGGGAAAGAAAACTCAGCAGTCCAGGTTCCTGATGTCAGTTTGTAGGGCTCCCTTGGGTGTATCAGGGCAGAACAAGTTTGAAGTGGGGACAACTTTGGTGTGGGCTCCATCCTTCGATATAAGGATTTTTTGCAATCAGGGCCAGGGGCCCCTGGGCACATCCTTTTTCCATTTTCCCTGGGAAAGAAAACTCAGCAGTCCAGGTTCCTGATGTCAGTTTGTAGGGCTCCCTTGGGTCTATCAGGGCAGCACAAGTTTGAGGTGGGGACAAGTTCGGTGTGGAGTCCGTCCTTCGATATAAGGATTCTTTGCAGTGAGGCCCCAGCCCAGGGCCAAGGCCCCCTGGGCACATCCTTTTTCCATTTTCCCTGGGAAAGAAAACTCAGCAGTCCAGGTTCCTGATGTCAGTTTGTAGGGCTCCCTTGGGTCTATCAGGGCAGCACAAGTTTGAGGTGGGGACCACTTCGGTGTGGGGTCCATCCTTCGATATAAGGATTCTTTGCGGTCAGGGCCAGGGGCCCCTCGGCACATCCTTTTTCCATTTTCCCTGGGAAAGAAAACTCAGCAGTCCAGGTTCCTGATGTCAGTTTGTAGGGCTCCCTTGGGTCTATCAGGGCAGCACAAGTTTGAGGTGGGGACAACTTCGGTGTGGGGTCCATCCTTCCATATAAGGATTTTTTGCAGTCAGGGCCAGGGGCCCCTGGGCACATCCTTTGGCCATTTTCCCTGGGTAAGAAAACTCAGCAGTCCAGGTTCCTGATGTCAGTTTGTAGGGCTCCCTTGGGTCTATCAGGGCAGCACAAGTTTGAGGTGGGGACAACTTCGGTGTGGGGTCCATCCTTCGATATAAGGATTTTTTGCAGTCAGGGCCAGGGGCCCCTGGGCACATCCTTTTTCCATTTTCCCTGGGAAAGAAAACTCAGCAGTCCAGGTTCCTGATGTCAGTTTGTAGGGCTCCCTTTGGTCTATCAGGGCAGCACAAGTTTGAGGTGGGGACAACTTTGGTGTGGGTTCCATCCTTCGATATAAGGATTTTTTGCAGTCAGGGCCAGGGGCCCCTGGGCACAACATTTTTCCATTTTCCCTAGGAAAGAAAACTCAGCAGTCCAGGTTCCTGATGTCAGTTTGTAGGGCTCCCTTGGGTCTATCAGGGCAGCACAAGTTTGAGGTGGGGACAACTTCGGTGTGGGGTCCATCCTTCGATATAAGGATTTTTTGCAGTCGGGGCCAGGGGCCCAGGGCCAGGTGCCCCTGGGCACATCCTTTTTCCATTTTCCCTGGGAAAGAAAACTCAGCAGTCCAGGTTCCTGATGTCAGTTTGTAGGGCTCCCTTGGGTCTATCAGGGCAGCACAAGTTTGAGGTGGGGACCACTTCGGTGTGGGGTCCATCCTTCGATATAAGGATTTTTTGCAGTCAGGGCCAGGGGCCCCTGGGCACATCCTTTTTCCATTTTCCCTGGGAAAGAAAACTCAGCAGTCCAGGTTCCTGATGTCAGTTTGTAGGGCTCCCTTGGGTCTATCAGGGCAGCACAAGTTTGAGGTGGGGAACACTTTGGTGTGGGGTCCATCCTTCGATATAAGGATTCTTTGCAGTCAGGGCCAGGGGCCCCTGGGCACATGCTTTTTCCATTTTCCCTGGGAAAGAAAACTCAGCAGTCCAGGTTCCTGATGTCAGTTTGTATGGCTCCCTTGGGTCTATCAGGGCAGCACAAGTTTGAGGCGGGGACAACTTCGGTGTGGGCTCCATCCTTCGATATAAGGATTTTTTGAAGTCAGGGCCAGGGGCCCCTGGGCACATCCTTTTTCCATTTTCCCTGGGAAAGAAAACTCAGCAGTCCAGGTTCCAGATGTCAGTTTGTAGGGCTCCCTTGGGTCTATCAGGGCAGCACATGTTTGAGGCGGGGACAACTTCGGTGTGGGCTCCATCCTTCGATATAAGGATTTTTTGAAGTCAGGGCCAGGGGCCCCTGGGCACATCCTTTTTCTATTTTCCCTGGGAAAGAAAACTCAGCAGTCCAGGTTCCTGATGTCAGTTTGTAGGGCTCCCTTGGGTCTATCAGGGCAGCACAAGTTTGAGGTGGGGACAAGTTCGGTGTGGAGTCCATCCTTCGATATAAGGATTCTTTGCAGTGAGGCCCCAGCCCAGGGCCAAGGCCCCTGGGCACATCCTTTTTCTATTTTCCCTGGGAAAGAAAACTCAGCAGTCCAGGTTCCTGATGTCAGTTTGTAGGGCTCCCTTAGGTCTATCAGGGCAGCACAAGTTTGAGGTGGGGACAACTTCGGTGTGGGGTCCATCCTTCGATATAAGGATTTTTTGCAGTCAGGGCCAGGGGCCCCTGGGCACATCCTTTTTCCATTTTCCCTGGGAAAGAAAACTCAGCAGTCCAGGTTCCTGATGTCAGTTTGTAGGGCTCCCTTGGGTCTATCAGGGCAGCACAAGTTTGAGGTGGGGCCAACTTTGGTGTGGGGTCCATCCTTCGATATAAGGATTCTTTGCAGTGAGGCCCCAGCCCAGGTCCAGGGGCCCCTGGGCACATCCTTTTTCCATTTTCCCTGGGAAAGAAAACTCAGCAGTCCAGGTTCCTGATGTCAGTTTGTAGGGCTCCCCTGGGTGTATCAGGGCAGCACAAGTTTGAGGTCGGGACATCTTCAGTGTGGGGTCCAGCCTTCGATATAAGGATTTTTTGCAGTGAGGCCCCAGCCCAGGGCCAGGGGCCCCTGGGCACATCCTTTTTCCATTTTCCCTGGGAAAGAAAACTCAGCAGTCCAGGTTCCAGATGTCAGTTTGTAGGGCTCCCTTGGGTCTATCAGGGCAGCACAAGTTTGAGGTGGGGACAATTTCGGTGTGGGGTCCATCCTTCGATATAAGGATTTTTTGCAGTCAGGGTCAGGGGCCCATGGGCATATCCTTTTTCCATTTTCCCTGGGAAAGAAAACTCAGCAGTCCAGGTTCCTGATGTCAGTTTGTAGGGCTCCCTTGGGTCTATCAGGGCAGCACAAGTTTGAGGTGGGGACAACTTTGGTGTGGGGTCCATCCTTCGATATATGGATTTTTTGTAGTGAGGCCCCAGCCCAGGGCCTGTGGCCCCTGGGCCTATCCTTTTTCCATTTTCTCTGGGAAAGAAAACTCAGCAGTCCAGGTTCCTGATGTCAGTTTGTAGGGCTCCCTTGGGTCTATCAGGGCAGCACAAGTTTGAGATGGGGACAACTTCGGTGTGGGGTCCATCCTTCGATATAAGGATTTTTTGTAGTGAGGCCCCAGCCCAGGGCCAGGGGGCCCTGGGCGTATCCTTTTTCCATTTTCTCTGGGAAAGAAAACTCAGCAGTCCAGGTTCCTGATGTCAGTTTGTAGGGCTCCCTTGGGTGTATCAGGGCAGAACAAGTTTGAAGTGGGGACAACTTTGGTGTGGGCTCCATCCTTCGATATAAGGATTTTTTGCAATCAGGGCCAGGGGCCCCTGGGCACATCCTTTTTCCATTTTCCCTGGGAAAGAAAACTCAGCAGTCCAGGTTCCTGATGTCAGTTTGTAGGGCTCCCTTGGGTCTATCAGGGCAGCACAAGTTTGAGGTGGGGACAAGTTCGGTGTGGAGTCCGTCCTTCGATATAAGGATTCTTTGCAGTGAGGCCCCAGCCCAGGGCCAAGGCCCCCTGGGCACATCCTTTTTCCATTTTCCCTGGGAAAGAAAACTCAGCAGTCCAGGTTCCTGATGTCAGTTTGTAGGGCTCCCTTGGGTCTATCAGGGCAGCACAAGTTTGAGGTGGGGACCACTTCGGTGTGGGGTCCATCCTTCGATATAAGGATTCTTTGCGGTCAGGGCCAGGGGCCCCTCGGCACATCCTTTTTCCATTTTCCCTGGGAAAGAAAACTCAGCAGTCCAGGTTCCTGATGTCAGTTTGTAGGGCTCCCTTGGGTCTATCAGGGCAGCACAAGTTTGAGGTGGGGACAACTTCGGTGTGGGGTCCATCCTTCCATATAAGGATTTTTTGCAGTCAGGGCCAGGGGCCCCTGGGCACATCCTTTGGCCATTTTCCCTGGGTAAGAAAACTCAGCAGTCCAGGTTCCTGATGTCAGTTTGTAGGGCTCCCTTGGGTCTATCAGGGCAGCACAAGTTTGAGGTGGGGACAACTTCGGTGTGGGGTCCATCCTTCGATATAAGGATTTTTTGCAGTCAGGGCCAGGGGCCCCTGGGCACATCCTTTTTCCATTTTCCCTGGGAAAGAAAACTCAGCAGTCCAGGTTCCTGATGTCAGTTTGTAGGGCTCCCTTTGGTCTATCAGGGCAGCACAAGTTTGAGGTGGGGACAACTTTGGTGTGGGTTCCATCCTTCGATATAAGGATTTTTTGCAGTCAGGGCCAGGGGCCCCTGGGCACAACATTTTTCCATTTTCCCTAGGAAAGAAAACTCAGCAGTCCAGGTTCCTGATGTCAGTTTGTAGGGCTCCCTTGGGTCTATCAGGGCAGCACAAGTTTGAGGTGGGGACAACTTCGGTGTGGGGTCCATCCTTCGATATAAGGATTTTTTGCAGTCGGGGCCAGGGGCCCAGGGCCAGGTGCCCCTGGGCACATCCTTTTTCCATTTTCCCTGGGAAAGAAAACTCAGCAGTCCAGGTTCCTGATGTCAGTTTGTAGGGCTCCCTTGGGTCTATCAGGGCAGCACAAGTTTGAGGTGGGGACCACTTCGGTGTGGGGTCCATCCTTCGATATAAGGATTTTTTGCAGTCAGGGCCAGGGGCCCCTGGGCACATCCTTTTTCCATTTTCCCTGGGAAAGAAAACTCAGCAGTCCAGGTTCCTGATGTCAGTTTGTAGGGCTCCCTTGGGTCTATCAGGGCAGCACAAGTTTGAGGTGGGGAACACTTTGGTGTGGGGTCCATCCTTCGATATAAGGATTCTTTGCAGTCAGGGCCAGGGGCCCCTGGGCACATGCTTTTTCCATTTTCCCTGGGAAAGAAAACTCAGCAGTCCAGGTTCCTGATGTCAGTTTGTATGGCTCCCTTGGGTCTATCAGGGCAGCACAAGTTTGAGGTGGGGACAACTTCGGTGTGGGGTCCATCCTTCGATATAAGGATTTTTTGCAGTGAGGTCCCAGCCCAGGGCTAGGGGCCCCTGGGCACATCCTTTTTCCATTTTCCCTGGGAAAGAAAACTCAGCAGTCCAGGTTCCAGATGTCAGTTTGTAGGGCTCCCTTGGGTCTATCAGGGCAGCACAAGTTTGAGGTGGGGACAATTTCGGTGTGGGGTCCATCCTTCGATATAACGATTTTGTGCAGTCAGGGTCAGGGGCCCCTGGGCATATCCTTTTTCCATTTTCCCTGGGAAAGAAAACTCAGCAGTCCAGGTTCCTGATGTCAGTTTGTAGGGCTCCCTTGGGTCTATCAGGGCAGCACAAGTTTGAGGTGGGGACAACTTTGGTGTGGGGTCCATCCTTCGATATAAGGATTTTTTGTAGTGAGGCCCCAGCCCAGGACCTGGGGCCCCTGGGCATATCCTTTTTCCATTTTCCCTGGGAAAGAAAACTCAGTAGTCCAGGTTCCTGATGTCAGTTTGTAGGGCTCCCTTGGGTCTATCAGGGCAGCACAAGTTTGAGGTGGGGACAACTTCGGTGTGGGCTCCATCCTTCGATATAAGGATTTTTTGCAGTCAGGGCCAGGGGCCCCTGGGAACATCCTTTGGCCATTTTCACTGGGAAAGAAAACTAAGCAGTCCAGGTTCCTGATGTCAGTTTGTAGGGCTCCCTTGGGTCTATCAGGGCAGCACAAGTTTGAGGTGGGGACAACTTCGGTGTGGGGTCCATCCTTCGATATAAAGATTCTTTCAAGTGAGGCCCCAGCCCAGGGCCAGGGCCCCTGGGCACATCCTTTTTCCATTTTCCCTGGGAAAGAAAACTCAGCAGTCCAGGTTCCTGATGTCAGTTTGTAGGGCTCCCTTGGGTCTATCAGGGCAGCACAAGTTTGAGGTGGGGACAATTTCGGTGTGGGGTCCATCCTTCGATATAAGGATTTTTTGCAATCAGGGTCAGGGGCCCATGGGCATATCCTTTTTCCATTTTCCCTGGGAAAGAAAACTCAGCAGTCCAGGTTCCTGATGTCAGTTTGTAGGGCTCCCTTGGGTCTATCAGGGCAGCACAAGTTTGAGGTGGGGACAACTTTGGTGTGGGGTCCATCCTTCGATATATGGATTTTTTGTAGTGAGGCCCCAGCCCAGGGCCTGTGGCCCCTGGGCCTATCCTTTTTCCATTTTCTCTGGGAAAGAAAACTCAGCAGTCCAGGTTCCTGATGTCAGTTTGTAGGGCTCCCTTGGGTCTATCAGGGCAGCACAAGTTTGAGATGGGGACAACTTCGGTGTGGGGTCCATCCTTCGATATAAGGATTTTTTGTAGTGAGGCCCCAGCCCAGGGCCAGGGGGCCCTGGGCGTATCCTTTTTCCATTTTCTCTGGGAAAGAAAACTCAGCAGTCCAGGTTCCTGATGTCAGTTTGTAGGGCTCCCTTGGGTGTATCAGGGCAGAACAAGTTTGAAGTGGGGACAACTTTGGTGTGGGCTCCATCCTTCGATATAAGGATTTTTTGCAATCAGGGCCAGGGGCCCCTGGGCACATCCTTTTTCCATTTTCTCTGGGAAAGAAAACTCAGCAGTCCAGGTTCCTGATGTCAGTTTGTAGGGCTCCCTTGGGTCTATCAGGGCAGCACAAGTTTGAGGTGGGGACAAGTTCGGTGTGGAGTCCGTCCTTCGATATAAGGATTCTTTGCAGTGAGGCCCCAGCCCAGGGCCAAGGCCCCCTGGGCACATCCTTTTTCCATTTTCCCTGGGAAAGAAAACTCAGCAGTCCAGGTTCCTGATGTCAGTTTGTAGGGCTCCCTTTGGTCTATCAGGGCAGCACAAGTTTGAGGTGGGGACCACTTCGGTGTGGGGTCCATCCTTCGATATAAGGATTCTTTGCGGTCAGGGCCAGGGGCCCCTCGGCACATCCTTTTTCCATTTTCCCTGGGAAAGAAAACTCAGCAGTCCAGGTTCCTGATGTCAGTTTGTAGGGCTCCCTTGGGTCTATCAGGGCAGCACAAGTTTGAGGTGGGGACAACTTCGGTGTGGGGTCCATCCTTCAATATAAGGATTTTTTGCAGTCAGGGCCAGGGGCCCCTGGGCACATCCTTTGGCCATTTTCCCTGGGTAAGAAAACTCAGAAGTCCAGGTTCCTGATGTCAGTTTGTAGGGCTCCCTTGGGTCTATCAGGGCAGCACAAGTTTGAGGTGGGGACAACTTCGGTGTGGGGTCCATCCTTCGATATAAGGATTTTTTGCAGTCAGGGCCAGGGGCCCCTGGGCACATCCTTTTTCCATTTTCCCTGGGAAAGAAAACTCAGCAGTCCAGGTTCCTGATGTCAGTTTGTAGGGCTCCCTTTGGTCTATCAGGGCAGCACAAGTTTGAGGTGGGGACAACTTTGGTGTGGGTTCCATCCTTCGATATAAGGATTTTTTGCAGTCAGGGCCAGGGGCCCCTGGGCACAACATTTTTCCATTTTCCCTAGGAAAGAAAACTCAGCAGTCCAGGTTCCTGATGTCAGTTTGTAGGGCTCCCTTGGGTCTATCAGGGCAGCACAAGTTTGAGGTGGGGACAACTTCGGTGTGGGGTCCATCCTTCGATATAAGGATTTTTTGCAGTCGGGGCCAGGGGCCCAGGGCCAGGTGCCCCTGGGCACATCCTTTTTCCATTTTCCCTGGGAAAGAAAACTCAGCAGTCCAGGTTCCTGATGTCAGTTTGTAGGGCTCCCTTGGGTCTATCAGGGCAGCACAAGTTTGAGGTGGGGACCACTTCGGTGTGGGGTCCATCCTTCGATATAAGGATTTTTTGCAGTCAGGGCCAGGGGCCCCTGGGCACATCCTTTTTCCATTTTCCCTGGGAAAGAAAACTCAGCAGTCCAGGTTCCTGATGTCAGTTTGTAGGGCTCCCTTTGGTCTATCAGGGCAGCACAAGTTTGAGGTGGGGAACACTTTGGTGTGGGGTCCATCCTTCGATATAAGGATTCTTTGCAGTCAGGGCCAGGGGCCCCTGGGCACATGCTTTTTCCATTTTCCCTGGGAAAGAAAACTCAGCAGTCCAGGTTCCTGATGTCAGTTTGTATGGCTCCCTTGGGTCTATCAGGGCAGCACAAGTTTGAGGTGGGGACAACTTCGGTGTGGGGTCCATCCTTCGATATAAGGATTTTTTGCAGTGAGGTCCCAGCCCAGGGCTAGGGGCCCCTGGGCACATCCTTTTTCCATTTTCCCTGGGAAAGAAAACTCAGCAGTCCAGGTTCCAGATGTCAGTTTGTAGGGCTCCCTTGGGTCTATCAGGGCAGCACAAGTTTGAGGTGGGGACAATTTCGGTGTGGGGTCCATCCTTCGATATAACGATTTTGTGCAGTCAGGGTCAGGGGCCCCTGGGCATATCCTTTTTCCATTTTCCCTGGGAAAGAAAACTCAGCAGTCCAGGTTCCTGATGTCAGTTTGTAGGGCTCCCTTGGGTCTATCAGGGCAGCACAAGTTTGAGGTGGGGACAACTTTGGTGTGGGGTCCATCCTTCGATATAAGGATTTTTTGTAGTGAGGCCCCAGCCCAGGACCTGGGGCCCCTGGGCATATCCTTTTTCCATTTTCCCTGGGAAAGAAAACTCAGTAGTCCAGGTTCCTGATGTCAGTTTGTAGGGCTCCCTTGGGTCTATCAGGGCAGCACAAGTTTGAGGTGGGGACAACTTCGGTGTGGGCTCCATCCTTCGATATAAGGATTTTTTGCAGTCAGGGCCAGGGGCCCCTGGGAACATCCTTTGGCCATTTTCACTGGGAAAGAAAACTAAGCAGTCCAGGTTCCTGATGTCAGTTTGTAGGGCTCCCTTGGGTCTATCAGGGCAGCACAAGTTTGAGGTGGGGACAACTTCGGTGTGGGGTCCATCCTTCGATATAAAGATTCTTTCAAGTCAGGCCCCAGCCCAGGGCCAGGGCCCCTGGGCACATCCTTTTTCCATTTTCCCTGGGAAAGAAAACTCAGCAGTCCAGGTTCCTGATGTCAGTTTGTAGGGCTCCCTTGGGTCTATCAGGGCAGCACAAGTTTGAGGTGGGGACAACTTCGGTGTGGGGTCCATCCTTCGATATAAGGATTTTTTGCAGTCAGGGCCAGGGGCCCCTGGGCACATCCTTTTTCCATTTTTCCTGGGAAAGAAAACTCAGCAGTCCAGGTTCCTGATGTCAGTTTGTAGGGCTCCCTTGGGTCTATCAGGGCAGCACAAGTTGGATGTGGGGACAACTTCGGTGTGGGCTCCATCCTTCGATATAACGATTTTTTATATTGAGGTACCAGCCCAGGGCCAGGGGCCCCTGGGCATATCCTTTTTCCATTTTCCCTGGGAAAGAAAACTCAGCAGTCCAGGTTCCTGATGTCAGTTTGTAGGGCTCCCTTGGGTCTATCAGGGCAGCACAAGTTTGAGGTGGGGACAACTTCGGTGTGGGGTCCATCCTTCGATATAAGGATTTTTTGCAGTCAGGGCCAGGGGCCCCTGGGCACATCCTTTGGCCATTTTCCCTGGGTAAGAAAACTCAGCAGTCCAGGTTCCTGATGTCAGTTTGTAGGGCTCCCTTGGGTCTATCAGGGCAGCACAAGTTTGAGGTGGGGACAACTTCGGTGTGGGGTCCATCCTTCGATATAAGGATTTTTTGCAGTCAGGGCCAGGGGCCTCTGGGCACATCCTTTTTCGATTTTCCCTGGGAAAGAAAACTCAGCAGTCCAGGTTCCTGATGTCAGTTTGTAGGGCTCCCTTTGGTCTATCAGGGCAGCACAAGTTTGAGGTGGGGACAACTTTGGTGTGGGTTCCATCCTTCGATATAAGGATTTTTTGCAGTCAGGGCCAGGGGCCCCTGGGCACAACATTTTTCCATTTTCCCTAGGAAAGAAAACTCAGCAGTCCAGGTTCCTGATGTCAGTTTGTAGGGCTCCCTTGGGTCTATCAGGGCAGCACAAGTTTGAGGTGGGGACAACTTCGGTGTGGGGTCCATCCTTCCATATAAGGATTTTTTGCAGTCGGGGCCAGGGGCCCAGGGCCAGGTGCCCCTGGGCACATCCTTTTTCCATTTTCCCTGGGAAAGAAAACTCAGCAGTCCAGGTTCCTGATGTCAGTTTGTAGGGCTCCCTTGGGTCTATCAGGGCAGCACAAGTTTGAGGTGGGGACCACTTCGGTGTGGGGTCCATCCTTCGATATAAGGATTTTTTGCAGTCAGGGTCAGGGGCCCCTGGGCACATCCTTTTTCCATTTTCCCTGGGAAAGAAAACTCAGCAGTCCAGGTTCCTGATGTCAGTTTGTAGGGCTCCCTTGGGTCTATCAGGGCAGCACAAGTTTGAGGTGGGGAACACTTTGGTGTGGGGTCCATCCTTCGATATAAGGATTCTTTGCAGTGTGGCCCCAGCCCATGGCCAGGGGCCCCTGGGCACATCCTTTTTCCATTTTCCCTGGGAAAGAAAACTCAGCAGTCCAGGTTCCTGATGTCAGTTTGTAGGGCTCCCTTTGGTCTATCAGGGCAGCACAAGTTTGAGGTGGGGACAACTTTGGTGTGGGCTCCATCCTTCGATATAAGGATTTTTTGTAGTTGTGGCCCAGCCCAGGGCCAGGGGCCCCTGGGCATAACCTTTATCCATTTTCCCTGGGAAAGAATACTCAGCAGTCCAGGTTCCTGATGTCAGTTTGTAGGGCTCCCTTGGGTCTATCAGGGCAGCACAAGTTTGAGGTGGGGACAACTTCGGTGTGGGCTCCATCCTTCGATATAAGGATTTTTTGCAGTGAGGTCCCAGCCCAGGGCTAGGGGCCCCTGGGCACATCCTTTTTCCATTTTCCCTGGGAAAGAAAACTCAGCAGTCCAGGTTCCAGATGTCAGTTTGTAGGGCTCCCTTGGGTCTATCAGGGCAGCACAAGTTTGAGGTGGGGACAATTTCGGTGTGGGGTCCATCCTTCGATATAACGATTTTGTGCAGTCAGGGTCAGGGGCCCCTGGGCATATCCTTTTTCCATTTTCCCTGGGAAAGAAAACTCAGCAGTCCAGGTTCCTGATGTCAGTTTGTAGGGCTCCCTTGGGTCTATCAGGGCAGCACAAGTTTGAGGTGGGGACAACTTTGGTGTGGGGTCCATCCTTCGATATAAGGATTTTTTGTAGTGAGGCCCCAGCCCAGGACCTGGGGCCCCTGGGCATATCCTTTTTCCATTTTCCCTGGGAAAGAAAACTCAGTAGTCCAGGTTCCTGATGTCAGTTTGTAGGGCTCCCTTGGGTCTATCAGGGCAGCACAAGTTTGAGGTGGGGACAACTTCGGTGTGGGCTCCATCCTTCGATATAAGGATTTTTTGCAGTCAGGGCCAGGGGCCCCTGGGAACATCCTTTGGCCATTTTCACTGGGAAAGAAAACTAAGCAGTCCAGGTTCCTGATGTCAGTTTGTAGGGCTCCCTTGGGTCTATCAGGGCAGCACAAGTTTGAGGTGGGGACAACTTCGGTGTGGGGTCCATCCTTCGATATAAAGATTCTTTCAAGTGAGGCCCCAGCCCAGGGCCAGGGCCCCTGGGCACATCCTTTTTCCATTTTCCCTGGGAAAGAAAACTCAGCAGTCCAGGTTCCTGATGTCAGTTTGTAGGGCTCCCTTGGGTCTATCAGGGCAGCACAAGTTTGAGGTGGGGACAACTTCAGTGTGGGGTCCATCCTTCGATATAAGGATTTTTTGCAGTCAGGGCCAGGGGCCCCTGGGCACATCCTTTTTCCATTTTCCCTGGGAAAGAAAACTCAGCAGTCCAGGTTCCTGATGTCAGTTTGTAGGGCTCCCTTGGGTCTATCAGGGCAGCACAAGTTGGATGTGGGGACAACTTCGGTGTGGGCTCCATCCTTCGATATAACGATTTTTTATATTGAGGTACCAGCCCAGGGCCAGGGGCCCCTGGGCACATCCTTTTTCCATTTTCCCTGGGAAAGAAAACTCAGCAGTCCAGGTTCCTGATGTCAGTTTGTAGGCCTCCCTTGGGTCTATCAGGGCAGCACAAGTTTGAGGTGGGGACAACTTTGGTGTGGGGTCCATCCTTCGATATAAGGATTTTTTGTAGTGAGGCCCCAGCCCAGGGCCTGGGGCCCCTGGGCGTATCCTTTTTCCATTTTCTCTGGGAAAGAAAACTCAGCAGTCCAGGTTCCTGATGTCAGTTTGTAGGGCTCCCTTGGGTGTATCAGGGCAGAACAAGTTTGAAGTGGGGACAACTTTGGTGTGGGCTCCATCCTTCGATATAAGGATTTTTTGCAATCAGGGCCAGGGGCCCCTGGGCACATCCTTTTTCCATTTTCCCTGGGAAAGAAAACTCAGCAGTCCAGGTTCCTGATGTCAGTTTGTAAGGCTCCCTTGGGTCTATCAGGGCAGCACAAGTTTGAGGTGGGGACAACTTTGGTGTGGGATCCATCCTTCGATATAATGATTTTTTGTAGTGAGGCCCCAGCCCAGGGCCAGGGGCCCCTGGGCACATCCTTTTTCCATTTTCCCTGGGAAAGAAAACTCAGCAGTCCAGGTTCCAGATGTCAGTTTGTAGGGCTCCCTTGGGTCTATCAGGGCAGCACATGTTTGAGGCGGGGACAACTTCGGTGTGGGCTCCATCCTTCGATATAAGGATTTTTTGAAGTCAGGGCCAGGGGCCCCTGGGCACATCCTTTTTCTATTTTCCCTGGGAAAGAAAACTCAGCAGTCCAGGTTCCTGATGTCAGTTTGTAGGGCTCCCTTGGGTCTATCAGGGCAGCACAAGTTTGAGGTGGGGACAAGTTCGGTGTGGAGTCCATCCTTCGATATAAGGATTCTTTGCAGTGAGGCCCCTGCCCAGGGCCAAGGCCCCTGGGCACATCCTTTTTCTATTTTCCCTGGGAAAGAAAACTCAGCAGTCCAGGTTCCTGATGTCAGTTTGTAGGGCTCCCTTAGGTCTATCAGGGCAGCACAAGTTTGAGGTGGGGACAACTTCGGTGTGGGGTCCATCCTTCGATATAAGGATTTTTTGCAGTCAGGGCCAGGGGCCCCTGGGCACATCCTTTTTCCATTTTCCCTGGGAAAGAAAACTCAGCAGTCCAGGTTCCTGATGTCAGTTTGTAGGGCTCCCTTGGGTCTATCAGGGCAGCACAAGTTTGAGGTGGGGCCAACTTTGGTGTGGGGTCCATCCTTCGATATAAGGATTCTTTGCAGTGAGGCCCCAGCCCAGGTCCAGGGGCCCCTGGGCACATCCTTTTTCCATTTTCCCTGGGAAAGAAAACTCAGCAGTCCAGGTTCCTGATGTCAGTTTGTAGGGCTCCCCTGGGTGTATCAGGGCAGCACAAGTTTGAGGTCGGGACATCTTCAGTGTGGGGTCCAGCCTTCGATATAAGGATTTTTTGCAGTGAGGCCCCAGCCCAGGGCCAGGGGCCCCTGGGCACATCCTTTTTCCATTTTCCCTGGGAAAGAAAACTCAGCAGTCCAGGTTCCAGATGTCAGTTTGTAGGGCTCCCTTGGGTCTATCAGGGCAGCACAAGTTTGAGGTGGGGACAATTTCGGTGTGGGGTCCATCCTTCGATATAAGGATTTTTTGCAGTCAGGGTCAGGGGCCCATGGGCATATCCTTTTTCCATTTTCCCTGGGAAAGAAAACTCAGCAGTCCAGGTTCCTGATGTCAGTTTGTAGGGCTCCCTTGGGTCTATCAGGGCAGCACAAGTTTGAGGTGGGGACAACTTTGGTGTGGGGTCCATCCTTCGATATATGGATTTTTTGTAGTGAGGCCCCAGCCCAGGGCCTGTGGCCCCTGGGCCTATCCTTTTTCCATTTTCTCTGGGAAAGAAAACTCAGCAGTCCAGGTTCCTGATGTCAGTTTGTAGGGCTCCCTTGGGTCTATCAGGGCAGCACAAGTTTGAGATGGGGACAACTTCGGTGTGGGGTCCATCCTTCGATATAAGGATTTTTTGTAGTGAGGCCCCAGCCCAGGGCCAGGGGGCCCTGGGCGTATCCTTTTTCCATTTTCTCTGGGAAAGAAAACTCAGCAGTCCAGGTTCCTGATGTCAGTTTGTAGGGCTCCCTTGGGTGTATCAGGGCAGAACAAGTTTGAAGTGGGGACAACTTTGGTGTGGGCTCCATCCTTCGATATAAGGATTTTTTGCAATCAGGGCCAGGGGCCCCTGGGCACATCCTTTTTCCATTTTCCCTGGGAAAGAAAACTCAGCAGTCCAGGTTCCTGATGTCACTTTGTAGGGCTCCCTTGGGTCTATCAGGGCAGCACAAGTTTGAGGTGGGGACAAGTTCGGTGTGGAGTCCGTCCTTCGATATAAGGATTCTTTGCAGTGAGGCCCCAGCCCAGGGCCAAGGCCCCCTGGGCACATCCTTTTTCCATTTTCCCTGGGAAAGAAAACTCAGCAGTCCAGGTTCCTGATGTCAGTTTGTAGGGCTCCCTTGGGTCTATCAGGGCAGCACAAGTTTGAGGTGGGGACCACTTCGGTGTGGGGTCCATCCTTCGATATAAGGATTCTTTGCGGTCAGGGCCAGGGGCCCCTCGGCACATCCTTTTTCCATTTTCCCTGGGAAAGAAAACTCAGCAGTCCAGGTTCCTGATGTCAGTTTGTAGGGCTCCCTTGGGTCTATCAGGGCAGCACAAGTTTGAGGTGGGGACAACTTCGGTGTGGGGTCCATCCTTCCATATAAGGATTTTTTGCAGTCAGGGCCAGGGGCCCATGGGCACATCCTTTGGCCATTTTCCCTGGGTAAGAAAACTCAGCAGTCCAGGTTCCTGATGTCAGTTTGTAGGGCTCCCTTGGGTCTATCAGGGCAGCACAAGTTTGAGGTGGGGACAACTTCGGTGTGGGGTCCATCCTTCGATATAAGGATTTTTTGCAGTCAGGGCCAGGGGCCCCTGGGCACATCCTTTTTCCATTTTCCCTGGGAAAGAAAACTCAGCAGTCCAGGTTCCTGATGTCAGTTTGTAGGGCTCCCTTTGGTCTATCAGGGCAGCACAAGTTTGAGGTGGGGACAACTTTGGTGTGGGTTCCATCCTTCGATATAAGGATTTTTTGCAGTCAGGGCCAGGGGCCCCTGGGCACAACATTTTTCCATTTTCCCTAGGAAAGAAAACTCAGCAGTCCAGGTTCCTGATGTCAGTTTGTAGGGCTCCCTTGGGTCTATCAGGGCAGCACAAGTTTGAGGTGGGGACAACTTCGGTGTGGGGTCCATCCTTCGATATAAGGATTTTTTGCAGTCGGGGCCAGGGGCCCAGGGCCAGGTGCCCCTGGGCACATCCTTTTTCCATTTTCCCTGGGAAAGAAAACTCAGCAGTCCAGGTTCCTGATGTCAGTTTGTAGGGCTCCCTTGGGTCTATCAGGGCAGCACAAGTTTGAGGTGGGGACCACTTCGGTGTGGGGTCCATCCTTCGATATAAGGATTTTTTGCAGTCAGGGCCAGGGGCCCCTGGGCACATCCTTTTTCCATTTTCCCTGGGAAAGAAAACTCAGCAGTCCAGGTTCCTGATGTCAGTTTGTAGGGCTCCCTTGGGTCTATCAGGGCAGCACAAGTTTGAGGTGGGGAACACTTTGGTGTGGGGTCCATCCTTCGATATAAGGATTCTTTGCAGTCAGGGCCAGGGGCCCCTGGGCACATGCTTTTTCCATTTTCCCTGGGAAAGAAAACTCAGCAGTCCAGGTTCCTGATGTCAGTTTGTATGGCTCCCTTGGGTCTATCAGGGCAGCACAAGTTTGAGGTGGGGACAACTTCGGTGTGGGGTCCATCCTTCGATATAAGGATTTTTTGCAGTGAGGTCCCAGCCCAGGGCTAGGGGCCCCTGGGCACATCCTTTTTCCATTTTCCCTGGGAAAGAAAACTCAGCAGTCCAGGTTCCAGATGTCAGTTTGTAGGGCTCCCTTGGGTCTATCAGGGCAGCACAAGTTTGAGGTGGGGACAATTTCGGTGTGGGGTCCATCCTTCGATATAACGATTTTGTGCAGTCAGGGTCAGGGGCCCCTGGGCATATCCTTTTTCCATTTTCCCTGGGAAAGAAAACTCAGCAGTCCAGGTTCCTGATGTCAGTTTGTAGGGCTCCCTTGGGTCTATCAGGGCAGCACAAGTTTGAGGTGGGGACAACTTTGGTGTGGGGTCCATCCTTCGATATAAGGATTTTTTGTAGTGAGGCCCCAGCCCAGGACCTGGGGCCCCTGGGCATATCCTTTTTCCATTTTCCCTGGGAAAGAAAACTCAGTAGTCCAGGTTCCTGATGTCAGTTTGTAGGGCTCCCTTTGGTCTATCAGGGCAGCACAAGTTTGAGGTGGGGACAACTTCGGTGTGGGCTCCATCCTTCGATATAAGGATTTTTTGCAGTCAGGGCCAGGGGCCCCTGGGAACATCCTTTTTCCATTTTCACTGGGAAAGAAAACTAAGCAGTCCAGGTTCCTGATGTCAGTTTGTAGGGCTCCCTTGGGTCTATCAGGGCAGCACAAGTTTGAGGTGGGGACAACTTCGGTGTGGGGTCCATCCTTCGATATAAAGATTCTTTCAAGTCAGGCCCCAGCCCAGGGCCAGGGCCCCTGGGCACATCCTTTTTCCATTTTCCCTGGGAAAGAAAACTCAGCAGTCCAGGTTCCTGATGTCAGTTTGTAGGGCTCCCTTGGGTCTATCAGGGCAGCACAAGTTTGAGGTGGGGACAATTTCGGTGTGGGGTCCATCCTTCGATATAAGGATTTTTTGCAGTCAGGGTCAGGGGCCCATGGGCATATCCTTTTTCCATTTTCCCTGGGAAAGAAAACTCAGCAGTCCAGGTTCCTGATGTCAGTTTGTAGGGCTCCCTTGGGTCTATCAGGGCAGCACAAGTTTGAGGTGGGGACAACTTTGGTGTGGGGTCCATCCTTCGATATATGGATTTTTTGTAGTGAGGCCCCAGCCCAGGGCCTGTGGCCCCTGGGCCTATCCTTTTTCCATTTTCTCTGGGAAAGAAAACTCAGCAGTCCAGGTTCCTGATGTCAGTTTGTAGGGCTCCCTTGGGTCTATCAGGGCAGCACAAGTTTGAGATGGGGACAACTTCGGTGTGGGGTCCATCCTTCGATATAAGGATTTTTTGTAGTGAGGCCCCAGCCCAGGGCCAGGGGGCCCTGGGCGTATCCTTTTTCCATTTTCCCTGGGAAAGAAAACTCAGCAGTCCAGGTTCCTGATGTCAGTTTGTAGGGCTCCCTTGGGTGTATCAGGGCAGAACAAGTTTGAAGTGGGGACAACTTTGGTGTGGGCTCCATCCTTCGATATAAGGATTTTTTGCAATCAGGGCCAGGGGCCCCTGGGCACATCCTTTTTCCATTTTCCCTGGGAAAGAAAACTCAGCAGTCCAGGTTCCTGATGTCAGTTTGTAGGGCTCCCTTGGGTCTATCAGGGCAGCACAAGTTTGAGGTGGGGACAAGTTCGGTGTGGAGTCCGTCCTTCGATATAAGGATTCTTTGCAGTGAGGCCCCAGCCCAGGGCCAAGGCCCCCTGGGCACATCCTTTTTCCATTTTCCCTGGGAAAGAAAACTCAGCAGTCCAGGTTCCTGATGTCAGTTTGTAGGGCTCCCTTTGGTCTATCAGGGCAGCACAAGTTTGAGGTGGGGACCACTTCGGTGTGGGGTCCATCCTTCGATATAAGGATTCTTTGCGGTCAGGGCCAGGGGCCCCTCGGCACATCCTTTTTCCATTTTCCCTGGGAAAGAAAACTCAGCAGTCCAGGTTCCTGATGTCAGTTTGTAGGGCTCCCTTGGGTCTATCAGGGCAGCACAAGTTTGAGGTGGGGACAACTTCGGTGTGGGGTCCATCCTTCAATATAAGGATTTTTTGCAGTCAGGGCCAGGGGCCCCTGGGCACATCCTTTGGCCATTTTCCCTGGGTAAGAAAACTCAGAAGTCCAGGTTCCTGATGTCAGTTTGTAGGGCTCCCTTGGGTCTATCAGGGCAGCACAAGTTTGAGGTGGGGACAACTTCGGTGTGGGGTCCATCCTTCGATATAAGGATTTTTTGCAGTCAGGGCCAGGGGCCCCTGGGCACATCCTTTTTCCATTTTCCCTGGGAAAGAAAACTCAGCAGTCCAGGTTCCTGATGTCAGTTTGTAGGGCTCCCTTTGGTCTATCAGGGCAGCACAAGTTTGAGGTGGGGACAACTTTGGTGTGGGTTCCATCCTTCGATATAAGGATTTTTTGCAGTCAGGGCCAGGGGCCCCTGGGCACAACATTTTTCCATTTTCCCTAGGAAAGAAAACTCAGCAGTCCAGGTTCCTGATGTCAGTTTGTAGGGCTCCCTTGGGTCTATCAGGGCAGCACAAGTTTGAGGTGGGGACAACTTCGGTGTGGGGTCCATCCTTCGATATAAGGATTTTTTGCAGTCGGGGCCAGGGGCCCAGGGCCAGGTGCCCCTGGGCACATCCTTTTTCCATTTTCCCTGGGAAAGAAAACTCAGCAGTCCAGGTTCCTGATGTCAGTTTGTAGGGCTCCCTTGGGTCTATCAGGGCAGCACAAGTTTGAGGTGGGGACCACTTCGGTGTGGGGTCCATCCTTCGATATAAGGATTTTTTGCAGTCAGGGCCAGGGGCCCCTGGGCACATCCTTTTTCCATTTTCCCTGGGAAAGAAAACTCAGCAGTCCAGGTTCCTGATGTCAGTTTGTAGGGCTCCCTTGGGTCTATCAGGGCAGCACAAGTTTGAGGTGGGGAACACTTTGGTGTGGGGTCCATCCTTCGATATAAGGATTCTTTGCAGTCAGGGCCAGGGGCCCCTGGGCACATGCTTTTTCCATTTTCCCTGGGAAAGAAAACTCAGCAGTCCAGGTTCCTGATGTCAGTTTGTATGGCTCCCTTGGGTCTATCAGGGCAGCACAAGTTTGAGGTGGGGACAACTTCGGTGTGGGGTCCATCCTTCGATATAAGGATTTTTTGCAGTGAGGTCCCAGCCCAGGGCTAGGGGCCCCTGGGCACATCCTTTTTCCATTTTCCCTGGGAAAGAAAACTCAGCAGTCCAGGTTCCAGATGTCAGTTTGTAGGGCTCCCTTGGGTCTATCAGGGCAGCACAAGTTTGAGGTGGGGACAATTTCGGTGTGGGGTCCATCCTTCGATATAACGATTTTGTGCAGTCAGGGTCAGGGGCCCCTGGGCATATCCTTTTTCCATTTTCCCTGGGAAAGAAAACTCAGCAGTCCAGGTTCCTGATGTCAGTTTGTAGGGCTCCCTTGGGTCTATCAGGGCAGCACAAGTTTGAGGTGGGGACAACTTTGGTGTGGGGTCCATCCTTCGATATAAGGATTTTTTGTAGTGAGGCCCCAGCCCAGGACCTGGGGCCCCTGGGCATATCCTTTTTCCATTTTCCCTGGGAAAGAAAACTCAGTAGTCCAGGTTCCTGATGTCAGTTTGTAGGGCTCCCTTGGGTCTATCAGGGCAGCACAAGTTTGAGGTGGGGACAACTTCGGTGTGGGCTCCATCCTTCGATATAAGGATTTTTTGCAGTCAGGGCCAGGGGCCCCTGGGAACATCCTTTGGCCATTTTCACTGGGAAAGAAAACTAAGCAGTCCAGGTTCCTGATGTCAGTTTGTAGGGCTCCCTTGGGTCTATCAGGGCAGCACAAGTTTGAGGTGGGGACAACTTCGGTGTGGGGTCCATCCTTCGATATAAAGATTCTTTCAAGTCAGGCCCCAGCCCAGGGCCAGGGCCCCTGGGCACATCCTTTTTCCATTTTCCCTGGGAAAGAAAACTCAGCAGTCCAGGTTCCTGATGTCAGTTTGTAGGGCTCCCTTGGGTCTATCAGGGCAGCACAAGTTTGAGGTGGGGACAACTTCGGTGTGGGGTCCATCCTTCGATATAAGGATTTTTTGCAGTCAGGGCCAGGGGCCCCTGGGCACATCCTTTTTCCATTTTTCCTGGGAAAGAAAACTCAGCAGTCCAGGTTCCTGATGTCAGTTTGTAGGGCTCCCTTGGGTCTATCAGGGCAGCACAAGTTGGATGTGGGGACAACTTCGGTGTGGGCTCCATCCTTCGATATAACGATTTTTTATATTGAGGTACCAGCCCAGGGCCAGGGGCCCCTGGGCATATCCTTTTTCCATTTTCCCTGGGAAAGAAAACTCAGCAGTCCAGGTTCCTGATGTCAGTTTGTAGGGCTCCCTTGGGTCTATCAGGGCAGCACAAGTTTGAGGTGGGGACAACTTCGGTGTGGGGTCCATCCTTCGATATAAGGATTTTTTGCAGTCAGGGCCAGGGGCCCCTGGGCACATCCTTTGGCCGTTTTCCCTGGGTAAGAAAACTCAGCAGTCCAGGTTCCTGATGTCAGTTTGTAGGGCTCCCTTGGGTCTATCAGGGCAGCACAAGTTTGAGGTGGGGACAACTTCGGTGTGGGGTCCATCCTTCGATATAAGGATTTTTTGCAGTCAGGGCCAGGGGCCCCTGGGCACATCCTTTTTCGATTTTCCCTGGGAAAGAAAACTCAGCAGTCCAGGTTCCTGATGTCAGTTTGTAGGGCTCCCTTTGGTCTATCAGGGCAGCACAAGTTTGAGGTGGGGACAACTTTGGTGTGGGTTCCATCCTTCGATATAAGGATTTTTTGCAGTCAGGGCCAGGGGCCCCTGGGCACAACATTTTTCCATTTTCCCTAGGAAAGAAAACTCAGCAGTCCAGGTTCCTGATGTCAGTTTGTAGGGCTCCCTTGGGTCTATCAGGGCAGCACAAGTTTGAGGTGGGGACAACTTCGGTGTGGGGTCCATCCTTCGATATAAGGATTTTTTGCAGTCGGGGCCAGGGGCCCAGGGCCAGGTGCCCCTGGGCACATCCTTTTTCCATTTTCCCTGGGAAAGAAAACTCAGCAGTCCAGGTTCCTGATGTCAGTTTGTAGGGCTCCCTTGGGTCTATCAGGGCAGCACAAGTTTGAGGTGGGGACCACTTCGGTGTGGGGTCCATCCTTCGATATAAGGATTTTTTGCAGTCAGGGCCAGGGGCCCCTGGGCACATCCTTTTTCCATTTTCCCTGGGAAAGAAAACTCAGCAGTCCAGGTTCCTGATGTCAGTTTGTAGGGCTCCCTTGGGTCTATCAGGGCAGCACAAGTTTGAGGTGGGGAACACTTTGGTGTGGGGTCCATCCTTCGATATAAGGATTATTTGCAGTGTGGCCCCAGCCCATGGCCAGGGGCCCCTGGGCACATCCTTTTTCCATTTTCCCTGGGAAAGAAAACTCAGCAGTCCAGGTTCCTGATGTCAGTTTGTAGGGCTCCCTTTGGTCTATCAGGGCAGCACAAGTTTGAGGTGGGGACAACTTTGGTGTGGGCTCCATCCTTCGATATAAGGATTTTTTGTAGTTGTGGCCCAGCCCAGGGCCAGGGGCCCCTGGGCATAACCTTTATCCATTTTCCCTGGGAAAGAATACTCAGCAGTCCAGGTTCCTGATGTCAGTTTGTAGGGCTCCCTTGGGTCTATCAGGGCAGCACAAGTTTGAGGTGGGGACAACTTCGGTGTGGGCTCCATCCTTCGATATAAGGATTTTTTGCAGTGAGGTCCCAGCCCAGGGCTAGGGGCCCCTGGGCACATCCTTTTTCCATTTTCCCTGGGAAAGAAAACTCAGCAGTCCAGGTTCCAGATGTCAGTTTGTAGGGCTCCCTTGGGTCTATCAGGGCAGCACAAGTTTGAGGTGGGGACAATTTCGGTGTGGGGTCCATCCTTCGATATAACGATTTTGTGCAGTCAGGGTCAGGGGCCCCTGGGCATATCCTTTTTCCATTTTCCCTGGGAAAGAAAACTCAGCAGTCCAGGTTCCTGATGTCAGTTTGTAGGGCTCCCTTGGGTCTATCAGGGCAGCACAAGTTTGAGGTGGGGACAACTTTGGTGTGGGGTCCATCCTTCGATATAAGGATTTTTTGTAGTGAGGCCCCAGCCCAGGACCTGGGGCCCCTGGGCATATCCTTTTTCCATTTTCCCTGGGAAAGAAAACTCAGTAGTCCAGGTTCCTGATGTCAGTTTGTAGGGCTCCCTTGGGTCTATCAGGGCAGCACAAGTTTGAGGTGGGGACAACTTCGGTGTGGGCTCCATCCTTCGATATAAGGATTTTTTGCAGTCAGGGCCAGGGGCCCCTGGGAACATCCTTTGGCCATTTTCACTGGGAAAGAAAACTAAGCAGTCCAGGTTCCTGATGTCAGTTTGTAGGGCTCCCTTGGGTCTATCAGGGCAGCACAAGTTTGAGGTGGGGACAACTTCGGTGTGGGGTCCATCCTTCGATATAAAGATTCTTTCAAGTGAGGCCCCAGCCCAGGGCCAGGGCCCCTGGGCACATCCTTTTTCCATTTTCCCTGGGAAAGAAAACTCAGCAGTCCAGGTTCCTGATGTCAGTTTGTAGGGCTCCCTTGGGTCTATCAGGGCAGCACAAGTTTGAGGTGGGGACAACTTCGGTGTGGGGTCCATCCTTCGATATAAGGATTTTTTGCAGTCAGGGCCAGGGGCCCCTGGGCACATCCTTTTTCCATTTTTCCTGGGAAAGAAAACTCAGCAGTCCAGGTTCCTGATGTCAGTTTGTAGGGCTCCCTTGGGTCTATCAGGGCAGCACAAGTTGGATGTGGGGACAACTTCGGTGTGGGCTCCATCCTTCGATATAACGATTTTTTATATTGAGGTACCAGCCCAGGGCCAGGGGCCCCTGGGCACATCCTTTTTCCATTTTCCCTGGGAAAGAAAACTCAGCAGTCCAGGTTCCTGATGTCAGTTTGTAGGGCTCCCTTGGGTCTATCAGGGCAGCACAAGTTTGAGGTGGGGACAACTTCGGTGTGGGCTCCATCCTTCGATATAAGGATTTTTTGCAGTCAGGGCCAGGGGCCCCTGGGCACATCCTTTGGCCATTTTCCCTGGGAAAGAAAACTCAGCAGTCCAGGTTCCTGATGTCAGTTTGTAGGGCTCCCTTGGGTCTATCAGGGCAGCAAAAGTTTGAGGTGGGGACAACTTCGGTGTGGGGTCCATCCTTCGATATAAGGATTTTTTGCAGTCAGGGCCAGGTGCCCCTGGGCACATCCTTTTTCCATTTTCCCTGGGAAAGAAAACTCAGCAGTCCAGGTTCCTGATGTCAGTTTGTAGGGCTCCCTTGAGTCTATCAGGGCAGCACAAGTTTGAGGTGGGGACAACTTCGGTGTGGAGTCCATCCTTCGATATAAGGATATTTTGCAGTCAGGGCCAGGGGCCCCTGGGAACATCCTTTGGCCATTTTCACTGGGAAAGAAAACTCAGCAGTCCAGGTTCCTGATGTCAGTTTGTAGGGCTCCCTTGGGTCTATCAGGGCAGCACAAGTTTGAGGTGGGGACAACTTCGATGTGGGGTCCATCCTTCGATATAAAGATTCTTTCAAGTGAGGCCCCAGCCCAGGGCCAGGGCCCCTGGGCACATCCTTTTTCCATTTTCCCTGGGAAAGAAAACTCAGCAGTCCAGGTTCCTGATGTCAGTTTGTAGGGCTCCCTTGGGTCTATCAGGGCAGCACAAGTTTGAGGTGGGGACAACTTCGGTGTGGGGTCCATCCTTCGATATAAGGATTTTTTACAGTCAGGGCCAGGGGCCCCTGGGCACATCCTTTTTCCATTTTCCCTGGGAAAGAAAACTCAGCAGTCCAGGTTCCTGATGTCAGTTTGTAGGGCTCCCTTGGGTCTATCAGGGCAGCACAAGTTTGAGGTGGGGACCACTTCGGTGTGGGGTCCATCCTTCGATATAAGGATTTTTTGCAGTCAGGGCCAGGGGCCCCTGGGCACATCCTTTTTCCATTTTCCCTGGGAAAGAAAACTCAGCAGTCCAGGTTCCTGATGTCAGTTTGTAGGGCTCCCTTGGGTCTATCAGGGCAGCACAAGTTTGAGGTGGGGACAACTTCCGTGTGGGGTCCATCCTTCGATATAAGGATTTTTTGCAGTCAGGGCCAGGGGCCCCTGGGCACATCCTTTTTCCATTTTCCCTGGGAAAGAAAACTCAGCAGTCCAGGTTCCTGATGTCAGTTTGTAGGGCTCCCTTGGGTCTATCAGGGCAGCACAAGTTTGAGGTGGGGACAACTTCGGTGTGGGCTCCATCCTTCGATATAAGGATTTTTTGTAGTGAGGCCCCAGCCCAGGACCAGGCGCCCCTGGGCACATCCTTTTTCCATTTTCCCTGGGAAAGAAAACTCAGCAGTCCAGGTTCCTGATGTCAGTTTGTAGGGCTCCCTTGGGTCTATCAGGGCAGCACAAGTTTGAGGTGGGGACAACTTCGGTGTGGGGTCCATCCTTCGATATAAGGATTTTTTGCAGTCAGGGCCAGGGGCCCCCGGGCCCATCCTTTTTCCATTTTCCCTGGGAAAGAAAACTCAGCAGTCCAGGTTCCTGATGTCAGTTTGTAGGGCTCCCTTGGGTGTATCAGGGCAGCACAAGTTTGAGGTGGGGACAACTTCGGTGTGGGGTCCATCCTTCGATATAAGGATTTTTTGCAGTCAGGGTATGGGGCCCAGGGCCAGGGGCCCCTGGGCACATCCTTTTTCCATTTTCCCTGGGAAAGAAAACTCAGCAGTCCAGGTTCCTGATGTCAGTTTGTAGGGCTCCCTTGGGTCTATCAGGGCAGCACAAGTTTGAGGTGGGGACAACTTTGGTGTGGGGTCCATCCTTCGATATAAGGATTTTTTGTAGTGAGGCCCCAGCCCAGGACCTGGGGCCCCTGGGCATATCCTTTTTCCATTTTCCCTGGGAAAGAAAACTCAGTAGTCCAGGTTCCTGATGTCAGTTTGTAGGGCTCCCTTGGGTCTATCAGGGCAGCACAAGTTTGAGGTGGGGACAACTTCGGTGTGGGGTCCATCCTTCGATATAAGGATTTTTTGCAGTCAGGGCCAGGGGCCCCTGGGAACATCCTTTGGCCATTTTCACTGGGAAAGAAAACTAAGCAGTCCAGGTTCCTGATGTCAGTTTGTAGGGCTCCCTTGGGTCTATCAGGGCAGCACAAGTTTGAGGTGGGGACAACTTCGGTGTGGGGTCCATCCTTCGATATAAAGATTCTTTCAAGTGAGGCCCCAGCCCAGGGCCAGGGCCCCTGGGCACCTCCTTTTTCCATTTTCCCTGGGAAAGAAAACTCAGCAGTCCAGGTTCCTGATGTCAGTTTGTAGGGCTCCCTTGGGTCTATCAGGGCAGCACAAGTTTGAGGTGGGGACAACTTCGGTGTGGGGTCCATCCTTCGATATAAGGATTTTTTGCAGTCAGGGCCAGGGGCCCCTGGGCACATCCTTTTTCCATTTTTCCTGGGAAAGAAAACTCAGCAGTCCAGGTTCCTGATGTCAGTTTGTAGGGCTCCCTTGGGTCTATCAGGGCAGCACAAGTTGGATGTGGGGACAACTTCGGTGTGGGCTCCATCCTTCGATATAACGATTTTTTATATTGAGGTACCAGCCCAGGGCCAGGGGCCCCTGGGCACATCCTTTTTCCATTTTCCCTGGGAAAGAAAACTCAGCAGTCCAGGTTCCTGATGTCAGTTTGTAGGGCTCCCTTGGGTCTATCAGGGCAGCACAAGTTTGAGGTGGGGACAACTTCGGTGTGGGGTCCATCCTTCGATATAAGGATTTTTTGCAGTCAGGGCCAGGGGCCCCTGGGCACATCCTTTTTCCATTTTCCCTGGGAAAGAAAACTCAGCAGTCCAGGTTCCTGATGTCAGTTTGTAGGGCTCCCTTGGGTCTATCAGGGCAGCAAAAGTTTGAGGTGGGGACAACTTCGGTGTGGGGTCCATCCTTCGATATAAGGATTTTTTGCAGTCAGGGCCAGGTGCCCCTGGGCACATCCTTTTTCCATTTTCCCTGGGAAAGAAAACTCAGCAGTCCAGGTTCCTGATGTCAGTTTGTAGGGCTCCCTTGAGTCTATCAGGGCAGCACAAGTTTGAGGTGGGGACAACTTCGGTGTGGAGTCCATCCTTCGATATAAGGATTTTTTGCAGTCAGGGCCAGGGGCCCCTGGGAACATCCTTTGGCCATTTTCACTGGGAAAGAAAACTCAGCAGTCCAGGTTCCTGATGTCAGTTTGTAGGGCTCCCTTGGGTCTATCAGGGCAGCACAAGTTTGAGGTGGGGACAACTTCGATGTGGGGTCCATCCTTCGATATAAAGATTCTTTCAAGTGAGGCCCCAGCCCAGGGCCAGGGCCCCTGGGCACATCCTTTTTCCATTTTCCCTGGGAAAGAAAACTCAGCAGTCCAGGTTCCTGATGTCAGTTTGTAGGGCTCCCTTGGGTCTATCAGGGCAGCACAAGTTTGAGGTGGGGACAACTTCGGTGTGGGGTCCATCCTTCGATATAAGGATTTTTTACAGTCAGGGCCAGGGGCCCCTGGGCACATCCTTTTTCCATTTTCCCTGGGAAAGAAAACTCAGCAGTCCAGGTTCCTGATGTCAGTTTGTAGGGCTCCCTTGGGTCTATCAGGGCAGCACAAGTTTGAGGTGGGGACCACTTCGGTGTGGGGTCCATCCTTCGATATAAGGATTTTTTGCAGTCAGGGCCAGGGGCCCCTGGGCACATCCTTTTTCTATTTTCCCTGGGAAAGAAAACTCAGCAGTCCAGGTTCCTGATGTCAGTTTGTAGGGCTCCCTTGGGTGTATCAGGGCAGCACAAGTTTGAGGTGGGGACAACTTCGGTGTGGGGTCCATCCTTCGATATAAGGATTTTTTTCAGTCAGGGCCAGGGGCCGCTGGGCACACCCTTTTTCCTTTTTCCCTGGGAAGGAAAACTCAGCAGTCCAGGTTCCTGATGTCAGTTTGTAGGGCTCCCTTGGGTCTATCAGGGCAGCACAAGTTTGAGGTGGAGACAACTTCGGTGTGGGGTCCATCATTCGATATAAGGATTTTTTGTAGTGAGGCCCCAGCCCAGGGTCAGGGGCCCCTGGGCACATCCTTTTTCCATTTTCCCTGGGAAAGAAAACTCAGCAGTCCAGGTTCCTGATGTCAGTTTGTAGGGCTCCCTTGGGTGTATCAGGGCAGCACAAGTTTGAGGTGGGGACAACTTCGGTGTGGGGTCCATCCTTCGATATAAGGATTCTTTGCAGTGTGGCCCCAGCGCATGGCCAGGGGCCCCTGGGCACATCCTTTTTCCATTTTCCCTGGGAAAGAAAACTCAGCAGTCCAGGTTCCTGATGTCAGTTTGTAGGGCTCCCTTGGGTCTATCAGGGCAGCACAAGTTTGAGGTGGGGACAACTTCCGTGGGGGCTCCATCCTTCGATACAAGGATTTTTTGCAGTCAGGGCCAGGGGCCCCTGGGCACATCCTTTTTCCATTTACCCTGGGAAAGAAAACTCAGCAGTCCAGGTTCCTGATGTCAGTTTGTAGGGCTCCCTTGGGTCTATCAGGGCAGCACAAGTTTGAGGTGGGGACAACTTCGGTGTGGGGTCCATCCTTCGATATAAGGATTTTTTGTAGTGAGGCCCCAGCCCAGGACCAGGCGCCCCTGGGCACATCCTTTTTCCATTTTCCCTGGGAAAGAAAACTCAGCAGTCCAGGTTCCTGATGTCAGTTTGTAGGGCTCCCTTGGGTCTATCAGGGCAGCACAAGTTTGAGGTGGGGACAACTTCGGTGTGGGGTCCATCCTTCGATATAAGGATTTTTTGCAGTCAGGGCCAGGGGCCCCCGGGCACATCCTTTTTCCATTTTCCCTGGGAAAGAAAACTCAGCAGTCCAGGTTCCTGATGTCAGTTTGTAGGGCTCCCTTGGGTGTATCAGGGCAGCACAAGTTTGAGGTGGGGACAACTTCGGTGTGGGGTCCATCCTTCGATATAAGGATTTTTTGCAGTCAGGGTATGGGTCCCAGGGCCAGGGGCCCCTGGGCACATCCTTTTTCCATTTTCCCTGGGAAAGAAAACTCAGCAGTCCAGGTTCCTGATGTCAGTTTGTAGGGCTCCCTTGGGTCTATCAGGGCAGCACAAGTTTGAGGTGGGGACAACTTCGGTGTGGGGTCCATCCTTCGATATAAGGATTTTTTGTAGTGAGGCCCCAGCCCAGGGCCAGGGGCCCCTGGGCACATCCTTTTTCCATTTTCCCTGGGAAAGAAAACTCAGCAGTCCAGGTTCCTGATGTCAGTTTGTAGGGCTCCCTTGGGTCTATCAGGGCAGCACAAGTTTGAGGTGGGGACAACTTCGGTGTGGGGTCCATCCTTCGATATAAGGATTTCTTGCAGTCAGGGCCAGGGGCCCCTGGGCACATCCTTTGGCCATTTTCCCTGGGAAAGAAAACTCAGCAGTCCAGGTTCCTGATGTCAGTTTGTAGGGCTCCCTTGGGTCTATCAGGGCAGTACAATTTTGAGGTGGGGACAACTTCGGTCTGGGCTCCATACTTCGATATAAGGATTTTTTGCAGTCAGGGCCAGGGGCCCCTGGGCATATCCTTTTTCCATTTTCCCTGGGAAAGAAAACTCAGCAGTCCAGGTTCCTGATGTCAGTTTGTAGGGCTCCCTTGGGTCTATTGGGGCAGCACACGTTTGCGGTGGCGACAACTTCGGTGTGGGTTCCATCCTTCGATATAAGGATTTTTTGCAGTCAGGGCCAGGGGCCCAGGACCACGGGCCCCTGGGCACATCCTTTTTCCATTTTCCCTGGGAAAGAAAACTCAGCAGTCCAGGTTCCTGATGTCAGTTTGTAGGGCTCCCTTGGGTCTATCAGGGCAGCACAAGTTTGAGGTGGGGACAATTTGGTGTGGGCTCCATCCTTCGATATAAGGATTTTTTGCCGTGAGGTCCCTGCACAGGGCCAGGTGCCCCTGGGCACATCCTTTTTCCATTTTCCCTGGGAAAGAAAACTCAGCAGTCCAGGTTCCTGATGTCAGTTTGTAGGGCTCCCTTGGGTCTATCAGGGCAGCACAAGTTTGAGGTGGGGACAACTTCGGTGTGGGGTCCATCCTTCGATATAAGGATTTTTTGCAGTCAGAGTATGGGGCCCAGGGCCAGGGGCCCCTGGGGACATCCTTTTTCCATTTTCCCTGGGAAAGAAAACGCAGCAGTCCAGGTTCCAGATGTCAGTTTATAGGGCTCCCTTGGGTCTATCAGGGCAGCACAAGTTTGAGGTGGGGACAATTTCGGTGTGGGGTCCATCCTTCGATATAAGGATATTTTGCAGTCAGGGTCAGGGGCCCCTGGGCATATCCTTTTTCCATTTTCCCTGGGAAAGAAAACTCAGCAGTCCAGGTTCCTGATCTCAGTTTGTAGGGCTCCCTTTAGTCTATCAGGGCAGCACAAGTTTGAGGTGGGGACAACTTCGGTGTGGGGTCCATCCTTCGATATATGGATTTTTTGTAGTGAGGCCCCAGCCCAGGGCCTGGGGCCCCTGGGCCTATCCTTTTTCCATTTTCTCTGGGAAAGAAAACTCAGCAGTCCATGTTCCTGATGTCAGTTTGTAGGGCTCCCTTGGGTCTATCAGGGCAGCACAAGTTTGAGGTGGGGACAACTTTGGTGTGGGGTCCATCCTTCGATATAAGGATTTTTTGTAGTGAGGCCCCAGCCCAGGGCCAGGGGCCCCTGGGCACATCCTTTTTCCATTTTCCCTGGGAAAGAAAACTCAGCAGTCCAGGTTCCTGATGTCAGTTTGTAGGGCTCCCTTGGGTCTATCAGGGCAGCACATGTTTGAGGTGGGGACAATTTCATTGTGGGCTCCATCCTTCGATATAAGGATTTTTTGCAGTCAGGGTCAGGGCCCCCTGGGCACATCCTTTTTCCATTTTCCCTGGGAAAGAAAACTCAGCAGTCCAGGTTCCTGATGTCAGTTTGTAGGGCTCCCTTGGGTCTATCAGGGCAGCACAAGTTTGAGGTGGGGACAACTTTGGTGTGGGGTCCATCCTTCGATATAAGGATTTTTTGTAGTGAGGCCCCAGCCCAGGGCCTGGGGCCCCTGGGCGTATCCTTTTTCCATTTTCTCTGGGAAAGAAAACTCAGCAGTCCAGGTTCCTGATGTCAGTTTGTAGGGCTCCCTTGGGTGTATCAGGGCAGAACAAGTTTGAAGTGGGGACAACTTTGGTGTGGGCTCCATCCTTCGATATAAGGATTTTTTGCAGTCAGGGCCAGGGGCCCCTGGGAACATCCTTTGGCCATTTTCACTGGGAAAGAAAACTAAGCAGTCCAGGTTCCTGATGTCAGTTTGTAGGGCTCCCTTGGGTCTATCAGGGCAGCACAAGTTTGAGGTGGGGACAACTTCGGTGTGGGGTCCATCCTTCGATATAAAGATTCTTTCAAGTCAGGCCCCAGCCCAGGGCCAGGGCCCCTGGGCACATCCTTTTTCCATTTTCCCTGGGAAAGAAAACTCAGCAGTCCAGGTTCCTGATGTCAGTTTGTAGGGCTCCCTTGGGTCTATCAGGGCAGCACAAGTTTGAGGTGGGGACAATTTCGGTGTGGGGTCCATCCTTCGATATAAGGATTTTTTGCAGTCAGGGTCAGGGGCCCATGGGCATATCCTTTTTCCATTTTCCCTGGGAAAGAAAACTCAGCAGTCCAGGTTCCTGATGTCAGTTTGTAGGGCTCCCTTGGGTCTATCAGGGCAGCACAAGTTTGAGGTGGGGACAACTTTGGTGTGGGGTCCATCCTTCGATATATGGATTTTTTGTAGTGAGGCCCCAGCCCAGGGCCTGTGGCCCCTGGGCCTATCCTTTTTCCATTTTCTCTGGGAAAGAAAACTCAGCAGTCCAGGTTCCTGATGTCAGTTTGTAGGGCTCCCTTGGGTCTATCAGGGCAGCACAAGTTTGAGATGGGGACAACTTCGGTGTGGGGTCCATCCTTCGATATAAGGATTTTTTGTAGTGAGGCCCCAGCCCAGGGCCAGGGGGCCCTGGGCGTATCCTTTTTCCATTTTCCCTGGGAAAGAAAACTCAGCAGTCCAGGTTCCTGATGTCAGTTTGTAGGGCTCCCTTGGGTGTATCAGGGCAGAACAAGTTTGAAGTGGGGACAACTTTGGTGTGGGCTCCATCCTTCGATATAAGGATTTTTTGCAATCAGGGCCAGGGGCCCCTGGGCACATCCTTTTTCCATTTTCCCTGGGAAAGAAAACTCAGCAGTCCAGGTTCCTGATGTCAGTTTGTAGGGCTCCCTTGGGTCTATCAGGGCAGCACAAGTTTGAGGTGGGGACAAGTTCGGTGTGGAGTCCGTCCTTCGATATAAGGATTCTTTGCAGTGAGGCCCCAGCCCAGGGCCAAGGCCCCCTGGGCACATCCTTTTTCCATTTTCCCTGGGAAAGAAAACTCAGCAGTCCAGGTTCCTGATGTCAGTTTGTAGGGCTCCCTTTGGTCTATCAGGGCAGCACAAGTTTGAGGTGGGGACCACTTCGGTGTGGGGTCCATCCTTCGATATAAGGATTCTTTGCGGTCAGGGCCAGGGGCCCCTCGGCACATCCTTTTTCCATTTTCCCTGGGAAAGAAAACTCAGCAGTCCAGGTTCCTGATGTCAGTTTGTAGGGCTCCCTTGGGTCTATCAGGGCAGCACAAGTTTGAGGTGGGGACAACTTCGGTGTGGGGTCCATCCTTCAATATAAGGATTTTTTGCAGTCAGGGCCAGGGGCCCCTGGGCACATCCTTTGGCCATTTTCCCTGGGTAAGAAAACTCAGAAGTCCAGGTTCCTGATGTCAGTTTGTAGGGCTCCCTTGGGTCTATCAGGGCAGCACAAGTTTGAGGTGGGGACAACTTCGGTGTGGGGTCCATCCTTCGATATAAGGATTTTTTGCAGTCAGGGCCAGGGGCCCCTGGGCACATCCTTTTTCCATTTTCCCTGGGAAAGAAAACTCAGCAGTCCAGGTTCCTGATGTCAGTTTGTAGGGCTCCCTTTGGTCTATCAGGGCAGCACAAGTTTGAGGTGGGGACAACTTTGGTGTGGGTTCCATCCTTCGATATAAGGATTTTTTGCAGTCAGGGCCAGGGGCCCCTGGGCACAACATTTTTCCATTTTCCCTAGGAAAGAAAACTCAGCAGTCCAGGTTCCTGATGTCAGTTTGTAGGGCTCCCTTGGGTCTATCAGGGCAGCACAAGTTTGAGGTGGGGACAACTTCGGTGTGGGGTCCATCCTTCGATATAAGGATTTTTTGCAGTCGGGGCCAGGGGCCCAGGGCCAGGTGCCCCTGGGCACATCCTTTTTCCATTTTCCCTGGGAAAGAAAACTCAGCAGTCCAGGTTCCTGATGTCAGTTTGTAGGGCTCCCTTGGGTCTATCAGGGCAGCACAAGTTTGAGGTGGGGACCACTTCGGTGTGGGGTCCATCCTTCGATATAAGGATTTTTTGCAGTCAGGGCCAGGGGCCCCTGGGCACATCCTTTTTCCATTTTCCCTGGGAAAGAAAACTCAGCAGTCCAGGTTCCTGATGTCAGTTTGTAGGGCTCCCTTGGGTCTATCAGGGCAGCACAAGTTTGAGGTGGGGAACACTTTGGTGTGGGGTCCATCCTTCGATATAAGGATTCTTTGCAGTCAGGGCCAGGGGCCCCTGGGCACATGCTTTTTCCATTTTCCCTGGGAAAGAAAACTCAGCAGTCCAGGTTCCTGATGTCAGTTTGTATGGCTCCCTTGGGTCTATCAGGGCAGCACAAGTTTGAGGTGGGGACAACTTCGGTGTGGGGTCCATCCTTCGATATAAGGATTTTTTGCAGTGAGGTCCCAGCCCAGGGCTAGGGGCCCCTGGGCACATCCTTTTTCCATTTTCCCTGGGAAAGAAAACTCAGCAGTCCAGGTTCCAGATGTCAGTTTGTAGGGCTCCCTTGGGTCTATCAGGGCAGCACAAGTTTGAGGTGGGGACAATTTCGGTGTGGGGTCCATCCTTCGATATAACGATTTTGTGCAGTCAGGGTCAGGGGCCCCTGGGCATATCCTTTTTCCATTTTCCCTGGGAAAGAAAACTCAGCAGTCCAGGTTCCTGATGTCAGTTTGTAGGGCTCCCTTGGGTCTATCAGGGCAGCACAAGTTTGAGGTGGGGACAACTTTGGTGTGGGGTCCATCCTTCGATATAAGGATTTTTTGTAGTGAGGCCCCAGCCCAGGACCTGGGGCCCCTGGGCATATCCTTTTTCCATTTTCCCTGGGAAAGAAAACTCAGTAGTCCAGGTTCCTGATGTCAGTTTGTAGGGCTCCCTTGGGTCTATCAGGGCAGCACAAGTTTGAGGTGGGGACAACTTCGGTGTGGGGTCCATCCTTCGATATAAGGATTTTTTGCAGTCAGGGCCAGGGGCCCCTGGGCACATCCTTTTTCCATTTTCCCTGGGAAAGAAAACTCAGCAGTCCAGGTTCCTGATGTCAGTTTGTAGGGCTCCCTTTGGTCTATCAGGGCAGCACAAGTTTGAGGTGGGGACAACTTTGGTGTGGGTTCCATCCTTCGATATAAGGATTTTTTGCAGTCAGGGCCAGGGGCCCCTGGGCACAACATTTTTCCATTTTCCCTAGGAAAGAAAACTCAGCAGTCCAGGTTCCTGATGTCAGTTTGTAGGGCTCCCTTGGGTCTATCAGGGCAGCACAAGTTTGAGGTGGGGACAACTTCGGTGTGGGGTCCATCCTTCGATATAAGGATTTTTTGCAGTCGGGGCCAGGGGCCCAGGGCCAGGTGCCCCTGGGCACATCCTTTTTCCATTTTCCCTGGGAAAGAAAACTCAGCAGTCCAGGTTCCTGATGTCAGTTTGTAGGGCTCCCTTGGGTCTATCAGGGCAGCACAAGTTTGAGGTGGGGACCACTTCGGTGTGGGGTCCATCCTTCGATATAAGGATTTTTTGCAGTCAGGGCCAGGGGCCCCTGGGCACATCCTTTTTCCATTTTCCCTGGGAAAGAAAACTCAGCAGTCCAGGTTCCTGATGTCAGTTTGTAGGGCTCCCTTGGGTCTATCAGGGCAGCACAAGTTTGAGGTGGGGAACACTTTGGTGTGGGGTCCATCCTTCGATATAAGGATTCTTTGCAGTCAGGGCCAGGGGCCCCTGGGCACATGCTTTTTCCATTTTCCCTGGGAAAGAAAACTCAGCAGTCCAGGTTCCTGATGTCAGTTTGTATGGCTCCCTTGGGTCTATCAGGGCAGCACAAGTTTGAGGTGGGGACAACTTCGGTGTGGGGTCCATCCTTCGATATAAGGATTTTTTGCAGTGAGGTCCCAGCCCAGGGCTAGGGGCCCCTGGGCACATCCTTTTTCCATTTTCCCTGGGAAAGAAAACTCAGCAGTCCAGGTTCCAGATGTCAGTTTGTAGGGCTCCCTTGGGTCTATCAGGGCAGCACAAGTTTGAGGTGGGGACAATTTCGGTGTGGGGTCCATCCTTCGATATAACGATTTTGTGCAGTCAGGGTCAGGGGCCCCTGGGCATATCCTTTTTCCATTTTCCCTGGGAAAGAAAACTCAGCAGTCCAGGTTCCTGATGTCAGTTTGTAGGGCTCCCTTGGGTCTATCAGGGCAGCACAAGTTTGAGGTGGGGACAACTTTGGTGTGGGGTCCATCCTTCGATATAAGGATTTTTTGTAGTGAGGCCCCAGCCCAGGACCTGGGGCCCCTGGGCATATCCTTTTTCCATTTTCCCTGGGAAAGAAAACTCAGTAGTCCAGGTTCCTGATGTCAGTTTGTAGGGCTCCCTTGGGTCTATCAGGGCAGCACAAGTTTGAGGTGGGGACAACTTCGGTGTGGGCTCCATCCTTCGATATAAGGATTTTTTGCAGTCAGGGCCAGGGGCCCCTGGGAACATCCTTTGGCCATTTTCACTGGGAAAGAAAACTAAGCAGTCCAGGTTCCTGATGTCAGTTTGTAGGGCTCCCTTGGGTCTATCAGGGCAGCACAAGTTTGAGGTGGGGACAACTTCGGTGTGGGGTCCATCCTTCGATATAAAGATTCTTTCAAGTCAGGCCCCAGCCCAGGGCCAGGGCCCCTGGGCACATCCTTTTTCCATTTTCCCTGGGAAAGAAAACTCAGCAGTCCAGGTTCCTGATGTCAGTTTGTAGGGCTCCCTTGGGTCTATCAGGGCAGCACAAGTTTGAGGTGGGGACAACTTCGGTGTGGGCTCCATCCTTCGATATAACGATTTTTTGCAGTCAGGGCCAGGGGCCCCTGGGCACATCCTTTTTCCATTTTTCCTGGGAAAGAAAACTCAGCAGTCCAGGTTCCTGATGTCAGTTTGTAGGGCTCCCTTGGGTCTATCAGGGCAGCACAAGTTGGATGTGGGGACAACTTCGGTGTGGGCTCCATCCTTCGATATAACGATTTTTTATATTGAGGTACCAGCCCAGGGCCAGGGGCCCCTGGGCATATCCTTTTTCCATTTTCCCTGGGAAAGAAAACTCAGCAGTCCAGGTTCCTGATGTCAGTTTGTAGGGCTCCCTTGGGTCTATCAGGGCAGCACAAGTTTGAGGTGGGGACAACTTCGGTGTGGGGTCCATCCTTCGATATAAGGATTTTTTGCAGTCAGGGCCAGGGGCCCCTGGGCACATCCTTTGGCCATTTTCCCTGGGTAAGAAAACTCAGCAGTCCAGGTTCCTGATGTCAGTTTGTAGGGCTCCCTTGGGTCTATCAGGGCAGCACAAGTTTGAGGTGGGGACAACTTCGGTGTGGGGTCCATCCTTCGATATAAGGATTTTTTGCAGTCGGGGCCAGGGGCCCAGGGCCAGGTGCCCCTGGGCACATCCTTTTTCCATTTTCCCTGGGAAAGAAAACTCAGCAGTCCAGGTTCCTGATGTCAGTTTGTAGGGCTCCCTTGGGTCTATCAGGGCAGCACAAGTTTGAGGTGGGGACCACTTCGGTGTGGGGTCCATCCTTCGATATAAGGATTTTTTGCAGTCAGGGCCAGGGGCCCCTGGGCACATCCTTTTTCCATTTTCCCTGGGAAAGAAAACTCAGCAGTCCAGGTTCCTGATGTCAGTTTGTAGGGCTCCCTTGGGTCTATCAGGGCAGCACAAGTTTGAGGTGGGGAACACTTTGGTGTGGGGTCCATCCTTCGATATAAGGATTCTTTGCAGTGTGGCCCCAGCCCATGGCCAGGGGCCCCTGGGCACATCCTTTTTCCATTTTCCCTGGGAAAGAAAACTCAGCAGTCCAGGTTCCTGATGTCAGTTTGTAGGGCTCCCTTTGGTCTATCAGGGCAGCACAAGTTTGAGGTGGGGACAACTTTGGTGTGGGCTCCATCCTTCGATATAAGGATTTTTTGTAGTTGTGGCCCAGCCCAGGGCCAGGGGCCCCTGGGCATAACCTTTATCCATTTTCCCTGGGAAAGAATACTCAGCAGTCCAGGTTCCTGATGTCAGTTTGTAGGGCTCCCTTGGGTCTATCAGGGCAGCACAAGTTTGAGGTGGGGACAACTTCGGTGTGGGCTCCATCCTTCGATATAAGGATTTTTTGCAGTGAGGTCCCAGCCCAGGGCTAGGGGCCCCTGGGCACATCCTTTTTCCATTTTCCCTGGGAAAGAAAACTCAGCAGTCCAGGTTCCAGATGTCAGTTTGTAGGGCTCCCTTGGGTCTATCAGGGCAGCACAAGTTTGAGGTGGGGACAATTTCGGTGTGGGGTCCATCCTTCGATATAACGATTTTGTGCAGTCAGGGTCAGGGGCCCCTGGGCATATCCTTTTTCCATTTTCCCTGGGAAAGAAAACTCAGCAGTCCAGGTTCCTGATGTCAGTTTGTAGGGCTCCCTTGGGTCTATCAGGGCAGCACAAGTTTGAGGTGGGGACAACTTTGGTGTGGGGTCCATCCTTCGATATAAGGATTTTTTGTAGTGAGGCCCCAGCCCAGGACCTGGGGCCCCTGGGCATATCCTTTTTCCATTTTCCCTGGGAAAGAAAACTCAGTAGTCCAGGTTCCTGATGTCAGTTTGTAGGGCTCCCTTGGGTCTATCAGGGCAGCACAAGTTTGAGGTGGGGACAACTTCGGTGTGGGCTCCATCCTTCGATATAAGGATTTTTTGCAGTCAGGGCCAGGGGCCCCTGGGAACATCCTTTGGCCATTTTCACTGGGAAAGAAAACTAAGCAGTCCAGGTTCCTGATGTCAGTTTGTAGGGCTCCCTTGGGTCTATCAGGGCAGCACAAGTTTGAGGTGGGGACAACTTCGGTGTGGGGTCCATCCTTCGATATAAGGATTTTTTGCAGTCAGGGCCAGGGGCCCCTGGGCACATCCTTTTTCCATTTTCCCTGGGAAAGAAAACTCAGCAGTCCAGGTTCCTGATGTCAGTTTGTAGGGCTCCCTTGGGTCTATCAGGGCAGCACAAGTTGGATGTGGGGACAACTTCGGTGTGGGCTCCATCCTTCGATATAACGATTTTTTATATTGAGGTACCAGCCCAGGGCCAGGGGCCCCTGGGCACATCCTTTTTCCATTTTCCCTGGGAAAGAAAACTCAGCAGTCCAGGTTCCTGATGTCAGTTTGTAGGGCTCCCTTGGGTCTATCAGGGCAGCACAAGTTTGAGGTGGGGACAACTTCGGTGTGGGGTCCATCCTTCGATATAAGGATTTTTTGCAGTCAGGGCCAGGGGCCCCTGGGCACATCCTTTGGCCATTTTCCCTGGGAAAGAAAACTCAGCAGTCCAGGTTCCTGATGTCAGTTTGTAGGGCTCCCTTGGGTCTATCAGGGCAGCACAAGTTTGAGGTGGGGACAACTTCGGTGTGGGGTCCATCCTTCGATATAAGGATTTTTTGCAGTCAGGGCCAGGTGCCCCTGGGCACATCCTTTTTCCATTTTCCCTGGGAAAGAAAACTCAGCAGTCCAGGTTCCTGATGTCAGTTTGTAGGGCTCCCTTGAGTCTATCAGGGCAGCACAAGTTTGAGGTGGGGACAACTTCGGTGTGGAGTCCATCCTTCGATATAAGGATATTTTGCAGTCAGGGCCAGGGGCCCCTGGGAACATCCTTTGGCCATTTTCACTGGGAAAGAAAACTCAGCAGTCCAGGTTCCTGATGTCAGTTTGTAGGGCTCCCTTGGGTCTATCAGGGCAGCACAAGTTTGAGGTGGGGACAACTTCGATGTGGGGTCCATCCTTCGATATAAAGATTCTTTCAAGTGAGGCCCCAGCCCAGGGCCAGGGCCCCTGGGCACATCCTTTTTCCATTTTCCCTGGGAAAGAAAACTCAGCAGTCCAGGTTCCTGATGTCAGTTTGTAGGGCTCCCTTGGGTCTATCAGGGCAGCACAAGTTTGAGGTGGGGACAACTTCGGTGTGGGGTCCATCCTTCGATATAAGGATTTTTTACAGTCAGGGCCAGGGGCCCCTGGGCACATCCTTTTTCCATTTTCCCTGGGAAAGAAAACTCAGCAGTCCAGGTTCCTGATGTCAGTTTGTAGGGCTCCCTTGGGTCTATCAGGGCAGCACAAGTTTGAGGTGGAGACAACTTCGGTGTGGGGTCCATCATTCGATATAAGGATTTTTTGTAGTGAGGCCCCAGCCCAGAGTCAGGGGCCCCTGGGCACATCCTTTTTCCATTTTCCCTGGGAAAGAAAACTCAGCAGTCCAGGTTCCTGATGTCAGTTTGTAGGGCTCCCTTGGGTCTATCAGGGCAGCACAAGTTTGAGGTGGGGACAACTTCGGTGTGGGGTCCATCCTTCGATATAAGGATTCTTTGCAGTGTGGCCCCAGCCCATGGCCAGGGGCCCCTGGGCACATCCTTTTTCCATTTTCCCTGGGAAAGAAAACTCAGCAGTCCAGGTTCCTGATGTCAGTTTGTAGGGCTCCCTTGGGTCTATCAGGGCAGCACAAGTTTGAGGTGGGGACAACTTCCGTGTGGGGTCCATCCTTCGATATAAGGATTTTTTGCAGTCAGGGCCAGGGGCCCCTGGGCACATCCTTTTTCCATTTTCCCTGGGAAAGAAAACTCAGCAGTCCAGGTTCCTGATGTCAGTTTGTAGGGCTCCCTTGGGTCTATCAGGGCAGCACAAGTTTGAGGTGGGGACAACTTCGGTGTGGGGTCCATCCTTCGATATAAGGATTTTTTGTAGTGAGGCCCCAGCCCAGGACCAGGCGCCCCTGGGCACATCCTTTTTCCATTTTCCCTGGGAAAGAAAACTCAGCAGTCCAGGTTCCTGATGTCAGTTTGTAGGGCTCCCTTGGGTGTATCAGGGCAGCACAAGTTTGAGGTGGGGACAACTTCGGTGTGGGGTCCATCCTTCGATATAAGGATTTTTTGCAGTCAGGGCCAGGGGCCCCCGGGCACATCCTTTTTCCATTTTCCCTGGGAAAGAAAACTCAGCAGTCCAGGTTCCTGATGTCAGTTTGTAGGGCTCCCTTGGGTGTATCAGGGCAGCACAAGTTTGAGGTGGGGACAACTTCGGTGTGGGGTCCATCCTTCGATATAAGGATTTTTTGCAGTCAGGGTATGGGGCCCAGGGCCAGGGGCCCCTGGGCACATCCTTTTTCCATTTTCCCTGGGAAAGAAAACTCAGCAGTCCAGGTTCCTGATGTCAGTTTGTAGGGCTCCCTTGGGTCTATCAGGGCAGCACAAGTTTGAGGTGGGGACAACTTTGGTGTGGGGTCCATCCTTCGATATAAGGATTTTTTGTAGTGAGGCCCCAGCCCAGGACCTGGGGCCCCTGGGCATATCCTTTTTCCATTTTCCCTGGGAAAGAAAACTCAGTAGTCCAGGTTCCTGATGTCAGTTTGTAGGGCTCCCTTGGGTCTATCAGGGCAGCACAAGTTTGAGGTGGGGACAACTTCGGTGTGGGGTCCATCCTTCGATATAAGGATTTTTTGCAGTCAGGGCCAGGGGCCCCTGGGAACATCCTTTGGCCATTTTCACTGGGAAAGAAAACTAAGCAGTCCAGGTTCCTGATGTCAGTTTGTAGGGCTCCCTTGGGTCTATCAGGGCAGCACAAGTTTGAGGTGGGGACAACTTCGGTGTGGGGTCCATCCTTCGATATAAAGATTCTTTCAAGTGAGGCCCCAGCCCAGGGCCAGGGCCCCTGGGCACCTCCTTTTTCCATTTTCCCTGGGAAAGAAAACTCAGCAGTCCAGGTTCCTGATGTCAGTTTGTAGGGCTCCCTTGGGTCTATCAGGGCAGCACAAGTTTGAGGTGGGGACAACTTCGGTGTGGGGTCCATCCTTCGATATAAGGATTTTTTGCAGTCAGGGCCAGGGGCCCCTGGGCACATCCTTTTTCCATTTTTCCTGGGAAAGAAAACTCAGCAGTCCAGGTTCCTGATGTCAGTTTGTAGGGCTCCCTTGGGTCTATCAGGGCAGCACAAGTTGGATGTGGGGACAACTTCGGTGTGGGCTCCATCCTTCGATATAACGATTTTTTATATTGAGGTACCAGCCCAGGGCCAGGGGCCCCTGGGCACATCCTTTTTCCATTTTCCCTGGGAAAGAAAACTCAGCAGTCCAGGTTCCTGATGTCAGTTTGTAGGGCTCCCTTGGGTCTATCAGGGCAGCACAAGTTTGAGGTGGGGACAACTTCGGTGTGGGGTCCATCCTTCGATATAAGGATTTTTTGCAGTCAGGGCCAGGGGCCCCTGGGCACATCCTTTTTCCATTTTCCCTGGGAAAGAAAACTCAGCAGTCCAGGTTCCTGATGTCAGTTTGTAGGGCTCCCTTGGGTCTATCAGGGCAGCAAAAGTTTGAGGTGGGGACAACTTCGGTGTGGGGTCCATCCTTCGATATAAGGATTTTTTGCAGTCAGGGCCAGGTGCCCCTGGGCACATCCTTTTTCCATTTTCCCTGGGAAAGAAAACTCAGCAGTCCAGGTTCCTGATGTCAGTTTGTAGGGCTCCCTTGAGTCTATCAGGGCAGCACAAGTTTGAGGTGGGGACAACTTCGGTGTGGAGTCCATCCTTCGATATAAGGATTTTTTGCAGTCAGGGCCAGGGGCCCCTGGGAACATCCTTTGGCCATTTTCACTGGGAAAGAAAACTCAGCAGTCCAGGTTCCTGATGTCAGTTTGTAGGGCTCCCTTGGGTCTATCAGGGCAGCACAAGTTTGAGGTGGGGACAACTTCGATGTGGGGTCCATCCTTCGATATAAAGATTCTTTCAAGTGAGGCCCCAGCCCAGGGCCAGGGCCCCTGGGCACATCCTTTTTCCATTTTCCCTGGGAAAGAAAACTCAGCAGTCCAGGTTCCTGATGTCAGTTTGTAGGGCTCCCTTGGGTCTATCAGGGCAGCACAAGTTTGAGGTGGGGACAACTTCGGTGTGGGCTCCATCCTTCGATATAAGGATTTTTACAGTCAGGGCCAGGGGCCCCTGGGCACATCCTTTTTCCATTTTCCCTGGGAAAGAAAACTCAGCAGTCCAGGTTCCTGATGTCAGTTTGTAGGGCTCCCTTGGGTCTATCAGGGCAGCACAAGTTTGAGGTGGGGACCACTTCGGTGTGGGGTCCATCCTTCGATATAAGGATTTTTTGCAGTCAGGGCCAGAGGCCCCTGGGCACATCCTTTTTCTATTTTCCCTGGGAAAGAAAACTCAGCAGTCCAGGTTCCTGATGTCAGTTTGTAGGGCTCCCTTGGGTGTATCAGGGCAGCACAAGTTTGAGGTGGGGACAACTTCGGTGTGGGGTCCATCCTTCGATATAAGGATTTTTTTCAGTCAGGGCCAGGGGCCGCTGGGCACACCCTTTTTCCTTTTTCCCTGGGAAGGAAAACTCAGCAGTCCAGGTTCCTGATGTCAGTTTGTAGGGCTCCCTTGGGTCTATCAGGGCAGCACAAGTTTGAGGTGGAGACAACTTCGGTGTGGGGTCCATCATTCGATATAAGGATTTTTTGTAGTGAGGCCCCAGCCCAGGGTCAGGGGCCCCTGGGCACATCCTTTTTCCATTTTCCCTGGGAAAGAAAACTCAGCAGTCCAGGTTCCTGATGTCAGTTTGTAGGGCTCCCTTGGGTCTATCAGGGCAGCACAAGTTTGAGGTGGGGACAACTTCGGTGTGGGGTCCATCCTTCGATATAAGGATTCTTTGCAGTGTGGCCCCAGCGCATGGCCAGGGGCCCCTGGGCACATCCTTTTTCCATTTTCCCTGGGAAAGAAAACTCAGCAGTCCAGGTTCCTGATGTCAGTTTGTAGGGCTCCCTTGGGTCTATCAGGGCAGCACAAGTTTGAGGTGGGGACAACTTCCGTGGGGGCTCCATCCTTCGATACAAGGATTTTTTGCAGTCAGGGCCAGGGGCCCCTGGGCACATCCTTTTTCCATTTACCCTGGGAAAGAAAACTCAGCAGTCCAGGTTCCTGATGTCAGTTTGTAGGGCTCCCTTGGGTCTATCAGGGCAGCACAAGTTTGAGGTGGGGACAACTTCGGTGTGGGGTCCATCCTTCGATATAAGGATTTTTTGTAGTGAGGCCCCAGCCCAGGACCAGGCGCCCCTGGGCACATCCTTTTTCCATTTTCCCTGGGAAAGAAAACTCAGCAGTCCAGGTTCCTGATGTCAGTTTGTAGGGCTCCCTTGGGTCTATCAGGGCAGCACAAGTTTGAGGTGGGGACAACTTCGGTGTGGGGTCCATCCTTCGATATAAGGATTTTTTGCAGTCAGGGCCAGGGGCCCCCGGGCACATCCTTTTTCCATTTTCCCTGGGAAAGAAAACTCAGCAGTCCAGGTTCCTGATGTCAGTTTGTAGGGCTCCCTTGGGTGTATCAGGGCAGCACAAGTTTGAGGTGGGGACAACTTCGGTGTGGGGTCCATCCTTCGATATAAGGATTTTTTGCAGTCAGGGTATGGGGCCCAGGGCCAGGGGCCCCTGGGCACATCCTTTTTCCATTTTCCCTGGGAAAGAAAACTCAGCAGTCCAGGTTCCTGATGTCAGTTTGTAGGGCTCCCTTGGGTCTATCAGGGCAGCACAAGTTTGAGGTGGGGACAACTTCGGTGTGGGGTCCATCCTTCGATATAAGGATTCTTTGCAGTGTGGCCCCAGCGCATGGCCAGGGGCCCCTGGGCACATCCTTTTTCCATTTTCCCTGGGAAAGAAAACTCAGCAGTCCAGGTTCCTGATGTCAGTTTGTAGGGCTCCCTTGGGTCTATCAGGGCAGCACAAGTTTGAGGTGGGGCCAACTTTGGTGTGGGGTCCATCCTTCGATATAAGGATTCTTTGCAGTGAGGCCCCAGCCCAGGTCCAGGGGCCCCTGGGCACATCCTTTTTCCATTTTCCCTGGGAAAGAAAACTCAGCAGTCCAGGTTCCTGATGTCAGTTTGTAGGGCTCCCCTGGGTGTATCAGGGCAGCACAAGTTTGAGGTCGGGACATCTTCAGTGTGGGGTCCAGCCTTCGATATAAGGATTTTTTGTAGTGAGGCCCCAGCCCAGGACCAGGCGCCCCTGGGCACATCCTTTTTCCATTTTCCCTGGGAAAGAAAACTCAGCAGTCCAGGTTCCTGATGTCAGTTTGTAGGGCTCCCTTGGGTCTATCAGGGCAGCACAAGTTTGAGGTGGGGACAACTTCGGTGTGGGGTCCATCCTTCGATATAAGGATTTTTTGCAGTCAGGGCCAGGGGCCCCCGGGCACATCCTTTTTCCATTTTCCCTGGGAAAGAAAACTCAGCAGTCCAGGTTCCTGATGTCAGTTTGTAGGGCTCCCTTGGGTGTATCAGGGCAGCACAAGTTTGAGGTGGGGACAACTTCGGTGTGGGGTCCATCCTTCGATATAAGGATTTTTTGCAGTCAGGGTATGGGGCCCAGGGCCAGGGGCCCCTGGGCACATCCTTTTTCCATTTTCCCTGGGAAAGAAAACTCAGCAGTCCAGGTTCCTGATGTCAGTTTGTAGGGCTCCCTTGGGTCTATCAGGGCAGCACAAGTTTGAGGTGGGGACAACTTCGGTGTGGGGTCCATCCTTCGATATAAGGATTTTTTGTAGTGAGGCCCCAGCCCAGGGCCAGGGGCCCCTGGGCACATCCTTTTTCCATTTTCCCTGGGAAAGAAAACTCAGCAGTCCAGGTTCCTGATGTCAGTTTGTAGGGCTCCCTTGGGTCTATCAGGGCAGCACAAGTTTGAGGTGGGGACAACTTCGGTGTGGGGTCCATCCTTCGATATAAGGATTTCTTGCAGTCAGGGCCAGGGGCCCCTGGGCACATCCTTTTTCCATTTTCCCTGGGAAAGAAAACTCAGCAGTCCAGGTTCCTGATGTCAGTTTGTAGGGCTCCCTTGGGTCTATCAGGGCAGTACAATTTTGAGGTGGGGACAACTTCGGTCTGGGCTCCATACTTCGATATAAGGATTTTTTGCAGTCAGGGCCAGGGGCCCCTGGGCATATCCTTTTTCCATTTTCCCTGGGAAAGAAAACTCAGCAGTCCAGGTTCCTGATGTCAGTTTGTAGGGCTCCCTTGGGTCTATTGGGGCAGCACACGTTTGCGGTGGCGACAACTTCGGTGTGGGTTCCATCCTTCGATATAAGGATTTTTTGCAGTCAGGGCCAGGGGCCCAGGACCACGGGCCCCTGGGCACATCCTTTTTCCATTTTCCCTGGGAAAGAAAACTCAGCAGTCCAGGTTCCTGATGTCAGTTTGTAGGGCTCCCTTGGGTCTATCAGGGCAGCACAAATTTGAGGTGGGGACAATTTGGTGTGGGCTCCATCCTTCGATATAAGGATTTTTTGCCGTGAGGTCCCAGCACAGGGCCAGGTGCCCCTGGGCACATCCTTTTTCCATTTTCCCTGGGAAAGAAAACTCAGCAGTCCAGGTTCCTGATGTCAGTTTGTAGGGCTCCCTTGGGTCTATCAGGGCAGCACAAGTTTGAGGTGGGGACAACTTCGGTGTGGGGTCCATCCTTCGATATAAGGATTTTTTGCAGTCAGGGTATGGGGCCCAGGGCCAGGGGCCCCTGGGGACATCCTTTTTCCATTTTCCCTGGGAAAGAAAACGCAGCAGTCCAGGTTCCAGATGTCAGTTTATAGGGCTCCCTTGGGTCTATCAGGGCAGCACAAGTTTGAGGTGGGGACAATTTCGGTGTGGGGTCCATCCTTCGATATAAGGATATTTTGCAGTCAGGGTCAGGGGCCCCTGGGCATATCCTTTTTCCATTTTCCCTGGGAAAGAAAACTCAGCAGTCCAGGTTCCTGATCTCAGTTTGTAGGGCTCCCTTTAGTCTATCAGGGCAGCACAAGTTTGAGGTGGGGACAACTTCGGTGTGGGGTCCATCCTTCGATATATGGATTTTTTGTAGTGAGGCCCCAGCCCAGGGCCTGGGGCCCCTGGGCCTATCCTTTTTCCATTTTCTCTGGGAAAGAAAACTCAGCAGTCCATGTTCCTGATGTCAGTTTGTAGGGCTCCCTTGGGTCTATCAGGGCAGCACAAGTTTGAGGTGGGGACAACTTTGGTGTGGGGTCCATCCTTCGATATAAGGATTTTTTGTAGTGAGGCCCCAGCCCAGGGCCAGGGGCCCCTGGGCACATCCTTTTTCCATTTTCCCTGGGAAAGAAAACTCAGCAGTCCAGGTTCCTGATGTCAGTTTGTAGGGCTCCCTTGGGTCTATCAGGGCAGCACATGTTTGAGGTGGGGACAATTTCATTGTGGGCTCCATCCTTCGATATAAGGATTTTTTGCAGTCAGGGTCAGGGCCCCCTGGGCACATCCTTTTTCCATTTTCCCTGGGAAAGAAAACTCAGCAGTCCAGGTTCCTGATGTCAGTTTGTAGGGCTCCCTTGGGTCTATCAGGGCAGCACAAGTTTGAGGTGGGGACAACTTTGGTGTGGGGTCCATCCTTCGATATAAGGATTTTTTGTAGTGAGGCCCCAGCCCAGGGCCTGGGGCCCCTGGGCGTATCCTTTTTCCATTTTCTCTGGGAAAGAAAACTCAGCAGTCCAGGTTCCTGATGTCAGTTTGTAGGGCTCCCTTGGGTGTATCAGGGCAGAACAAGTTTGAAGTGGGGACAACTTTGGTGTGGGCTCCATCCTTCGATATAAGGATTTTTTGCAATCAGGGCCAGGGGCCCCTGGGCACATCCTTTTTCCATTTTCCCTGGGAAAGAAAACTCAGCAGTCCAGGTTCCTGATGTCAGTTTGTAAGGCTCCCTTGGGTCTATCAGGGCAGCACAAGTTTGAGGTGGGGACAACTTCGGTGTGGGGTCCATCCTTCGATATAATGATTTTTTGTAGTGAGGCCCCAGCCCAGGGCCAGGGGCCCCTGGGCACATCCTTTTTCCATTTTCCCTGGGAAAGAAAACTCAGTAGTCCAGGTTCCTGATGTCAGTTTGTAGGGCTCCCTTGGGTCTATCAGGGCAGCACATGTTTGAGGTGGGGACAACTTCGGTGTGGGCTCCATCCTTCGATATAAGGATTTTTTGAAGTCAGGGCCAGGGGCCCCTGGGCACATCCTTTTTCTATTTTCCCTGGGAAAGAAAACTCAGCAGTCCAGGTTCCTGATGTCAGTTTGTAGGGCTCCCTTGGGTCTATCAGGGCAGCACAAGTTTGAGGTGGGGACAAGTTCGGTGTGGAGTCCATCCTTCGATATAAGGATTCTTTGCAGTGAGGCTCCAGCCCAGGGCCAAGGCCCCCTGGGCACATCCTTTTTCTATTTTCCCTGGGAAAGAAAACTCAGCAGTCCAGGTTCCTGATGTCAGTTTGTAGGGCTCCCTTGGGTCTATCAGGGCAGCACAAGTTTGAGGTGGGGATAACTTCGGTGTGGGGTCCATCCTTCGATATAAGGATTTTTTGCAGTCAGGGCCAGGGGCCCCTGGGCACATCCTTTTTCCATTTTCCCTGGGAAAGAAAACTCAGCAGTCCAGGTTCCTGATGTCAGTTTGTAGGGCTCCCTTGGGTCTATCAGGGCAGCACAAGTTTGAGGTGGGGACAACTTTGGTGTGGGGTCCATCCTTCGATATAAGGATTCTTTGCAGTGAGGCCCCAGCCCAGGTCCAGGGGCCCCTGGGCACATCCTTTTTCCATTTTCCCTGGGAAAGAAAACTCAGCAGTCCAGGTTCCTGATGTCAGTTTGTAGGGCTCCCCTGGGTGTATCAGGGCAGCACAAGTTTGAGGTGGGGACATCTTCAGTGTGGGGTCCAGCCTTCGATATAAGGATTTTTTGCAGTGAGGCCCCAGCCCAGGGCCAGGGGCCCCTGGGCACATCCTTTTTCCATTTTCCCTGGGAAAGAAAACTCAGCAGTCCAGGTTCCAGATGTCAGTTTGTAGGGCTCCCTTGGGTCTATCAGGGCAGCACAAGTTTGAGGTGGGGACAATTTCGGTGTGGGGTCCATCCTTCGATATAAGGATTTTTTGCAGTCAGGGTCAGGGGCCCATGGGCATATCCTTTTTCCATTTTCCCTGGGAAAGAAAACTCAGCAGTTCAGGTTCCTGATGTCAGTTTGTAGGGCTCCCTTGGGTCTATCAGGGCAGCACAAGTTTGAGGTGGGGACAACTTTGGTGTGGGGTCCATCCTTCGATATATGGATTTTTTGTAGTGAGGCCCCAGCCCAGGGCCTGGGGCCCCTGGGCCTATCCTTTTTCCATTTTCTCTGGGAAAGAAAACTCAGCAGTCCAGGTTCCTGATGTCAGTTTGTAGGGCTCCCTTGGGTCTATCAGGGCAGCACAAGTTTGAGGTGGGGACAACTTTGGTGTGGGGTCCATCCTTCGATATATGGATTTTTTGTAGTGAGGCCCCAGCCCAGGGCCTGGGGCCCCTGGGCCTATCCTTTTTCCATTTTCTCTGGGAAAGAAAACTCAGCAGTCCATGTTCCTGATGTCAGTTTGTAGGGCTCCCTTGGGTCTATCAGGGCAGCACAAGTTTGAGGTGGGGACAACTTCGGTGTGGGGTCCATCCTTCGATATAAGGATTTTTTGTAGTGAGGCCCCAGCCCAGGGCCAGGGGCCCCTGGGCGTATCCTTTTTCCATTTTCTCTGGGAAAGAAAACTCAGCAGTCCAGGTTGCTGATGTCAGTTTGTAGGGCTCCCTTGGGTCTATCAGGGCAGCACAAGTTTGAGGTGGGGACAACTTCGGTCTGGGGTCCATCCTTCGATATAAGGATTTTTGTAGTGAGGTCCAAGCCCAGGGCCAGGGGCCCCTGGGCACATCCTTTTTCCATTTTCCCTGGGAAAGAAAACTCAGTAGTCCAGGTTCCTGATATCAGTTTGTAGGGCTCCCTTGGGTCTATCAGGGCAGCACAAGTTTGAGGTGGGGACAACTTCGGTGTGGGCTCCATCCTTCGATATAAGGATTTTTTGCAGTCAGGGCCAGGGGCCCCTGGGCACATCCTTTTTCTATTTTCCCTGGGAAAGAAAAATCAGCAGTCCAGGTTCCTGATGTCAGTTTGTAGGGCTCCCTTGGGTCTATCAGGGCAGCACAAGTTTGAGGTGGGGACAAGTTCGGTGTGGAGTCCATCCTTCGATATAAGGATTCTTTGCAGTGAGGCCCCAGCCCAGGGCCAAGGCCCCCTGGGCACATCCTTTTTCCATTTTCCCTGGGAAAGAAAACTCAGCAGTCCAGGTTCCTGATGTCAGTTTGTAGGGCTCCCTTGGGTCTATCAGGGCAGCACAAGTTTGAGGTGGGGACCACTTCGGTGTGGGGTCCATCCTTCGATATAAGGATTCTTTGCGGTCAGGGCCAGGGGCCCCTGGGCACATCCTTTTTCCATTTTCCCTGGGAAAGAAAACTCAGCAGTCCAGGTTCCTGATGTCAGTTTGTAGGGCTCCCTTGGGTCTATCAGGGCAGCACAAGTTTGAGGTGGGGACCACTTCGGTGTGGGGTCCATCCTTCGATATAAGGATTCTTTGCGGTCAGGGCCAGGGGCCCCTGGGCACATCCTTTTTCCATTTTCCCTGGGAAAGAAAACTCAGCAGTCCAGGTTCCTGATGTCAGTTTGTAGGGCTCCCTTGGGTCTATCAGGGCAGCACAAGTTTGAGGTGGGGACAAATTGGTGTGGGGTCCATCGTTTGATATAAGGATTCTTTGCAGTGTGGCCCCAGCCCATGGCCAGGGGCCCCTGGGCACATCCTTTTTCCATTTTCCCTGGGAAAGAAAACTCAGCAGTCCAGGTTCCAGATGTCAGTTTGTAGGGCTCCCTTGGGTCTATCAGGGCAGCACAAGTTTGAGGTGGGGACAATTTCGGTGTGGGGTCCATCCTTCGATATAACGATTTTGTGCAGTCAGGGTCAGGGGCCCCTGGGCATATCCTTTTTCCATTTTCCCTGGGAAAGAAAACTCAGCAGTCCAGGTTCCTGATGTCAGTTTGTAGGGCTCCCTTGGGTCTATCAGGGCAGCACAAGTTTGAGGTGGGGACAACTTTGGTGTGGGGTCCATCCTTCGATATAAGGATTTTTTTTAGTGAGGCCCCAGCCCAGGACCTGGAGCCCCTGGGCGTATACTTTTTCCATTTTCTCTGGGAAAGAAAACTCAGCAGTCCAGGTTCCTGATGTCAGTTTGTAGGGCTCCCTTGGGTGTATCAGGGCAGCACAAGTTTGAGGTGGGGACAACTTCGGTGTGGGCTCCATCCTTCGATATAAGGATTTTTTGCAATCAGGGCCAGGGGCCCCTGGGCACATCCTTTTTCCATTTTCCCTGGGAAAGAAAACTCAGCAGTCCAGGTTCCTGATGTCAGTTTGTAGGGCTCCCCTGGGTGTATCAGGGCAGCACAAGTTTGAGGTGGGGACATCTTCAGTGTGGGGTCCAGCCTTCGATATAAGGATTTTTTGCAGTGAGGCCCCAGCCCAGGGCCAGGGGCCCCTGGGCACATCCTTTTTCCATTTTCCCTGGGAAAGAAAACTCAGCAGTCCAGGTTCCAGATGTCAGTTTGTAGGGCTCCCTTGGGTCTATCAGGGCAGCACAAGTTTGAGGTGGGAACAATTTCGGTGTGGGGTCCATCCTTCGATATAAGGATTTTTTGCAGTCAGGGTCAGGGGCCCATGGGCATATCCTTTTTCCATTTTCCCTGGGAAAGAAAACTCAGCAGTTCAGGTTCCTGATGTCAGTTTGTAGGGCTCCCTTGGGTCTATCAGGGCAGCACAAGTTTGAGGTGGGGACAACTTTGGTGTGGGGTCCATCCTTCGATATATGGATTTTTTGTAGTGAGGCCCCAGCCCAGGGCCTGGGGCCCCTGGGACTATCCTTTTTCCATTTTCTCTGGGAAAGAAAACTCAGCAGTCCTGGTTCCTGATGTCAGTTTGTAGGGCTCCCTTGGGTCTATCAGGGCAGCACAAGTTTGAGGTGGGGACAACTTTGGTGTGGGGTCCATCCTTCGATATATGGATTTTTTGTAGTGAGGCCCCAGCCCAGGGCCTGGGGTCCCTGGGCCTATCCTTTTTCCATTTTCTCTGGGAAAGAAAACTCAGCAGTCCATGTTCCTGATGTCAGTTTGTAGGGCTCCCTTGGGTCTATCAGGGCAGCACAAGTTTGAGGTGGGGACAACTTCGGTGTGGGGTCCATCCTTCGATATAAGGATTTTTTGTAGTGAGGCCCCAGCCCAGGGCCAGGGGCCCCTGGGCGTATCCTTTTTCCATTTTCTCTGGGAAAGAAAACTCAGCAGTCCAGGTTGCTGATGTCAGTTTGTAGGGCTCCCTTGGGTCTATCAGGGCAGCACAAGTTTGAGGTGGGGACAACTTCGGTGTGGGGTCCATCCTTCGATATAAGGATTTTTGTAGTGAGGTCCCAGCCCAGGGCCAGGGGCCCCTGGGCACATCCTTTTTCCATTTTCCCTGGGAAAGAAAACTCAGTAGTCCAGGTTCCTGATGTCAGTTTGTAGGGCTCCCTTGGGTCTATCAGGGCAGCACAAGTTTGAGGTGGGGACAACTTCGGTGTGGGCTCCATCCTTCGATATAAGGATTTTTTGCAGTCAGGGCCAGGGGCCCCTGGGCACATCCTTTTTCTATTTTCCCTGGGAAAGAAAACTCAGCAGTCCAGGTTCCTGATGTCAGTTTGTAGGGCTCCCTTGGGTCTATCAGGGCAGCACAAGTTTGAGGTGGGGACAAGTTCGGTGTGGAGTCCATCCTTCGATATAAGGATTCTTTGCAGTGAGGCCGCAGCCCAGGGCCAAGGCCCCCTGGGCACATCCTTTTTCCATTTTCCCTGGGAAAGAAAACTCAGCAGTCCAGGTTCCTGATGTCAGTTTGTAGGGCTCCCTTGGGTCTATCAGGGCAGCACAAGTTTGAGGTGGGGACCACTTCGGTGTGGGGTCCATCCTTCGATATAAGGATTCTTTGCGGTCAGGGCCAGGCGCCCCTGGGCACATCCTTTTTCCATTTTCCCTGGGAAAGAAAACTCAGCAGTCCAGGTTCCTGATGTCAGTTTGTAGGGCTCCCTTGGGTCTATCAGGGCAGCACAAGTTTGAGGTGGGGACCACTTCGGTGTGGGGTCCATCCTTCGATATAAGGATTCTTTGCGGTCAGGGCCAGGGGCCCCTGGGCACATCCTTTTTCCATTTTCCCTGGGAAAGAAAACTCAGCAGTCCAGGTTCCTGATGTCAGTTTGTAGGGCTCCCTTGGGTCTATCAGGGCAGCACAAGTTTGAGGTGGGGACAAATTGGTGTGGGGTCCATCGTTTGATAGAAGGATTCTTTGCAGTGTGGCCCCAGCCCATGGCCAGGGGCCCCTGGGCACATCCTTTTTCCATTTTCCCTGGGAAAGAAAACTCAGCAGTCCAGGTTCCAGATGTCAGTTTGTAGGGCTCCCTTGGGTCTATCAGGGCAGCACAAGTTTGAGGTGGGGACAATTTCGGTGTGGGGTCCATCCTTCGATATAACGATTTTGTGCAGTCAGGGTCAGGGGCCCCTGGGCATATCCTTTTTCCATTTTCCCTGGGAAAGAAAACTCAGCAGTCCAGGTTCCTGATGTCAGTTTGTAGGGCTCCCTTGGGTCTATCAGGGCAGCACAAGTTTGAGGTGGGGACAACTTTGGTGTGGGGTCCATCCTTCGATATAAGGATTTTTTGTAGTGAGGCCCCAGCCCAGGACCTGGAGCCCCTGGGCGTATACTTTTTCCATTTTCTCTGGGAAAGAAAACTCAGCAGTCCAGGTTCCTGATGTCAGTTTGTAGGGCTCCCTTGGGTGTATCAGGGCAGCACAAGTTTGAGGTGGGGACAACTTCGGTGTGGGCTCCATCCTTCGATATAAGGATTTTTTGCAATCAGGGCCAGGGGCCCCTGGGCACATCCTTTTTCCATTTTCCCTGGGAAAGAAAACTCAGCAGTCCAGGTTCCTGATGTCAGTTTGTAGGGCTCCCTTGGGTCTATCAGGGCAGCACAAGTTTGAGGTGGGGACAACTTCGGTGTGGGGTCCATCCTTCGATATAATGATTTTTTGTAGTGAGGCCCCAGCCCAGGGCCAGGGGCCCCTGGGCACATCCTTTTTCCATTTTCCCTGGGAAAGAAAACTCAGTAGTCCAGGTTCCTGATGTCGGTTTGTAGGGCTCCCTTGGGTCTATCAGGGCAGCACAAGTTTGAGGTGGGGACAACTTCGGTGTGGGCTCCATCCTTCGATATAAGGATTTTTTGAAGTCAGGGCCAGGGGCCCCTGGGCACATCCTTTTTCCATTTTCCCTGGGAAAGAAAACTCAGTAGTCCAGGTTCCTGATGTCAGTTTGTAGGGCTCCCTTGGGTCTATCAGGGCAGCACAAGTTTGAGGTGGGGACAACTTCGGTGTGGAGTCCATCCTTCGATATAAGGATTTTTTGCAGTCAGGGCCAGGGTCCCCTGGGAACATCCTTTGGCCATTTTCACTGGGAAAGAAAACTAAGCAGTCCAGGTTCCTGATGTCAGTTTGTAGGGCTCCCTTGGGTCTATCAGGGCAGCACAAGTTTGAGGTGGGGACAACTTCGATGTGGGGTCCATCCTTCGATATAAAGATTCTTTCAAGTGAGGCCACAGCACAGGGCCAGGGCCCCTGGGCACATCCTTTTTCCTTTTTCCCTGGGAAAGAAAACTCAGCAGTCCAGGTTCCTGATGTCAGTTTGTAGGGCTCCCTTGGGTCTATCAGGGCAGCACAAGTTTGAGGTGGGGACAACTTCGGTGTGGGGTCCATCCTTCGATATAAGGATTTTTTGCAGTCAGGGCCAGGGGCCCCTGGGCACATCCTTTTTCCATTTTCCCTGGGAAAGAAAACTCAGCAGTCCAGGTTCCTGATGTCAGTTTGTAGGGCTCCCTTGGGTCTATCAGGGCAGCACAAGTTGGATGTGGGGACAACTTCGGTGTGGGCTCCATCCTTCGATATAACGATTTTTTATATTGAGGTACCAGCCCAGGGCCAGGGGCCCCTGGGCACATCCTTTTTCCATTTTCCCTGGGAAAGAAAACTCAGCAGTCCAGGTTCCTGATGTCAGTTTGTAGGGCTCCCTTGGGTCTATCAGGGCAGCACAAGTTTGAGGTGGGGACAACTTCGGTGTGGGGTCCATCCTTCGATATAAGGATTTTTTGCAGTCAGGGCCAGGGGCCCCTGGGCACATCCTTTGGCCATTTTCCCTGGGAAAGAAAACTCAGCAGTCCAGGTTCCTGATGTCAGTTTGTAGGGCTCCCTTGGGTCTATCAGGGCAGCAAAAGTTTGAGGTGGGGACAACTTCGGTGTGGGGTCCATCCTTCGATATAAGGATTTTTTGCAGTCAGGGCCAGGTGCCCCTGGGCACATCCTTTTTCCATTTTCCCTGGGAAAGAAAACTCAGCAGTCCAGGTTCCTGATGTCAGTTTGTAGGGCTCCCTTGGGTCTATCAGGGCAGCACAAGTTTGAGGTGGGGACAACTTCGATGTGGGGTCCATCCTTCGATATAAAGATTCTTTCAAGTGAGGCCCCAGCCCAGGGCCAGGGCCCCTGAGCACATCCTTTTTCCATTTTCCCTGGGAAAGAAAACTCAGCAGTCCAGGTTCCTGATGTCAGTTTGTAGGGCTCCCTTGGGTCTATCAGGGCAGCACAAGTTTGAGGTGGGGACAACTTCGGTGTGGGGTCCATCCTTCGATATAAGGATTTTTTGCAGTCAGGGCCAGGGGCCCCTGGGCACATCGTTTTTCCATTTTCCCTGGGAAAGAAAACTCAGCAGTCCAGGTTCCTGATGTCAGTTTGTAGGGCTCCCTTGGGTCTATCAGGGCAGCACAAGTTTGATGTGGGGACAACTTCGGTGTGGGGTCCATCCTTCGATATAAGGATTTTTTATAGTGAGGTACCAGCCCAGGGCCAGGGGCCCCTGGGCACATCCTTTTTCCATTTTCCCTGGGAAAGAAAATTCAGTAGTCCAGGTTCCGGATGTCAGTTTGTAGGGCTCCCTTGGGTCTATCAGGGCAGCACAAGTTTGAGGTGGGGACAACTTTGGTGTGGGCTCCATCCTTCGATATAAGGATTCTTTGCAGTGAGGCCCCAGCCCAGGGCCAGGGGCCCCTGGGCACATCCTTTGGCCATTTTCCCTGGGAAAGAAAACTCAGCAGTCCAGGTTCCTGATGTCAGTTTGTAGGGCTCCCTTGGGTCTATCAGGGCAGCACAAGTTTGAGGTGGGGACAACTTCGGTGTGGGGTCCATCCTTCGATATAAGGATTTTTTGCAGTCAGGGCCAGGGGCCCCTGGGCACATCCTTTGGCCATTTTCCCTGGGAAAGAAAACTCAGCAGTCCAGGTTCCTGATGTCAGTTTGTAGGGCTCCCTTGGGTCTATCAGGGCAGCAAAAGTTTGAGGTGGGGACAACTTCGGTGTGGGGTCCATCCTTCGATATAAGGATTTTTTGCAGTCAGGGCCAGGTGCCCCTGGGCACATCCTTTTTCCATTTTCCCTGGGAAAGAAAACTCAGCAGTCCAGGTTCCTGATGTCAGTTTGTAGGGCTCCCTTGGGTCTATCAGGGCAGCACAAGTTTGAGGTGGGGACAACTTCGGTGTGGAGTCCATCCTTCGATATAAGGATTTTTTGCAGTCAGGGCCAGGGGCCCCTGGGAACATCCTTTGGCCATTTTCACTGGGAAAGAAAACTAAGCAGTCCAGGTTCCTGATGTCAGTTTGTAGGGTTCTCTTGGGTCTATCAGGGCAGCACAAGTTTGATGTGGGGACAACTTCGGTGTGGGGTCCATCCTTCGATATAAGGATTTTTTATAGTGAGGTACCAGCCCAGGTCCAGGGGCCCCTGGGCACATCCTTTTTCCATTTTCCCTGGGAAAGAAAATTCAGTAGTCCAGGTTCCTGATGTCAGTTTGTAGGGCTCCCTTGGGTCTATCAGGGCAGCACAAGTTTGAGGTGGGGAGAACTTCGGTGTGGGGTCCATCCTTTGATATAAGGATTCTTTGCAGTGAGGCCCCAGCCCAGGGCCAGGGGCCCCAGGGCACATCCTTTTTCCATTTTCCCTGGGAAAGAAAACTCAATAGTCCAGGTTCTTGATGTCAGTTTGTAGGGCTCCCTTGGGTCTATCAGGGCAGCACAAGTTTGAGTTGGGGACATCTTCGGTGTGGGGTCCATCCTTCGATATAAGGATTTTTTTGCATTTAGACCCCAGCCCAGAGCCAGGGGACCCCGGGTACAACCTTTGGCCATTTTCCCTGGGAAAGAAAACTCAGCAGTCCAGGTTCCTGATGTCAGTTTGTAGGGCTCCCTTGGGTCTATCAGGGCAGCACAAGTTTGAGGTGGGGACAACTTCGGTGTGAGGTCCATCCTTCGATATAAGGATTTTTTGCAGTCAGGGCCAGGGGCACCTGGGCACATCCTTTTTCCATTTTCCCTGGGAAAGAAAACTCAGCAGTCCAGGTTCCTGATGTCAGTTTGTAGGGCTCCCTCGGGACTATCAGGGCAGCACAAGTTTGAGGTGGGGACAATTTCGGTGTGAGGTCCATCCTTCGATATAAGGATTCTTTGAAGTGAGGCCACAGCCCAGGGCCAGGGCCCCCTGGGCACATCCTTTTTCCATTTTCCCTGGGAAAGAAAACTCAGCAGTCCAGGTTCCTGATGTCAGTTTGTAGGGCTCCCTTGGGTCTATCAGGGCAGCACAAGTTTGAGGTGGGGACAACTTCGGTGTGAGGTCCATCCTTCGATATAAGGATTTTTTGCAGTCAGGGCCAGGGGCCCCTGGGCACATACTTTTCCCATTTTCCCTGGGAAAGAAAACTCAGCAGTCCAGGTTCCTGATGTCAGTTTGTAGGGCTCCCTTGGGTCTATCAGGGCAGCACAAGTTTGAGGTGGGGACAACTTCGGTGTGGGCTCCATCCTTCGATATAAGGATTTTTTGCAGTCAGGGCCAGGGGCCCCTGGGCACATCCTTTTTCCATTTACCCTGGGAAAGAAAACTCAGCAGTCCAGGTTCCTGATGTCAGTTTGTAGGGCTCCCTTGGGTCTATCAGGGCAGCACAAGTTTGAGGTGGGGACAACTTCGGTGTGGGGTCCATCCTTCGATATAAGGATTTTTTGCAGTGAGGTCCCAGCCCAGGGCCATGGGCCCCTGATCACAACCTTTTTCCATTTTCCCTGGGAAAGAAAACTCAGCAGTCCAGGTTCCTGATGTCAGTTTGTAGGGCTCCCTTGGGTCTATCAGGGCAGCACAAGTTTGAGGTGGGGACAACTTCGGTGTGGGGTCCATCCTTCAATATAAGGATTTTTTGCAGTCAGGGCCAGGGGCCCCTGGGCACATCCTTTTTCCATTTTCCCTGGGAAAGAAAACTCAGCAGTCCAGGTTCCTGATGTCAGTTTGTAGGGCTCCCTTGGGTGTATCAGGGCAGCACAAGTTTGAGGTGGGGACAACTTCGGTGTGGGGTCCATCCTTCGATATAAGGATTTTTTGTAGTGAGGCCCCAGCCCAGGACCAGGCGCCCCTGGGCACATCCTTTTTCCATTTTCCCTGGGAAAGAAAACTCAGCAGTCCAGGTTCCTGATGTCAGTTTGTAGGGCTCCCTTGGGTCTATCAGGGCAGCACAAGTTTGAGGTGGGGACAACTTCGGTGTGGGGTCCATCCTTCGATATAAGGATTTTTTGCAGTCAGGGCCCGGGGCCCCTGGGCACATCCTTTTTCCATTTTCCCTGGGAAAGAAAACTCAGCAGTCCAGGTTCCTGATGTCAGTTTGTAGGGCTCCCTTGGGTCTATGAGGGCAGCACAAGTTTGAGGTGGGGACAACTTCGGTGTGGGGTCCATCCTTCGATATAAGGATTCTTTGCAGTGTGGCCCCAGCCCATGGCCAGGGGCCCCTGGGCACATCCTTTTTCCATTTTCCCTGGGAAAGAAAACTCAGCTGTCCAGGTTCCTGATGTCAGTTTGTAGGGCTCCCTTGGGTCTATCAGGGCAGCACAAGATTGAGGTGGGGACAACTTTGATGTGGGGTCCAACCTTCGATATAAGGATTTTTTGCAGTCAGGGCCAGGGGCCCCTGGGCACATCCTTTTTCCATTTTCCCTGGGAAAGAAAACTCAGCAGTCCAGGTTCCTGATGTCAGTTTGTAGTGCTCCCTTGGGTCTATCAGGGCAGTACAATTTTGAGGTGGGGACAACTTCGGTCTGGGCTCCATCCTTCGATATAAGGATTTTTTGCAGTCAGGGCCAGGGGCCCCTGGGCATATCCTTTTTCCATTTTCCCTGGGAAAGAAAACTCAGCAGTCCAGGTTCCTGATGTCAGTTTGTAGGGCTCCCTTGGGTCTATTGGGGCAGCACAAGTTTGAGGTGGGGACAACTTCGGTGTGGGGTCCATCCTTCGATATAAGGATTTTTTGCAGTCAGGGCCAGGGGCCCTAGGCCACGGGCCCCTGGGCACATCCTTTTTCCATTTTCCCTGGGAAAGAAAACTCAGCAGTCCAGGTTCCTGATGTCAGTTTGTAGGGCTCCCTTGGGTCTATCAGGGCAGCACAAGTTTGAGGTGGGGACAACTTTGGTGTGGGGTCCATCCTTCGATATAAGGATTTTTTGCCGTGATGTCCCTGCACAGGGCCAGGGGCCCCTGGGCACATCCTTTTTCCATTTTCCCTGGGAAAGAAAACTCAGCAGTCCAGGTTCCTGATGTCAGTTTGTAGGGCTCCCTTGGGTCTATCAGGGCAGCACAAGTTTGAGGTGGGGACAACTTCGGTGTGGGGTCCATCCTTCGATATAAGGATTTTTTGCAGTCAGGGCCAGGGGCCCAGGGCCAGGGGCCCCTGGGCACATCCTTTTTCCATTTTCCCTGGGAAGGAAAACTCAGCAGTCCAGGTTCCTGATGTCAGTTTGTAGGGCTCCCTTGGGTCTATCAGGGCAGCACAAGTTTGAGGTGGGGACAACTTCGGTGTGGGGTCCATCCTTCGATATAAGGATTTTTTGTAGTGAGGCCCCAGCCCAGGGCCAGGGGCCCCTGGGCACATCCTTTTTCCATTTTCCCTGGGAAAGAAAACTCAGCAGTCCAGGTTCCTGATGTCAGTTTGTAGGGCTCCCTTGGGTCTATCAGGGCAGCACAAGTTTGAGGTGGGGACAACTTCGGTGTGGGGTCCATCCTTCGATATAAAGATTTTTTGCAGTCAGGGCCAGGGGCCCCTGGGCACATCCTTTTTCCATTTTCCCTGGGAAAGAAAAATCAGCAGTCCAGGTTCCTGATGTCAGTTTGTAGGGCTCCCTTGGGTGTATCAGGGCAGCACAAGTTTGAGGTGGGGACAACTTCGGTGTGGGGTCCATCCTTCGATATAAGGATTTTTTGCAGTCTGGGCCAGGGGCCCAGGGCCAGGGGCCCCTGGGCACATCCTTTTTCCATTTTCCCTGGGAAAGAAAACTCAGCAGTCCAGGTTCCTGATGTCAGTTTGTAGGGCTCCCTTGGGTCTATCAGGGCAGCACAAGTTTGAGGTGGGGACAACTTCGGTGTGGGCTCCATCCTTCGATATAAGGATTCTTTGCAGTGTGGCCCCAGCCCATGGCCAGGGGCCCCTGGGCACACCCTTTTTCCATTTTCCCTGGGAAAGAAAACTCAGCAGTCCAGGTTCCTGATGTCAGTTTGTAGGGCTCCCTTGGGTGTATCACGGCAGCACAAGTTTGAGGTGGGGACAACTTCGGTGTGGGGTCCATCCTTCGATATAAGGATTTTTTGCAGTCAGGGCCAGGGGCCCCTGGGCACATCCTTTTTCCATTTTCCCTGGGAAAGAAAACTCAGCAGTCCAGGTTCCTGATGTCAGTTTGTAGGGTTCTCTTGGGTCTATCAGGGCAGCACAAGTTTGATGTGGGGACAACTTCGGTGTGGGGTCCATCCTTCGATATAAGGATTCTTTGCAGTGAGGCCCCAGCCCAGGGCCAGGGCCCCCTGGGCACATCCTTTTTCCATTTTCCCTGGGAAAGAAAACTCAGCAGTCCAGGTTCCTGATGTCAGTTTGTAGGGCTCCCTTGGGTCTATCAGGGCAGCACAAGTTTGAGGTGGGGACAACTTCGGTGTGGGGTCCATCCTTCGATATAAGGATTTTTTGCAGTCAGGGCCAGGGGCCCCTGGGCACATCCTTTTTCCATTTTCCCTGGGAAAGAAAACTCAGCAGTCCAGGTTCCTGATGTCAGTTTGTAGGGCTCCCTTGGGTCTATCAGGGCAGCACAAGTTTGAGGTGGGGACAACTTCGGTGTGAAGTCCATCCTTCTATATAAGGATTTTTTGCAGTCAGGGCCAGGGGCCCCTGGGAACATCCTTTGGCCATTTTCACTGGGAAAGAAAACTAAGCAGTCCAGGTTCCTGATGTCAGTTTGTAGGGCTCCCTTGGGTGTATCAGGGCAGCACAAGTTTGAGGTGGGGACAACTTCGGTGTGGGGTCCATCCTTCGATATAAAGATTCTTTCAAGTGAGGCCCCAGCCCAGGGCCAGGGCCCCTGGGCACATCCTTTTTCCATTTTCCCTGGGAAAGAAAACTCAGCAGTCCAGGTTCCTGATGTCAGTTTGTAGGGCTCCCTTGGGTCTATCAGGGCAGCACAAGTTTGAGGTGGGGACAACTTCGGTGTGGGGTCCATCCTTCGATATAAGGATTTTTTGCAGTCAGGGCCAGGGGCCCCTGGGCACATCCTTTTTCCATTTTCCCTGGGAAAGAAAACTCAGCAGTCCAGGTTCCTGATGTCAGTTTGTAGGGTTCTCTTGGGTCTATCAGGGCAGCACAAGTTTGATGTGGGGACAACTTCGGTGTGGGGTCCATCCTTCGATATAAGGATTTTTTATAGTGAGGTACCAGCCCAGGGCCAGGGGCCCCTGGGCACATCCTTTTTCCATTTTCCCTGGGAAAGAAAACTCAGTAGTCCAGGTTCTTGATGTCAGTTTGTAGGGCTCCCTTGGGTCTATCAGGGCAGCACAAGTTTGAGGTGGGGACATCTTCGGTGTGGGGTCCATCCTTCGATATAAGGATTTTTTTGCATTTAGACCCCAGCCCAGAGCCAGGGGACCCCGGGTACAACCTTTGGCCATTTTCCCTGGGAAAGAAAACTCAGCAGTCCAGGTTCCTGATGTCAGTTTTTAGGGCTCCCTTGGGTCTATCAGGGCAGCACAAGTTTGAGGTGGGGACAACTTCGGTGTGAGGTCCATCCTTCGATATAAGGATTTTTTGCAGTGAGGGCCAGAAGCACCTGGGCACATCCTTTTTCCATTTTCCCTGGGAAAGAAAACTCAGCAGTCCAGGTTCCTGATGTCAGTTTGTAGGGCTCCCTCGGGACTATCAGGGCAGCACAAGTTTGAGGTGGGGACAACTTCGGTGTGAGGTCCATCCTTCGATATAAGGATTCTTTGAAGTGAGGCCACAGCCCAGGGCCAGGGCCCCCTGGGCACATCCTTTTTCCATTTTCCCTGGGAAAGAAAACTCAGCAGTCCAGGTTCCTGATGTCAGTTTGTAGGGCTCCCTTGGGTCTATCAGGGCAGCACAAGTTTGAGGTGGGGACCACTTCGGTGTGGGGTCCATCCTTCGATATAAGGATTTTTTGCAGTCAGGGCCAGGGGCCCCTGGGCACATACTTTTCCCATTTTCCCTGGGAAAGAAAACTCAGCAGTCCAGGTTCCTGATGTCAGTTTGTAGGGCTCCCTTGGGTCTATCAGGGCAGCACAAGTTTGAGGTGGGGACAACTTCGGTGTGGGGTCCATCCTTCGATATAAGGATTTTTTGCAGTGAGGTCCCAGCCCAGGGCCATGGGCCCCTGATCACAACCTTTTTCCATTTTCCCTGGGAAAGAAAACTCAGCAGTCCAGGTTCCTGATGTCAGTTTGTAGGGCTCCCTTGGGTCTATCAGGGCAGCACAAGTTTGAGGTGGGGACAACTTCGGTGTGGGGTCCATCCTTCGATATAAGGATTTTTTGCAGTCAGGGCCAGGGAGCCCTGGGCACATCCTTTTTCCATTTTCCCTGGGAAAGAAAACTCAGCAGTCCAGGTTCCTGATGTCAGTTTGTAGGGCTCCCTTGGGTCTATCAGGGCAGCACAAGTTTGAGGTGGGGACAAGTTTGGTGTGGGCTCCATCCTTCGATATAAGGACTTTTTGTAGTTGTGATCCAGCCCAGGGCCAGGGGCCCCTGGGCACAACCTTTATCCATTTTCCCTGGGAAAGAAAACTCAGCAGTCCAGGTTCCTGATGTCAGTTTGTAGGGCTCCCTTGGGTCTATCAGGGCAGCACAAGTTTGAGGTGGGGACAACTTTGGTGTGGGCTCCATCCTTCGATATAAGGATTTTTTGCCGTGAGGTCCCTGCACAGGGCCAGGGGCCCCTGGGCACATCCTTTTTCCATTTTCCCTGGGAAAGAAAACTCAGCAGTCCAGGTTCCTGATGTCAGTTTGTAGGGCTCCCTTGGGTCTATCAGGGCAGCACAAGTTTGAGGTGGGGACAACTTCGGTGTGGGGTCCATCCTTCGATATAAGGATTTTTTGCAGTCAGGGCCAGGGACCCCTGGGCACATCCTTTTTCCATTTTCCCTGGGAAAGAAAACTCAGCAGTCCAGGTTCCTGATGTCAGTTTGTAGGGCTCCCTTGGGTCTATCAGGGCAGCACAAGTTTGAGGTGGGGACAACTTCGGTGTGGGGTCCATCCTTCGATATAAGGATTTTTTGCAGTCAGGGCCAGGGGCCCAGGGCCAGGGGCCCCTGGGCACATCCTTTTTCCATTTTCCCTGGGAAAGAAAACTCAGCAGTCCAGGTTCCTGATGTCAGTTTGTAGGGCTCCCTTGGGTCTATCAGGGCAGCACAAGTTTGAGGTGGGGACAACTTCGGTGTGGGCTCCATCCTTCGATATAAGGATTCTTTGCAGTGTGGCCCCAGCCCATGGCCAGGAGCCCCTGGGCACATCCTTTTTCCATTTTCCCTGGGAAAGAAAACTCAGCAGTCCAGGTTCCTGATGTCAGTTTGTAGGGCTCCCTTGGGTCTATCAGGGCAGCACAAGTTTGAGGTGGGGACAACTTCGGTGTGGGCTCCATCCTTCGATATAAGGATTCTTTGCAGTGTGGCCCCAGCCCATGGCCAGGGGCCCCTGGGCACACCCTTTTTCCATTTTCCCTGGGAAAGAAAACTCAGCAGTCCAGGTTCCTGATGTCAGTTTGTAGGGCTCCCTTGGGTGTATCACGGCAGCACAAGTTTGAGGTGGGGACAACTTCGGTGTGGGGTCCATCCTTCGATATAAGGATTTTTTGCAGTCAGGGCCAGGGGCCCCTGGGCACATCCTTTTTCCATTTTCCCTGGGAAAGAAAACTCAGCAGTCCAGGTTCCTGATGTCAGTTTGTAGGGTTCTCTTGGGTCTATCAGGGCAGCACAAGTTTGATGTGGGGACAACTTCGGTGTGGGGTCCATCCTTCGATATAAGGATTCTTTGCAGTGAGGCCCCAGCCCAGGGCCAGGGCCCCCTGGGCACATCCTTTTTCCATTTTCCCTGGGAAAGAAAACTCAGCAGTCCAGGTTCCTGATGTCAGTTTGTAGGGCTCCCTTGGGTCTATCAGGGCAGCACAAGTTTGAGGTGGGGACAACTTCGGTGTGGGGTCCATCCTTCGATATAAGGATTTTTTGCAGTCAGGGCCAGGGGCCCCTGGGCACATCCTTTTTCCATTTTCCCTGGGAAAGAAAACTCAGCAGTCCAGGTTCCTGATGTCAGTTTGTAGGGCTCCCTTGGGTCTATCAGGGCAGCACAAGTTTGAGGTGGGGACAACTTCGGTGTGAAGTCCATCCTTCTATATAAGGATTTTTTGCAGTCAGGGCCAGGGGCCCCTGGGAACATCCTTTGGCCATTTTCACTGGGAAAGAAAACTAAGCAGTCCAGGTTCCTGATGTCAGTTTGTAGGGCTCCCTTGGGTGTATCAGGGCAGCACAAGTTTGAGGTGGGGACAACTTCGGTGTGGGGTCCATCCTTCGATATAAAGATTCTTTCAAGTGAGGCCCCAGCCCAGGGCCAGGGCCCCTGGGCACATCCTTTTTCCATTTTCCCTGGGAAAGAAAACTCAGCAGTCCAGGTTCCTGATGTCAGTTTGTAGGGCTCCCTTGGGTCTATCAGGGCAGCACAAGTTTGAGGTGGGGACAACTTCGGTGTGGGGTCCATCCTTCGATATAAGGATTTTTTGCAGTCAGGGCCAGGGGCCCCTGGGCACATCCTTTTTCCATTTTCCCTGGGAAAGAAAACTCAGCAGTCCAGGTTCCTGATGTCAGTTTGTAGGGTTCTCTTGGGTCTATCAGGGCAGCACAAGTTTGATGTGGGGACAACTTCGGTGTGGGGTCCATCCTTCGATATAAGGATTTTTTATAGTGAGGTACCAGCCCAGGGCCAGGGGCCCCTGGGCACATCCTTTTTCCATTTTCCCTGGGAAAGAAAACTCAGTAGTCCAGGTTCTTGATGTCAGTTTGTAGGGCTCCCTTGGGTCTATCAGGGCAGCACAAGATTGAGGTGGGGACATCTTCGGTGTGGGGTCCATCCTTCGATATAAGGATTTTTTTGCATTTAGACCCCAGCCCAGAGCCAGGGGACCCCGGGTACAACCTTTGGCCATTTTCCCTGGGAAAGAAAACTCAGCAGTCCAGGTTCCTGATGTCAGTTTTTAGGGCTCCCTTGGGTCTATCAGCGCAGCACAAGTTTGAGGTGGGGACAACTTCGGTGTGAGGTCCATCCTTCGATATAAGGATTTTTTGCAGTGAGGGCCAGAAGCACCTGGGCACATCCTTTTTCCATTTTCCCTGGGAAAGAAAACTCAGCAGTCCAGGTTCCTGATGTCAGTTTGTAGGGCTCCCTCGGGACTATCAGGGCAGCACAAGTTTGAGGTGGGGACAACTTCGGTGTGAGGTCCATCCTTCGATATAAGGATTCTTTGAAGTGAGGCCACAGCCCAGGGCCAGGGCCCCCTGGGCACATCCTTTTTCCATTTTCCCTGGGAAAGAAAACTCAGCAGTCCAGGTTCCTGATGTCAGTTTGTAGGGCTCCCTTGGGTCTATCAGGGCAGCACAAGTTTGAGGTGGGGACCACTTCGGTGTGGGGTCCATCCTTCGATATAAGGATTTTTTGCAGTCAGGGCCAGGGGCCCCTGGGCACATACTTTTCCCATTTTCCCTGGGAAAGAAAACTCAGCAGTCCAGGTTCCTGATGTCAGTTTGTAGGGCTCCCTTGGGTCTATCAGGGCAGCACAAGTTTGAGGTGGGGACAACTTCGGTGTGGGGTCCATCCTTCGATATAAGGATTTTTTGCAGTGAGGTCCCAGCCCAGGGCCATGGGCCCCTGATCACAACCTTTTTCCATTTTCCCTGGGAAAGAAAACTCAGCAGTCCAGGTTCCTGATGTCAGTTTGTAGGGCTCCCTTGGGTCTATCAGGGCAGCACAAGTTTGAGGTGGGGACAACTTCGGTGTGGGGTCCATCCTTCGATATAAGGATTTTTTGCAGTCAGGGCCAGGGAGCCCTGGGCACATCCTTTTTCCATTTTCCCTGGGAAAGAAAACTCAGCAGTCCAGGTTCCTGATGTCAGTTTGTAGGGCTCCCTTGGGTCTATCAGGGCAGCACAAGTTTGAGGTGGGGACAAGTTTGGTGTGGGCTCCATCCTTCGATATAAGGACTTTTTGTAGTTGTGATCCAGCCCAGGGCCAGGGGCCCCTGGGCACAACCTTTATCCATTTTCCCTGGGAAAGAAAACTCAGCAGTCCAGGTTCCTGATGTCAGTTTGTAGGGCTCCCTTGGGTCTATCAGGGCAGCACAAGTTTGAGGTGGGGACAACTTTGGTGTGGGCTCCATCCTTCGATATAAGGATTTTTTGCCGTGAGGTCCCTGCACAGGGCCAGGGGCCCCTGGGCACATCCTTTTTCCATTTTCCCTGGGAAAGAAAACTCAGCAGTCCAGGTTCCTGATGTCAGTTTGTAGGGCTCCCTTGGGTCTATCAGGGCAGCACAAGTTTGAGGTGGGGACAACTTCGGTGTGGGGTCCATCCTTCGATATAAGGATTTTTTGCAGTCAGGGCCAGGGACCCCTGGGCACATCCTTTTTCCATTTTCCCTGGGAAAGAAAACTCAGCAGTCCAGGTTCCTGATGTCAGTTTGTAGGGCTCCCTTGGGTCTATCAGGGCAGCACAAGTTTGAGGTGGGGACAACTTCGGTGTGGGGTCCATCCTTCGATATAAGGATTTTTTGCAGTCAGGGCCAGGGGCCCAGGGCCAGGGGCCCCTGGGCACATCCTTTTTCCATTTTCCCTGGGAAAGAAAACTCAGCAGTCCAGGTTCCTGATGTCAGTTTGTAGGGCTCCCTTGGGTCTATCAGGGCAGCACAAGTTTGAGGTGGGGACAACTTCGGTGTGGGCTCCATCCTTCGATATAAGGATTCTTTGCAGTGTGGCCCCAGCCCATGGCCAGGAGCCCCTGGGCACATCCTTTTTCCATTTTCCCTGGGAAAGAAAACTCAGCTGTCCAGGTTCCTGATGTCAGTTTGTAGGGCTCCCTTGGGTCTATCAGGGCAGCACAAGTTTGAGGTGGGGACAACTTCGGTGTGGGGTCCAACCTTCGATATAAGGATTTTTTGCAGTCAGGTCCAGGGGCCCCTGGGCACATCCTTTTTCCATTTTCCCTGGGAAAGAAAACTCAGCAGTCCAGGTTCCTGATGTCAGTTTGTAGTGCTCCCTTGGGTCTATCAGGGTAGTACAATTTTGAGGTGGGGACAACTTCGGTCTGGGCTCCATCCTTCGATATAAGGATTTTTTGCAGTCAGGGCCAGGGGCCCCTGGGCATATCCTTTTTCCATTTTCCCTGGGAAAGAAAACTCAGCAGTCCAGGTTCCTGATGTCAGTTTGTAGGGCTCCCTTGGGTCTATCAGGGCAGCACAAGTTTGAGGTGGGGACAACTTCGGTGTGGGGTCCATCCTTCGATATAAGGATTTTTTGCAGTCAGGGCCAGGGGCCCAGGGCCACGGGCCCGTGGGCATATCCTTTTTCCATTTTCCCTGGGAAAGAAAACTCAGCAGTCCAGGTTCCTGATGTCAGTTTGTAGGGCTCACTTGGGTCTATCAGGGCAGCACAAGTTTGAGGTGGGGACAACTTTGGTGTGGGGTCCATCCTTCGATATAAGGATTTTTTGCCGTGAGGTCCCTGCACAGGGCCAGGGGCCCCTGGGCACATCCTTTTTCCATTTTCCCTGGGAAAGAAAACTCAGCAGTCCAGGTTCCTGATGTCAGTTTGTAGGGCTCCCTTGGGTCTATCAGGGCAGCACAAGTTTGAGGTGGGGACAACTTCGGTGTGGGGTCCATCCTTCGATATAAGGATTTTTTGTAGTGAGGCCCCAGCCCAGGGCCAGGGGCCCCTGGGCACATCCTTTTTCCATTTTCCCTGGGAAAGAAAACTCAGCAGTCCAGGTTCCTGATGTCAGTTTGTAGGGCTCCCTTGGGTCTATCAGGGCAGCACAAGTTTGAGGTGGGGACAACTTCGGTGTGGGGTCCATCCTTCGATATAAAGATTTTTTCAGTCAGGGCCAGGGGCCCCTGGGCACATCCTTTTTCCATTTTCCCTGGGAAAGAAAACTCAGCAGTCCAGGTTCCTGATGTCAGTTTGTAGGGCTCCCTTGGGTCTATCAGGGCAGCACAAGTTTGAGGTGGGGACAACTTCGGTGTGGGGTCCATCCTTCGATATAAGGATTTTTTGCAGTCTGGGCCAGGGGCCCTGGGCCACGGGCCCCTGGGCACATCCTTTTTCCATTTTCCCTGGGTAAGAAAACTCAGCAGTCCAGGTTCCTGATGTCAGTTTGTAGGGCTCCCTTGGGTCTATCAGGGCAGCACAAGTTTGAGGTGGGGACAACTTCGGTGTGGGGTCCATCCTTCGATATAAGGATTTCTTGCAGTCAGGGCCAGGGGCCCCTGGGCACATCCTTTTTCCATTTTCCCTGGGAAAGAAAACTCAGCAGTCCAGGTTCCTGATGTCAGTTTGTAGGGCTCCCTTGGGTCTATCAGGGCAGCACAAGTTTGATGTGGGGACAACTTCGGTGTGGGGTCCATCCTTCGATATAAGGATTTTTTATAGTGAGGTACCAGCCCAGGGCCAGGGGCCCCTGGGCACATCCTTTTTCCATTTTCCCTGGGAAAGAAAATTCAGTAGTCCAGGTTCCGGATGTCAGTTTGTAGGGCTCCCTTGGGTCTATCAGGGCAGCACAAGTTTGAGGTGGGGACAACTTTGGTGTGGGCTCCATCCTTCGATATAAGGATTCTTTGCAGTGAGGCCCCAGCCCAGGGCCAGGGGCCCCTGGGCACATCCTTTGGCCATTTTCCCTGGGAAAGAAAACTCAGCAGTCCAGGTTCCTGATGTCAGTTTGTAGGGCTCCCTTGGGTCTATCAGGGCAGCACAAGTTTGAGGTGGGGACAACTTTGGTGTGGGCTCCATCCTTCGATATAAGGATTTTTTGCCGTGAGGTCCCTGCACAGGGCCAGGGGCCCCTGGGCACATCCTTTTTCCATTTTCCCTGGGAAAGAAAACTCAGCAGTCCAGGTTCCTGATGTCAGTTTGTAGGGCTCCCTTGGGTCTATCAGGGCAGCACAAGTTTGAGGTGGGGACAACTTCGGTGTGGGGTCCATCCTTCGATATAAGGATTTTTTGCAGTCAGGGCCAGGGGCCCCTGGGCACATCCTTTTTCCATTTTCCCTGGGAAAGAAAACTCAGCAGTCCAGGTTCCTGATGTCAGTTTGTAGGGCTCCCTTGGGTCTATCAGGGCAGCACAAGTTTGAGGTGGGGACAACTTCGGTGTGGGGTCCATCCTTCGATATAAGGATTTTTTGTAGTGAGGCCCCAGCCCAGGACCAGGCGCCCCTGGGCACATCCTTTTTCCATTTTCCCTGGGAAAGAAAACTCAGCAGTCCAGGTTCCTGATGTCAGTTTGTAGGGCTCCCTTGGGTCTATCAGGGCAGCACAAGTTTGAGGTGGGGACAACTTCGGTGTGGGGTCCATCCTTCGATATAAGGATTTTTTGCAGTCAAGGCCAGGGGCCCCTGGGCACATCCTTTTTCCATTTTCCCTGGGAAAGAAAACTAAGCAGTCCAGGTTCCTGATGTCAGTTTGTAGGGCTCCCTTGGGTCTATGAGGGCAGCACAAGTTTGAGGTGGGGACAACTTCGGTGTGGGCTCCATCCTTCGATATAAGGATTCTTTGCAGTGTGGCCCCAGCCCATGGCCAGGGGCCCCTGGGCACATCCTTTTTCCATTTTCCCTGGGAAAGAAAACTCAGCTGTCCAGGTTCCTGATGTCAGTTTGTAGGGCTCCCTTGGGTCTATCAGGGCAGCACAAGTTTGAGGTGGGGACAACTTTGATGTGGGGTCCAACCTTCGATATAAGGATTTTTTGCAGTCAGGGCCAGGGGCCCCTGGGCACATCCTTTTTCCATTTTCCCTGGGAAAGAAAACTCAGCAGTCCAGGTTCCTGATGTCAGTTTGTAGTGCTCCCTTGGGTCTATCAGGGCAGCACAAGTTTGAGGTGGGGACAACTTCGGTGTGGAGTCCATCCTTCGATATAAGGATTTTTTGCAGTCAGGGCCAGGGGCCCCTGGGAACATCCTTTGGCCATTTTCACTGGGAAAGAAAACTAAGCAGTCCAGGTTCCTGATGTCAGTTTGTAGGGTTCTCTTGGGTCTATCAGGGCAGCACAAGTTTGAGGTGGGGACAACTTCGGTGTGGGGTCCATCCTTCGATATAAGGATTTTTTATAGTGAGGTACCAGCCCAGGGCCAGGGGCCCCTGGGCACATCCTTTTTCCATTTTCCCTGGGAAAGAAAATTCAGTAGTCCAGGTTCCTGATGTCAGTTTGTAGGGCTCCCTTGGGTCTATCAGGGCAGCACAAGTTTGAGGTGGGGACAACTTCGGTGTGGGGTCCATCCTTTGATATAAGGATTCTTTGCAGTGAGGCCCCAGCCCAGGGCCAGGGGCCCCGGGGCACATCCTTTTTCCATTTTCCCTGGGAAAGAAAACTCAGTAGTCCAGGTTCTTGATGTCAGTTTGTAGGGCTCCCTTGGGTCTATCAGGGCAGCACAAGTTTGAGGTGGGGACATCTTCGGTGTGGGGTCCATCCTTCGATATAAGGATTTTTTTGCATTTAGACCCCAGCCCAGAGCCAGGGGACCCCGGGTACAACCTTTGGCCATTTTCCCTGGGAAAGAAAACTCAGCAGTCCAGGTTCCTGATGTCAGTTTGTAGGGCTCCCTTGGGTCTATCAGGGCAGCACAAGTTTGAGGTGGGGACAACTTCGGTGTGAGGTCCATCCTTCGATATAAGGATTTTTTGCAGTCAGGGCCAGGGGCACCTGGGCACAACCTTTTTCCATTTTCCCTGGGAAAGAAAACTCAGCAGTCCAGGTTCCTGATGTCAGTTTGTAGGGCTCCCTCGGGACTATCAGGGCAGCACAAGTTTGAGGTGGGTACAACTTCGGTGTGAGGTCCATCCTTCGATATAAGGATTCTTTGAAGTGAGGCCACAGCCCAGGGCCAGGGCCCCCTGGGCACATCCTTTTTCCATTTTCCCTGGGAAAGAAAACTCAGCAGTCCAGGTTCCTGATGTCAGTTTGTAGGGCTCCCTTGGGTCTATCAGGGCAGCACAAGTTTGAGGTGGGGACAACTTCGGTGTGAGGTCCATCCTTCGATATAAGGATTTTTTGCAGTCAGGGCCAGGGGCCCCTGGGCACATACTTTTCCCATTTTCCCTGGGAAAGAAAACTCAGCAGTCCAGGTTCCTGATGTCAGTTTGTAGGGCTCCCTTGGGTCTATCAGGGCAGCACAAGTTTGAGGTGGGGACAACTTCGGTGTGGGGTCCATCCTTCGATATAAGGATTTTTTGCAGTCAGGGCCAGGGGCCCCTGGGCACATCCTTTTTCCATTTTCCCTGGGAAAGAAAACTCAGCAGTCCAGGTTCCTGATGTCAGTTTGTAGGGCTCCCTTGGGTCTATCAGGGCAGCACAAGTTTGAGGTGGGGACAACTTCGGTGTGGGGTCCATCCTTCGATATAAGGATTTTTTGCAGTGAGGTCCCAGCCCAGGGCCATGGGCCCCTGATCACAACCTTTTTCCATTTTCCCTGGGAAAGAAAACTCAGCAGTCCAGGTTCCTGATGTCAGTTTGTAGGGCTCCCTTGGGTCTATCAGGGCAGCACAAGTTTGAGGTGGGGACAACTTCGGTGTGGGGTCCATCCTTCGATATAAGGATTTTTTGCAGTCAGGGCCAGGGGCCCCTGGGCACATCCTTTTTCCATTTTCCCTGGGAAAGAAAACTCAGCAGTCCAGGTTCCTGATGTCAGTTTGTAGGGCTCACTTGGGTCTATCAGGGCAGCACAAGTTTGAGGTGGGGACAAGTTTGGTGTGGGCTCCATCCTTCGATATAAGGACTTTTTGTAGTTGTGATCCAGCCCAGGGCCAGGGGCCCCTGGGCACAACCTTTATCCATTTTCCCTGGGAAAGAAAACTCAGCAGTCCAGGTTCCTGATGTCAGTTTGTAGGGCTCCCTTGGGTCTATCAGGGCAGCACAAGTTTGAGGTGGGGACAACTTTGGTGTGGGCTCCATCCTTCGATATAAGGATTTTTTGCCGTGAGGTCCCTGCACAGGGCCAGGGGCCCCTGGGCACATCCTTTTTCCATTTTCCCTGGGAAAGAAAACTCAGCAGTCCAGGTTCCTGATGTCAGTTTGTAGGGCTCCCTTGGGTCTATCAGGGCAGCACAAGTTTGAGGTGGGGACAACTTCGGTGTGGGGTCCATCCTTCGATATAAGGATTTTTTGCAGTCAGGGCCAGGGGCCCCTGGGCACATCCTTTTTCCATTTTCCCTGGGAAAGAAAACTCAGCAGTCCAGGTTCCTGATGTCAGTTTGTAGGGCTCCCTTGGGTCTATCAGGGCAGCACAAGTTTGAGGTGGGGACAACTTCGGTGTGGGGTCCATCCTTCGATATAAGGATTTTTTGTAGTGAGGCCCCAGCCCAGGACCAGGCGCCCCTGGGCACATCCTTTTTCCATTTTCCCTGGGAAAGAAAACTCAGCAGTCCAGGTTCCTGATGTCAGTTTGTAGGGCTCCCTTGGGTCTATCAGGGCAGCACAAGTTTGAGGTGGGGACAACTTCGGTGTGGGGTCCATCCTTCGATATAAGGATTTTTTGCAGTCAAGGCCAGGGGCCCCTGGGCACATCCTTTTTCCATTTTCCCTGGGAAAGAAAACTAAGCAGTCCAGGTTCCTGATGTCAGTTTGTAGGGCTCCCTTGGGTCTATGAGGGCAGCACAAGTTTGAGGTGGGGACAACTTCGGTGTGGGCTCCATCCTTCGATATAAGGATTCTTTGCAGTGTGACCCCAGCCCATGGCCAGGGGCCCCTGGGCACATCCTTTTTCCATTTTCCCTGGGAAAGAAAACTCAGCTGTCCAGGTTCCTGATGTCAGTTTGTAGGGCTCCCTTGGGTCTATCAGGGCAGCACAAGTTTGAGGTGGGGACAACTTTGATGTGGGGTCCAACCTTCGATATAAGGATTTTTTGCAGTCAGGGCCAGGGGCCCCTGGGCACATCCTTTTTCCATTTTCCCTGGGAAAGAAAACTCAGCAGTCCAGGTTCCTGATGTCAGTTTGTAGTGCTCCCTTGGGTCTATCAGGGCAGTACAATTTTGAGGTGGGGACAACTTCAGTCTGGGCTCCATCCTTCGATATAAGGATTTTTTGCAGTCAGGGCCAGGGGCCCCTGGGCATATCCTTTTTCCATTTTCCCTGGGAAAGAAAACTCAGCAGTCCAGGTTCCTGATGTCAGTTTGTAGGGCTCCCTTGGGTCTATGAGGGCAGCACAAGTTTGAGGTGGGGACAACTTCGGTCTGGGGTCCATCCTTCGATATAAGGATTTTTTGCAGTCAGGGCCAGGGGCCCAGGGCCACGGGCCCCTGGGCACATCCTTTTTCCATTTTCCCTGGGAAAGAAAACTCAGCAGTCCAGGTTCCTGATGTCAGTTTGTAGGGCTCCCTTGGGTCTATCAGGGCAGCACAAGTTTGAGGTGGGGACAACTTTGGTGTGGGGTCCATCCTTCGATATAAGGATTTTTTGCCGTGAGGTCCCTGCACAGGGCCAGGGGCCCCTGGGCACATCCTTTTTCCATTTTCCCTGGGAAAGAAAACTCAGCAGTCCAGGTTCCTGATGTCAGTTTGTAGGGCTCCCTTGGGTCTATCAGGGCAGCACAAGTTTGAGGTGGGGACAACTTCGGTGTGGGGTCCATCCTTCGATATAAGGATTTTTTGCAGTCAGGGCCAGGGGCCCAGGGCCAGGGGCCCCTGGGCACATCCTTTGGCCATTTTCCCTGGGAAAGAAAACTCAGCAGTCCAGGTTCCTGATGTCAGTTTGTAGGGCTCCCTTGGGTCTAACAGGGCAGCAAAAGTTTGAGGTGGGGACAACTTCGGTGTGGGGTCCATCCTTCGATATATGGATTTTTTGTAGTGAGGCCCCAGCCCAGGGCCAGGGGCCCCTGGGCACATCCTTTTTCCATTTTCCCTGGGAAAGAAAACTCAGCAGTCCAGGTTCCTGATGTCAGTTTGTAGGGCTCCCTTGGGTCTATCAGGGCAGCACAAGTTTGAGGTGGGGACAACTTCGGTGTGGGGTCCATCCTTCGATATAAAGATTTTTTGCAGTCAGGGCCAGGGGCCCCTGGGCACATCCTTTTTCCATTTTCCCTGGGAAAGAAAACTCAGCAGTCCAGGTTCCTGATGTCAGTTTGTAGGGCTCCCTTGGGTGTATCAGGGCAGCACAAGTTTGAGGTGGGGACAACTTCGGTGTGGGGTCCATCCTTCGATATAAGGATTTTTTGCAGTCTGGGCCAGGGGCCCAGGGCCAGGGGCCCCTGGGCACATCCTTTTTCCATTTTCCCTGGGAAAGAAAACTCAGCAGTCCAGGTTCCTGATGTCAGTTTGTAGGGCTCCCTTGGGTCTATGAGGGCAGCACAAGTTTGAGGTGGGGACAAGTTCGGTGTGGGCTCCATCCTTCGATATAAGGATTCTTTGCAGTGTGGCCCCAGCCCATGGCCAGGGGCCCCTGGGCACATCCTTTTTCCATTTTCCCTGGGAAAGAAAACTCAGCAGTCCAGGTTCCTGATGTCAGTTTGTAGGGCTCCCTTGGGTGTATCACGGCAGCACAAGTTTGAGGTGGGGACAACTTTGATGTGGGGTCCAACCTTCGATATAAGGATTTTTTGCAGTCAGGGCCAGGGGCCCCTGGGAACATCCTTTGGCCATTTTCACTGGGAAAGAAAACTAAGCAGTCCAGGTTCCTGATGTCAGTTTGTAGGGCTCCCTTGGGTCTATCAGGGCAGCACAAGTTTGAGGTGGGGACAACTTCGATGTGGGGTCCATCCTTCGATATAAAGATTCTTTCAAGTGAGGCCCCAGCCCAGGGCCAGGGCCCCTGGGCACATCCTTTTTCCATTTTCCCTGGGAAAGAAAACTCAGCAGTCCAGGTTCCTGATGTCAGTTTGTAGGGCTCCCTTGGGTCTATCAGGGCAGCACAAGTTTGAGGTGGGGACAACTTCGGTGTGGGGTCCATCCTTCGATATAAGGATTTTTTGCAGTCAGGGTCAGGGGCCCCTGGGCACAACCTTTTTCCATTTTCCCTGGGAAAGAAAACTCAGCAGTCCAGGTTCCTGATGTCAGTTTGTAGGGCTCCCTTGGGTCTATCAGGGCAGCACAAGTTTGAGGTGGGGACAACTTCGGTGTGGGGTCCATCCTTCGATATAAGGATTTTTTGCAGTCAGGGTCAGGGGCCCCTGGGCACATCCTTTTTCCATTTTCCCTGGGAAAGAAAACTCAGCAGTCCAGGTTCCTGATGTCAGTTTGTAGGGTTCTCTTGGGTCTATCAGGGCAGCACAAGTTTGATGTGGGGACAACTTCGGTGTGGGGTCCATCCTTCGATATAAGGATTCTTTGCAGTGAGGCCCCAGCCCAGGGCCAGGGTCCCCTGGGCACATCCTTTTTCCATTTTCCCTGGGAAAGAAAACTCAGCAGTCCAGGTTCCTGATGTCAGTTTGTAGGGCTCCCTTGGGTCTATCAGGGCAGCACAAGTTTGAGGTGGGGACAACTTCGGTGTGGGGTCCATCCTTCGATATAAGGATTTTTTGCAGTCAGGGCCAGGGGCCCCTGGGCACATCCTTTGGCCATTTTCCCTGGGAAAGAAAACTCAGCAGTCCAGGTTCCTGATGTCAGTTTGTAGGGCTCCCTTGGGTCTATCAGGGCAGCACAAGTTTGAGGTGGGGACAACTTCGGTGTGGGGTCCATCCTTCGATATAAGGATTTTTTGTAGTGAGGCCCCAGCCCAGGACCAGGCGCCCCTGGGCACATCCTTTTTCCATTTTCCCTGGGAAAGAAAACTCAGCAGTCCAGGTTCCTGATGTCAGTTTGTAGGGCTCCCTTGGGTCTATCAGGGCAGCACAAGTTTGAGGTGGGGACAACTTCGGTGTGGGGTCCATCCTTCGATATAAGGATTTTTTGCAGTCAAGGCCAGGGGCCCCTGGGCACATCCTTTTTCCATTTTCCCTGGGAAAGAAAACTAAGCAGTCCAGGTTCCTGATGTCAGTTTGTAGGGCTCCCTTGGGTCTATGAGGGCAGCACAAGTTTGAGGTGGGGACAACTTCGGTGTGGGCTCCATCCTTCGATATAAGGATTCTTTGCAGTGTGACCCCAGCCCATGGCCAGGGGCCCCTGGGCACATCCTTTTTCCATTTTCCCTGGGAAAGAAAACTCAGCTGTCCAGGTTCCTGATGTCAGTTTGTAGGGCTCCCTTGGGTCTATCAGGGCAGCACAAGTTTGAGGTGGGGACAACTTTGATGTGGGGTCCAACCTTCGATATAAGGATTTTTTGCAGTCAGGGCCAGGGGCCCCTGGGCACATCCTTTTTCCATTTTCCCTGGGAAAGAAAACTCAGCAGTCCAGGTTCCTGATGTCAGTTTGTAGTGCTCCCTTGGGTCTATCAGGGCAGTACAATTTTGAGGTGGGGACAACTTCAGTCTGGGCTCCATCCTTCGATATAAGGATTTTTTGCAGTCAGGGCCAGGGGCCCCTGGGCATATCCTTTTTCCATTTTCCCTGGGAAAGAAAACTCAGCAGTCCAGGTTCCTGATGTCAGTTTGTAGGGCTCCCTTGGGTCTATGAGGGCAGCACAAGTTTGAGGTGGGGACAACTTCGGTCTGGGGTCCATCCTTCGATATAAGGATTTTTTGCAGTCAGGGCCAGGGGCCCAGGGCCACGGGCCCCTGGGCACATCCTTTTTCCATTTTCCCTGGGAAAGAAAACTCAGCAGTCCAGGTTCCTGATGTCAGTTTGTAGGGCTCCCTTGGGTCTATCAGGGCAGCACAAGTTTGAGGTGGGGACAACTTTGGTGTGGGGTCCATCCTTCGATATAAGGATTTTTTGCCGTGAGGTCCCTGCACAGGGCCAGGGGCCCCTGGGCACATCCTTTTTCCATTTTCCCTGGGAAAGAAAACTCAGCAGTCCAGGTTCCTGATGTCAGTTTGTAGGGCTCCCTTGGGTCTATCAGGGCAGCACAAGTTTGAGGTGGGGACAACTTCGGTGTGGGGTCCATCCTTCGATATAAGGATTTTTTGCAGTCAGGGCCAGGGGCCCAGGGCCAGGGGCCCCTGGGCACATCCTTTGGCCATTTTCCCTGGGAAAGAAAACTCAGCAGTCCAGGTTCCTGATGTCAGTTTGTAGGGCTCCCTTGGGTCTAACAGGGCAGCAAAAGTTTGAGGTGGGGACAACTTCGGTGTGGGGTCCATCCTTCGATATATGGATTTTTTGTAGTGAGGCCCCAGCCCAGGGCCAGGGGCCCCTGGGCACATCCTTTTTCCATTTTCCCTGGGAAAGAAAACTCAGCAGTCCAGGTTCCTGATGTCAGTTTGTAGGGCTCCCTTGGGTCTATCAGGGCAGCACAAGTTTGAGGTGGGGACAACTTCGGTGTGGGGTCCATCCTTCGATATAAAGATTTTTTGCAGTCAGGGCCAGGGGCCCCTGGGCACATCCTTTTTCCATTTTCCCTGGGAAAGAAAACTCAGCAGTCCAGGTTCCTGATGTCAGTTTGTAGGGCTCCCTTGGGTGTATCAGGGCAGCACAAGTTTGAGGTGGGGACAACTTCGGTGTGGGGTCCATCCTTCGATATAAGGATTTTTTGCAGTCTGGGCCAGGGGCCCAGGGCCAGGGGCCCCTGGGCACATCCTTTTTCCATTTTCCCTGGGAAAGAAAACTCAGCAGTCCAGGTTCCTGATGTCAGTTTGTAGGGCTCCCTTGGGTCTATGAGGGCAGCACAAGTTTGAGGTGGGGACAAGTTCGGTGTGGGCTCCATCCTTCGATATAAGGATTCTTTGCAGTGTGGCCCCAGCCCATGGCCAGGGGCCCCTGGGCACATCCTTTTTCCATTTTCCCTGGGAAAGAAAACTCAGCAGTCCAGGTTCCTGATGTCAGTTTGTAGGGCTCCCTTGGGTGTATCACGGCAGCACAAGTTTGAGGTGGGGACAACTTTGATGTGGGGTCCAACCTTCGATATAAGGATTTTTTGCAGTCAGGGCCAGGGGCCCCTGGGAACATCCTTTGGCCATTTTCACTGGGAAAGAAAACTAAGCAGTCCAGGTTCCTGATGTCAGTTTGTAGGGCTCCCTTGGGTCTATCAGGGCAGCACAAGTTTGAGGTGGGGACAACTTCGATGTGGGGTCCATCCTTCGATATAAAGATTCTTTCAAGTGAGGCCCCAGCCCAGGGCCAGGGCCCCTGGGCACATCCTTTTTCCATTTTCCCTGGGAAAGAAAACTCAGCAGTCCAGGTTCCTGATGTCAGTTTGTAGGGCTCCCTTGGGTCTATCAGGGCAGCACAAGTTTGAGGTGGGGACAACTTCGGTGTGGGGTCCATCCTTCGATATAAGGATTTTTTGCAGTCAGGGTCAGGGGCCCCTGGGCACAACCTTTTTCCATTTTCCCTGGGAAAGAAAACTCAGCAGTCCAGGTTCCTGATGTCAGTTTGTAGGGCTCCCTTGGGTCTATCAGGGCAGCACAAGTTTGAGGTGGGGACAACTTCGGTGTGGGGTCCATCCTTCGATATAAGGATTTTTTGCAGTCAGGGTCAGGGGCCCCTGGGCACATCCTTTTTCCATTTTCCCTGGGAAAGAAAACTCAGCAGTCCAGGTTCCTGATGTCAGTTTGTAGGGTTCTCTTGGGTCTATCAGGGCAGCACAAGTTTGATGTGGGGACAACTTCGGTGTGGGGTCCATCCTTCGATATAAGGATTCTTTGCAGTGAGGCCCCAGCCCAGGGCCAGGGTCCCCTGGGCACATCCTTTTTCCATTTTCCCTGGGAAAGAAAACTCAGCAGTCCAGGTTCCTGATGTCAGTTTGTAGGGCTCCCTTGGGTCTATCAGGGCAGCACAAGTTTGAGGTGGGGACAACTTCGGTGTGGGGTCCATCCTTCGATATAAGGATTTTTTGCAGTCAGGGCCAGGGGCCCCTGGGCACATCCTTTGGCCATTTTCCCTGGGAAAGAAAACTCAGCAGTCCAGGTTCCTGATGTCAGTTTGTAGGGCTCCCTTGGGTCTATCAGGGCAGCAAAAGTTTGAGGTGGGGACAACTTCGGTGTGGGGTCCATCCTTCGATATAAGGATTTTTTGCAGTCAGGGCCAGGTGCCCCTGGGCACATCCTTTTTCCATTTTCCCTGGGAAAGAAAACTCAGCAGTCCAGGTTCCTGATGTCAGTTTGTAGGGCTCCCTTGGGTCTATCAGGGCAGCACAAGTTTGAGGTGGGGACAACTTCGGTGTGAAGTCCATCCTTCTATATAAGGATTTTTTGCAGTCAGGGCCAGGGGCACCTGGGAACATCCTTTGGCCATTTTCACTGGGAAAGAAAACTAAGCAGTCCAGGTTCCTGATGTCAGTTTGTAGGGCTCCCTTGGGTCTATCAGGGCAGCACAAGTTTGAGGTGGGGACAACTTCGATGTGGGGTCCATCCTTCGATATAAAGATTCTTTCAACTGAGGCCCCAGCCCAGGGCCAGGGACCCTGGGCACATCCTTTTTCCATTTTCCCTGGAAAAGAAAACTCAGCAGTCCAGGTTCCTGATGTCAGTTTGTAGGGCTCCCTTGGGTCTATCAGGGCAGCACAAGTTTGAGGTGGGGACAACTTCGGTGTGGGCTCCATCCTTCGATATAAGGATTTTTTGCAGTCAGGGCCAGGGGCCCCTGGGCACATCCTTTTTCCATTTTCCCTGGGAAAGAAAACTCAGCAGTCCAGGTTCCTGATGTCAGTTTGTAGGGCTCCCTTGGGTCTATCAGGGCAGCACAAGTTTGAGGTGGGGACAACTTCGGTGTGGGGTCCATCCTTCGATATAAGGATTTTTTGCAGTGAGGTCCCAGCCCAGGGCCATGGGCCCCTGATCACAACCTTTTTCCATTTTCCCTGGGAAAGAAAACTCAGCAGTCCAGGTTCCTGATGTCAGTTTGTAGGGCTCCCTTGGGTCTATCAGGGCAGCACAAGTTTGAGGTGGGGACAACTTCGGTGTGGGGTCCATCCTTCGATATAAGGATTTTTTGCAGTCAGGGCCAGGGAGCCCTGGGCACATACTTTTTCCATTTTCCCTGGGAAAGAAAACTCAGCAGTCCAGGTTCCTGATGTCAGTTTGTAGGGCTCCCTTGGGTCTATCAGGGCAGCACAAGTTTGAGGTGGGGACAAGTTTGGTGTGGGCTCCATCCTTCGATATAAGGACTTTTTGAAGTTGTGATCCAGCCCAGGGCCAGGGGCCCCTGGGCACAACCTTTATCCATTTTCCCTGGGAAAGAAAACTCAGCAGTCCAGGTTCCTGATGTCAGTTTGTAGGGCTCCCTTGGGTCTATCAGGGCAGCACAAGTTTGAGGTGGGGACAACTTTGGTGTGGGCTCCATCCTTCGATATAAGGATTTTTTGCCGTGAGGTCCCTGCACAGGGCCAGGGGCCCCTGGGCACATCCTTTTTCCATTTTCCCTGGGAAAGAAAACTCAGCAGTCCAGGTTCCTGATGTCAGTTTGTAGGGCTCCCTTGGGTCTATCAGGGCAGCACAAGTTTGAGGTGGGGACAACTTCGGTGTGGGGTCCATCCTTCGATATAAGGATTTTTTGCAGTCAGGGCCAGGGGCCCCTGGGCACATCCTTTTTCCATTTTCCCTGGGAAAGAAAACTCAGCAGTCCAGGTTCCTGATGTCAGTTTGTAGGGCTCCCTTGGGTCTATCAGGGCAGCACAAGTTTGAGGTGGGGACAACTTCGGTGTGGGGTCCATCCTTCGATATAAGGATTTTTTGTAGTGAGGCCCCAGCCCAGGACCAGGCGCCCCTGGGCACATCCTTTTTCCATTTTCCCTGGGAAAGAAAACTCAGCAGTCCAGGTTCCTGATGTCAGTTTGTAGGGCTCCCTTGGGTCTATCAGGGCAGCACAAGTTTGAGGTGGGGACAACTTCGGTGTGGGGTCCATCCTTCGATATAAGGATTTTTTGCAGTCAGGGCCCGGGGCCCCTGGGCACATCCTTTTTCCATTTTCCCTGGGAAAGAAAACTCAGCAGTCCAGGTTCCTGATGTCAGTTTGTAGGGCTCCCTTGGGTCTATGAGGGCAGCACAAGTTTGAGGTGGGGACAACTTCGGTGTGGGCTCCATCCTTCGATATAAGGATTCTTTGCAGTGTGGCCCCAGCCCATGGCCAGGGGCCCCTGGGCACATCCTTTTTCCATTTTCCCTGGGAAAGAAAACTCAGCTGTCCAGGTTCCTGATGTCAGTTTGTAGGGCTCCCTTGGGTCTATCAGGGCAGCACAAGTTTGAGGTGGGGACAACTTTGATGTGGGGTCCAACCTTCGATATAAGGATTTTTTGCAGTCAGGGCCAGGGGCCCCTGGGCACATCCTTTTTCCATTTTCCCTGGGAAAGAAAACTCAGCAGTCCAGGTTCCTGATGTCAGTTTGTAGGGCTCCCTTGGGTCTATCAGGGCAGCACAAGTTTGAGGTGGGGACAACTTTGATGTGGGGTCCAACCTTCGATATAAGGATTTTTTGCAGTCAGGGCCAGGGGCCCCTGGGCACACCCTTTTTCCATTTTCCCTGGGAAAGAAAACTCAGCAGTCCAGGTTCTTGATGTCAGTTTGTAGTGCTCCCTTGGGTCTATCAGGGCAGTACAATTTTGAGGTGGGGACAACTTCGGTCTGGGCTCCATCCTTCGATATAAGGATTTTTTGCAGTCAGGGCCAGGGGCCCCTGGGCATATCCTTTTTCCATTTTCCCTGGGAAAGAAAACTCAGCAGTCCAGGTTCCTGATGTCAGTTTGTAGGGCTCCCTTGGGTCTATCAGGGCAGCACAAGTTTGAGGTGGGGACAACTTTGGTGTGGGGTCCATCCTTCGATATAAGGATTTTTTGCAGTCAGGGCCAGGGGCCCAGGGCCACGGGCCCCTGGGCACATCCTTTTTCCATTTTCCCTGGGAAAGAAAACTCAGCAGTCCAGGTTCCTGATGTCAGTTTGTAGGGCTCCCTTGGGTCTATCAGGGCAGCACAAGTTTGAGGTGGGGACAACTTCGGTGTGGGGTCCATCCTTCGATATAAGGATTTTTTGCCGTGAGGTCCCTGCACAGGGCCAGGGGCCCCTGGGCACATCCTTTTTCCATTTTCCCTGGGAAAGAAAACTCAGCAGTCCAGGTTCCTGATGTCAGTTTGTAGGGCTCCCTTGGGTCTATCAGGGCAGCACAAGTTTGAGGTGGGGACAACTTCGGTGTGGGGTCCATCCTTCGATATAAGGATTTTTTGTAGTGAGGCCCCAGCCCAGGGCCAGGGGCCCCTGGGCACATCCTTTTTCCATTTTCCCTGGGAAAGAAAACTCAGCAGTCCAGGTTCCTGATGTCAGTTTGTAGGGCTCCCTTGGGTCTATCAGGGCAGCACAAGTTTGAGGTGGGGACAACTTCGGTGTGGGGTCCATCCTTCGATATAAAGATTTTTTGCAGTCAGGGCCAGGGGCCCCTGGGCACATCCTTTTTCCATTTTCCCTGGGAAAGAAAACTCAGCAGTCCAGGTTCCTGATGTCAGTTTGTAGGGCTCCCTTGGGTCTATCAGGGCAGCACAAGTTTGAGGTGGGGACAACTTCGGTGTGGGGTCCATCCTTCGATATAAGGATTTTTTGCAGTCTGGGCCAGGGGCCCAGGGCCACGGGCCCCTGGGCACATCCTTTTTCCATTTTCCCTGGGAAAGAAAACTCAGCAGTCCAGGTTCCTGATGTCAGTTTGTAGGGCTCCCTTGGGTCTATCAGGGCAGCACAAGTTTGAGGTGGGGACAACTTCGGTGTGGGGTCCATCCTTCGATATATGGATTTTTTGTAGTGAGGCCCCAGCCCAGGGCCAGGGGCCCCTGGGCACATCCTTTTTCCATTTTCCCTGGGAAAGAAAACTCAGCAGTCCAGGTTCCTGATGTCAGTTTGTAGGGCTCCCTTGGGTCTATCAGGGCAGCACAAGTTTGAGGTGGGGACAACTTCGGTGTGGGGTCCATCCTTCGATATAAAGATTTTTTGCAGTCAGGGCCAGGGGCCCCTGGGCACATCCTTTTTCCATTTTCCCTGGGAAAGAAAACTCAGCAGTCCAGGTTCCTGATGTCAGTTTGTAGGGCTCCCTTGGGTGTATCAGGGCAGCACAAGTTTGAGGTGGGGACAACTTCGGTGTGGGGTCCATCCTTCGATATAAGGATTTTTTGCAGTCTGGGCCAGGGGCCCAGGGCCAGGGGCCCCTGGGCACATCCTTTTTCCATTTTCCCTGGGAAAGAAAACTCAGCAGTCCAGGTTCCTGATGTCAGTTTGTAGGGCTCCCTTGGGTCTATGAGGGCAGCACAAGTTTGAGGTGGGGACAAGTTCGGTGTGGGCTCCATCCTTCGATATAAGGATTCTTTGCAGTGTGGCCCCAGCCCATGGCCAGGGGCCCCTGGGCACATCCTTTTTCCATTTTCCCTGGGAAAGAAAACTCAGCAGTCCAGGTTCCTGATGTCAGTTTGTAGGGCTCCCTTGGGTGTATCACGGCAGCACAAGTTTGATGTGGGGACAACTTTGATGTGGGGTCCAACCTTCGATATAAGGATTTTTTGCAGTCAGGGCCAGGGGCCCCTGGGAACATCCTTTGGCCATTTTCACTGGGAAAGAAAACTAAGCAGTCCAGGTTCCTGATGTCAGTTTGTAGGGCTCCCTTGGGTCTATCAGGGCAGCACAAGTTTGAGGTGGGGACAACTTCGATGTGGGGTCCATCCTTCGATATAAAGATTCTTTCAAGTGAGGCCCCAGCCCAGGGCCAGGGCCCCTGGGAACATCCTTTGGCCATTTTCACTGGGAAAGAAAACTAAGCAGTCCAGGTTCCTGATGTCAGTTTGTAGGGCTCCCTTGGGTCTATCAGGGCAGCACAAGTTTGAGGTGGGGACAACTTCGGTGTGGGGTCCATCCTTCGATATAAGGATTTTTTGCAGTCAGGGTCAGGGGCCCCTGGGCACATCCTTTTTCCATTTTCCCTGGGAAAGAAAACTCAGCAGTCCAGGTTCCTGATGTCAGTTTGTAGGGTTCTCTTGGGTCTATCAGGGCAGCACAAGTTTGATGTGGGGACAACTTCGGTGTGGGGTCCATCCTTCGATATAAGGATTCTTTGCAGTGAGGCCCCAGCCCAGGGCCAGGGCCCCCTGGGCACATCCTTTTTCCATTTTCCCTGGGAAAGAAAACTCAGCAGTCCAGGTTCCTGATGTCAGTTTGTAGGGCTCCCTTGGGTCTATCAGGGCAGCACAAGTTTGAGGTGGGGACAACTTCGGTGTGGGGTCCATCCTTCGATATAAGGATTTTTTGCAGTCAGGGCCAGGGGCCCCTGGGCACATCCTTTGGCCATTTTCCCTGGGAAAGAAAACTCAGCAGTCCAGGTTCCTGATGTCAGTTTGTAGGGCTCCCTTGGGTCTATCAGGGCAGCACAAGTTTGAGGTGGGGACAACTTCGGTGTGGGGTCCATCCTTCGATATAAGGATTTTTTGCAGTCAGGGCCAGGTGCCCCTGGGCACATCCTTTTTCCATTTTCCCTGGGAAAGAAAACTCAGCAGTCCAGGTTCCTGATGTCAGTTTGTAGGGCTCCCTTGGGTCTGTCAGGGCAGCACAAGTTTGAGGTGGGGACAACTTCGGTGTGAAGTCCATCCTTCTATATAAGGATTTTTTGCAGTCAGGGCCAGGGGCACCTGGGAACATCCTTTGGCCATTTTCACTGGGAAAGAAAACTAAGCAGTCCAGGTTCCTGATGTCAGTTTGTAGGGCTCCCTTGGGTCTATCAGGGCAGCACAAGTTTGAGGTGGGGACAACTTCGATGTGGGGTCCATCCTTCGATATAAAGATTCTTTCAAGTGAGGCCCCAGCCCAGGGCCAGGGCCCCTGGGCACATCCTTTTTCCATTTTCCCTGGAAAAGAAAACTCAGCAGTCCAGGTTCCTGATGTCAGTTTGTAGGGCTCCCTTGGGTCTATCAGGGCAGCACAAGTTTGAGGTGGGGACAACTTCGGTGTGGGGTCCATCCTTCGATATAAGGATTTTTTGCAGTCAGGGCCAGGGGCCCCTGGGCACATCCTTTTTCCATTTTCCCTGGGAAAGAAAACTCAGCAGTCCAGGTTCCTGATGTCAGTTTGTAGGGTTCTCTTGGGTCTATCAGGGCAGCACAAGTTTGATGTGGGGACAACTTCGGTGTGGGGTCCATCCTTCGATATAAGGATTTTTTATAGTGAGGTACCAGCCCAGGGCCAGGGGCCCCTGGGCACATCCATTTTCCATTTTCCCTGGGAAAGAAAATTCAGTAGTCCAGGTTCCTGATGTCAGTTTGTAGGGCTCCCTTGGGTGTATCAGGGCAGCACAAGTTTGAGGTGGGGACAACTTCGGTGTGGGGTCCATCCTTCGATATAAGGATTTTTTGCAGTCTGGGCCAGGGGCCCAGGGCCAGGGGCCCCTGGGCACATCCTTTTTCCATTTTCCCTGGGAAAGAAAACTCAGCAGTCCAGGTTCCTGATGTCAGTTTGTAGGGCTCCCTTGGGTCTATGAGGGCAGCACAAGTTTGAGGTGGGGACAAGTTCGGTGTGGGCTCCATCCTTCGATATAAGGATTCTTTGCAGTGTGGCCCCAGCCCATGGCCAGGGGCCCCTGGGCACATCCTTTTTCCATTTTCCCTGGGAAAGAAAACTCAGCAGTCCAGGTTCCTGATGTCAGTTTGTAGGGCTCCCTTGGGTGTATCACGGCAGCACAAGTTTGAGGTGGGGACAACTTTGATGTGGGGTCCAACCTTCGATATAAGGATTTTTTGCAGTCAGGGCCAGGGGCCCCTGGGAACATCCTTTGGCCATTTTCACTGGGAAAGAAAACTAAGCAGTCCAGGTTCCTGATGTCAGTTTGTAGGGCTCCCTTGGGTCTATCAGGGCAGCACAAGTTTGAGGTGGGGACAACTTCGATGTGGGGTCCATCCTTCGATATAAAGATTCTTTCAAGTGAGGCCCCAGCCCAGGGCCAGGGCCCCTGGGCACATCCTTTTTCCATTTTCCCTGGGAAAGAAAACTCAGCAGTCCAGGTTCCTGATGTCAGTTTGTAGGGCTCCCTTGGGTCTATCAGGGCAGCACAAGTTTGAGGTGGGGACAACTTCGGTGTGGGGTCCATCCTTCGATATAAGGATTTTTTGCAGTCAGGGTCAGGGGCCCCTGGGCACAACCTTTTTCCATTTTCCCTGGGAAAGAAAACTCAGCAGTCCAGGTTCCTGATGTCAGTTTGTAGGGCTCCCTTGGGTCTATCAGGGCAGCACAAGTTTGAGGTGGGGACAACTTCGGTGTGGGGTCCATCCTTCGATATAAGGATTTTTTGCAGTCAGGGTCAGGGGCCCCTGGGCACATCCTTTTTCCATTTTCCCTGGGAAAGAAAACTCAGCAGTCCAGGTTCCTGATGTCAGTTTGTAGGGTTCTCTTGGGTCTATCAGGGCAGCACAAGTTTGATGTGGGGACAACTTTGGTGTGGGCTCCATCCTTCGATATAAGGATTTTTTGCCGTGAGGTCCCTCCACAGGGCCAGGGTCCCCTGGGCACATCCTTTTTCCATTTTCCCTGGGAAAGAAAACTCAGCAGTCCAGGTTCCTGATGTCAGTTTGTAGGGCTCCCTTGGGTCTATCAGGGCAGCACAAGTTTGAGGTGGGGACAACTTCGGTGTGGGGTCCATCCTTCGATATAAGGATTTTTTGCAGTCAGGGCCAGGGGCCCCTGGGCACATCCTTTGGCCATTTTCCCTGGGAAAGAAAACTCAGCAGTCCAGGTTCCTGATGTCAGTTTGTAGGGCTCCCTTGGGTCTATCAGGGCAGCAAAAGTTTGAGGTGGGGACAACTTCGGTGTGGGGTCCATCCTTCGATATAAGGATTTTTTGCAGTCAGGGCCAGGTGCCCCTGGGCACATCCTTTTTCCATTTTCCCTGGGAAAGAAAACTCAGCAGTCCAGGTTCCTGATGTCAGTTTGTAGGGCTCCCTTGGGTCTATCAGGGCAGCACAAGTTTGAGGTGGGGACAACTTCGGTGTGAAGTCCATCCTTCTATATAAGGATTTTTTGCAGTCAGGGCCAGGGGCACCTGGGAACATCCTTTGGCCATTTTCACTGGGAAAGAAAACTAAGCAGTCCAGGTTCCTGATGTCAGTTTGTAGGGCTCCCTTGGGTCTATCAGGGCAGCACAAGTTTGAGGTGGGGACAACTTCGATGTGGGGTCCATCCTTCGATATAAAGATTCTTTCAACTGAGGCCCCAGCCCAGGGCCAGGGACCCTGGGCACATCCTTTTTCCATTTTCCCTGGAAAAGAAAACTCAGCAGTCCAGGTTCCTGATGTCAGTTTGTAGGGCTCCCTTGGGTCTATCAGGGCAGCACAAGTTTGAGGTGGGGACAACTTCGGTGTGGGCTCCATCCTTCGATATAAGGATTTTTTGCAGTCAGGGCCAGGGGCCCCTGGGCACATCCTTTTTCCATTTTCCCTGGGAAAGAAAACTCAGCAGTCCAGGTTCCTGATGTCAGTTTGTAGGGCTCCCTTGGGTCTATCAGGGCAGCACAAGTTTGAGGTGGGGACAACTTCGGTGTGGGGTCCATCCTTCGATATAAGGATTTTTTGCAGTGAGGTCCCAGCCCAGGGCCATGGGCCCCTGATCACAACCTTTTTCCATTTTCCCTGGGAAAGAAAACTCAGCAGTCCAGGTTCCTGATGTCAGTTTGTAGGGCTCCCTTGGGTCTATCAGGGCAGCACAAGTTTGAGGTGGGGACAACTTCGGTGTGGGGTCCATCCTTCGATATAAGGATTTTTTGCAGTCAGGGCCAGGGAGCCCTGGGCACATACTTTTTCCATTTTCCCTGGGAAAGAAAACTCAGCAGTCCAGGTTCCTGATGTCAGTTTGTAGGGCTCCCTTGGGTCTATCAGGGCAGCACAAGTTTGAGGTGGGGACAAGTTTGGTGTGGGCTCCATCCTTCGATATAAGGACTTTTTGAAGTTGTGATCCAGCCCAGGGCCAGGGGCCCCTGGGCACAACCTTTATCCATTTTCCCTGGGAAAGAAAACTCAGCAGTCCAGGTTCCTGATGTCAGTTTGTAGGGCTCCCTTGGGTCTATCAGGGCAGCACAAGTTTGAGGTGGGGACAACTTTGGTGTGGGCTCCATCCTTCGATATAAGGATTTTTTGCCGTGAGGTCCCTGCACAGGGCCAGGGGCCCCTGGGCACATCCTTTTTCCATTTTCCCTGGGAAAGAAAACTCAGCAGTCCAGGTTCCTGATGTCAGTTTGTAGGGCTCCCTTGGGTCTATCAGGGCAGCACAAGTTTGAGGTGGGGACAACTTCGGTGTGGGGTCCATCCTTCGATATAAGGATTTTTTGCAGTCAGGGCCAGGGGCCCCTGGGCACATCCTTTTTCCATTTTCCCTGGGAAAGAAAACTCAGCAGTCCAGGTTCCTGATGTCAGTTTGTAGGGCTCCCTTGGGTCTATCAGGGCAGCACAAGTTTGAGGTGGGGACAACTTCGGTGTGGGGTCCATCCTTCGATATAAGGATTTTTTGTAGTGAGGCCCCAGCCCAGGACCAGGCGCCCCTGGGCACATCCTTTTTCCATTTTCCCTGGGAAAGAAAACTCAGCAGTCCAGGTTCCTGATGTCAGTTTGTAGGGCTCCCTTGGGTCTATCAGGGCAGCACAAGTTTGAGGTGGGGACAACTTCGGTGTGGGGTCCATCCTTCGATATAAGGATTTTTTGCAGTCAGGGCCCGGGGCCCCTGGGCACATCCTTTTTCCATTTTCCCTGGGAAAGAAAACTCAGCAGTCCAGGTTCCTGATGTCAGTTTGTAGGGCTCCCTTGGGTCTATGAGGGCAGCACAAGTTTGAGGTGGGGACAACTTCGGTGTGGGCTCCATCCTTCGATATAAGGATTCTTTGCAGTGTGGCCCCAGCCCATGGCCAGGGGCCCCTGGGCACATCCTTTTTCCATTTTCCCTGGGAAAGAAAACTCAGCTGTCCAGGTTCCTGATGTCAGTTTGTAGGGCTCCCTTGGGTCTATCAGGGCAGCACAAGTTTGAGGTGGGGACAACTTTGATGTGGGGTCCAACCTTCGATATAAGGATTTTTTGCAGTCAGGGCCAGGGGCCCCTGGGCACATCCTTTTTCCATTTTCCCTGGGAAAGAAAACTCAGCAGTCCAGGTTCCTGATGTCAGTTTGTAGGGCTCCCTTGGGTCTATCAGGGCAGCACAAGTTTGAGGTGGGGACAACTTTGATGTGGGGTCCAACCTTCGATATAAGGATTTTTTGCAGTCAGGGCCAGGGGCCCCTGGGCACACCCTTTTTCCATTTTCCCTGGGAAAGAAAACTCAGCAGTCCAGGTTCTTGATGTCAGTTTGTAGTGCTCCCTTGGGTCTATCAGGGCAGTACAATTTTGAGGTGGGGACAACTTCGGTGTGGGGTCCATCCTTCGATATAAGGATTTTTTGCAGTCAGGGCCAGGGAGCCCTGGGCACATACTTTTTCCATTTTCCCTGGGAAAGAAAACTCAGCAGTCCAGGTTCCTGATGTCAGTTTGTAGGGCTCCCTTGGGTCTATCAGGGCAGCACAAGTTTGAGGTGGGGACAAGTTTGGTGTGGGCTCCATCCTTCGATATAAGGACTTTTTGTAGTTGTGATCCAGCCCAGGGCCAGGGGCCCCTGGGCACAACCTTTATCCATTTTCCCTGGGAAAGAAAACTCAGCAGTCCAGGTTCCTGATGTCAGTTTGTAGGGCTCCCTTGGGTCTATCAGGGCAGCACAAGTTTGAGGTGGGGACAACTTTGGTGTGGGCTCCATCCTTCGATATAAGGATTTTTTGCCGTGAGGTCCCTGCACAGGGCCAGGGGCCCCTGGGCACATCCTTTTTCCATTTTCCCTGGGAAAGAAAACTCAGCAGTCCAGGTTCCTGATGTCAGTTTGTAGGGCTCCCTTGGGTCTATCAGGGCAGCACAAGTTTGAGGTGGGGACAACTTCGGTGTGGGGTCCATCCTTCGATATAAGGATTTTTTGCAGTCAGGGCCAGGGGCCCCTGGGCACATCCTTTTTCCATTTTCCCTGGGAAAGAAAACTCAGCAGTCCAGGTTCCTGATGTCAGTTTGTAGGGCTCCCTTGGGTCTATCAGGGCAGCACAAGTTTGAGGTGGGGACAACTTCGGTGTGGGGTCCATCCTTCGATATAAGGATTTTTTGTAGTGAGGCCCCAGCCCAGGACCAGGCGCCCCTGGGCACATCCTTTTTCCATTTTCCCTGGGAAAGAAAACTCAGCAGTCCAGGTTCCTGATGTCAGTTTGTAGGGCTCCCTTGGGTCTATCAGGGCAGCACAAGTTTGAGGTGGGGACAACTTCGGTGTGGGGTCCATCCTTCGATATAAGGATTTTTTGCAGTCAGGGCCCGGGGCCCCTGGGCACATCCTTTTTCCATTTTCCCTGGGAAAGAAAACTCAGCAGTCCAGGTTCCTGATGTCAGTTTGTAGGGCTCCCTTGGGTCTATGAGGGCAGCACAAGTTTGAGGTGGGGACAACTTCGGTGTGGGCTCCATCCTTCGATATAAGGATTCTTTGCAGTGTGGCCCCAGCCCATGGCCAGGGGCCCCTGGGCACATCCTTTTTCCATTTTCCCTGGGAAAGAAAACTCAGCTGTCCAGGTTCCTGATGTCAGTTTGTAGGGCTCCCTTGGGTCTATCAGGGCAGCACAAGTTTGAGGTGGGGACAACTTTGATGTGGGGTCCAACCTTCGATATAAGGATTTTTTGCAGTCAGGGCCAGGGGCCCCTGGGCACATCCTTTTTCCATTTTCCCTGGGAAAGAAAACTCAGCAGTCCAGGTTCCTGATGTCAGTTTGTAGGGCTCCCTTGGGTCTATCAGGGCAGCACAAGTTTGAGGTGGGGACAACTTTGATGTGGGGTCCAACCTTCGATATAAGGATTTTTTGCAGTCAGGGCCAGGGGCCCCTGGGCACACCCTTTTTCCATTTTCCCTGGGAAAGAAAACTCAGCAGTCCAGGTTCTTGATGTCAGTTTGTAGTGCTCCCTTGGGTCTATCAGGGCAGTACAATTTTGAGGTGGGGACAACTTCGGTCTGGGCTCCATCCTTCGATATAAGGATTTTTTGCAGTCAGGGCCAGGGGCCCCTGGGCATATCCTTTTTCCATTTTCCCTGGGAAAGAAAACTCAGCAGTCCAGGTTCCTGATGTCAGTTTGTAGGGCTCCCTTGGGTCTATCAGGGCAGCACAAGTTTGAGGTGGGGACAACTTTGGTGTGGGGTCCATCCTTCGATATAAGGATTTTTTGCAGTCAGGGCCAGGGGCCCAGGGCCACGGGCCCCTGGGCACATCCTTTTTCCATTTTCCCTGGGAAAGAAAACTCAGCAGTCCAGGTTCCTGATGTCAGTTTGTAGGGCTCCCTTGGGTCTATCAGGGCAGCACAAGTTTGAGGTGGGGACAACTTTGGTGTGGGGTCCATCCTTCGATATAAGGATTTTTTGCCGTGAGGTCCCTGCACAGGGCCAGGGGCCCCTGGGCACATCCTTTTTCCATTTTCCCTGGGAAAGAAAACTCAGCAGTCCAGGTTCCTGATGTCAGTTTGTAGGGCTCCCTTGGGTCTATCAGGGCAGCACAAGTTTGAGGTGGGGACAACTTCGGTGTGGGGTCCATCCTTCGATATAAGGATTTTTTGTAGTGAGGCCCCAGCCCAGGGCCAGGGGCCCCTGGGCACATCCTTTTTCCATTTTCCCTGGGAAAGAAAACTCAGCAGTCCAGGTTCCTGATGTCAGTTTGTAGGGCTCCCTTGGGTCTATCAGGGCAGCACAAGTTTGAGGTGGGGACAACTTCGGTGTGGGGTCCATCCTTCGATATAATGATTTTTTGCAGTCAGGGCCAGGGGCCCCTGGGCACATCCTTTTTCCATTTTCCCTGGGAAAGAAAACTCAGCAGTCCAGGTTCCTGATGTCAGTTTGTAGGGCTCCCTTGGGTCTATCAGGGCAGCACAAGTTTGAGGTGGGGACAACTTCGGTGTGGGGTCCATCCTTCGATATAAGGATTTTTTGCAGTCTGGGCCAGGGGCCCAGGGCCAGGGGCCCCTGGGCACATCCTTTTTCCATTTTCCCTGGGAAAGAAAACTCAGCAGTCCAGGTTCCTGATGTCAGTTTGTAGGGCTCCCTTGGGTCTATCAGGGCAGCACAAGTTTGAGGTGGGGACAACTTCGGTGTGGGCTCCATCCTTCGATATAAGGATTCTTTGAAGTGTGGCCCCAGCCCATGGCCAGGGGCCCCTGGGCACATCCTTTTTCCATTTTCCCTGGGAAAGAAAACTCAGCAGTCCAGGTTCCTGATGTCAGTTTGTAGGGCTCCCTTGGGTCTATCAGGGCAGCACAAGTTTGAGGTGGGGACAACTTTGATGTGGGGTCCAACCTTCGATATAAGGATTTTTTGCAGTCAGGGCCAGGGGCCCCTGGGCACATCCTTTTTCCATTTTCCCTGGGAAAGAAAACTCAGCAGTCCAGGTTCCTGATGTCAGTTTGTAGGGCTCCCTTGGGTCTATCAGGGCAGTACAATTTTGAGGTGGGGACAACTTCGGTCTGGGCTCCATCCTTCGATATAAGGATTTTTTCCAGTCAGGGCCAGGGGCCCCTGGGCACATCCTTTTTCCATTTTCCCTGGGAAAGAAAACTCAGCAGTCCAGGTTCCTGATGTCAGTTTGTAGGGCTCCCTTGGGTCTATCAGGGCAGCACATGTTTGAGGTGGGGACAATTTCGGTGTGGGGTCCATCCTTCGATATAAGGATTTTTTGCAGTCAGGGTCAGGGGCCCCTGGGCACATCCTTTTTCCATTTTCCCTGGGAAAGAAAACTCAGCAGTCCAGGTTCCTGATGTCAGTTTGTAGGGCTCCCTTGGGTCTATCAGGGCAGCACAAGTTTGAGGTGGGGACAACTTCGGTGTGGGGTCCATCCTTCGATATAAGGATTTTTTGTAGTGAGGCCCCAGCCCAGGGCCTGGGGCTCCTGGGCGTATCCTTTTTCCATTTTCTCTGGGAAAGAAAACTCAGCAGTCCAGGTTCCTGATGTCAGTTTGTAGGGCTCCCTTGGGTGTATCAGGGCAGAACAAGTTTGAAGTGGGGACAACTTTGGTGTGGGCTCCATCCTTCGATATAAGGATTTTTTGCAATCAGGGCCAGGGGCCCCTGGGCACATCCTTTTTCCATTTTCCCTGGGAAAGAAAACTCAGCAGTCCAGGTTCCTGATGTCAGTTTGTAAGGCTCCCTTGGGTCTATCAGGGCAGCACAAGTTTGAGGTGGGGACAACTTCGGTGTGGGGTCCATCCTTCGATATAAGGATTTTTTGTAGTGAGGCCCCAGCGCAGGGCCAGGGGCCCCTGGGCACATCCTTTTTCCATTTTCCCTGGGAAAGAAAACTCAGCAGTCCAGGTTCCTGATGTCAGTTTGTAGGGCTCCCTTGGGTCTATCAGGGCAGCACAAGTTTGAGGTGGGGACAACTTCGGTGTGGGCTCCATCCTTCGATATAAGGATTTTTTGAAGTCAGGGCCAGGGGCCCCTGGGCACATCCTTTTTCTATTTTCCCTGGGAAAGAAAACTCAGCAGTCCAGGTTCCTGATGTCAGTTTGTAGGGCTCCCTTGGGTCTATCAGGGCAGCACAAGTTTGAGGTGGGGACAAGTTCGGTGCGGAGTCCATACTTCGATATAAGGATTCTTTGCAGTGAGGCCCCAGCCCAGGGCCAAGGCCCCCTGGGCACATCCTTTTTCCATTTTCCCTGGGAAAGAAAACTCAGCAGTCCAGGTTCCTGATGTCAGTTTGTAGGGCTCCCTTGGGTCTATCAGGGCAGCACAAGTTTGAGGTGGGGACCACTTCTGTGTGGGGTCCATCCTTCGATATAAGGATTTTTTGCAGTCAGGGCCAGGGGCCCCTGGGAACATCCTTTTTCCATTTTCCCTGGAAAGAAAACTCAGCAGTCCAGATTCCTGATGTCAGTTTGTAGGGCTCCCTTGGGTCTATCAGGGCAGCACAAGTTTGAGGTGGGGACAACTTCGGTGTGGGGTCCATCCTTTGATATAAGGATTTTATGCAGTCAGGGCCAGGGGCCCCTGGGCACATCCTTTTTCCATTTTCCCTGGGAAAGAAAACTCAGCAGTCCAGGTTACTGATGTCAGTTTGTAGGGCTCCCTTGGGTCTATCAGGGCAGCACAAGTTTGAGGTGGGGACAACTTCGGTGTGGGGTCCATCCTTCGATATAAGGATTCTTTGCAGTGAGGCCCCAGCCCAGGTCCAGGGGCCCCTGGGCACATCCTTTTTCCATTTTCCCTGGGAAAGAAAACTCAGCAGTCCAGGTTCCTGATGTCAGTTTGTAGGGCTCCCCTGGGTGTATCAGGGCAGCACAAGTTTGAGGTGGGGACATCTTCAGTGTGGGGTCCATCCTTCGATATAAGGATTTTTTGTAGTGGGGCCCCAGCCCAGGGCCAGGGGCCCCTGGGCGTATCCTTTTTCCATTTTCTCTGGGAAAGAAAACTCAGCAGTCCAGGTTCCTGATGTCAGTTTGTAGGGCTCCCTTGGGTGTATCAGGGCAGCACAAGTTTGAGGTGGGGACAACTTTGGTGTGGGTTCCATCCTTCGATATAAGGATTTTTTGCAGTCAGGGCCAGGGGCCCCTGGGCACAACATTTTTCCATTTTCCCTAGGAAAGAAAACTCAGCAGTCCAGGTTCCTGATGTCAGTTTGTAGGGCTCCCTTGGGTCTATCAGGGCAGCACAAGTTTGAGGTGGGGACAACTTCTGTGTGGGGTCCATCCTTCGATATAAGGATTTTTTGCAGTCGGGGCCAGGGGCCCAGGGCCAGGTGCCCCTGGGCACATCCTTTTTCCATTTTCCCTGGGAAAGAAAACTCAGCAGTCCAGGTTCCTGATGTCAGTTTGTAGGGCTCCCTTGGGTCTATCAGGGCAGCACAAGTTTGAGGTGGGGACAACTTCGGTGTGGGGTCCATCCTTCGATATAAGGATTTTTTACAGTCAGGGCCAGGGGCCCCTGGGCACATCCTTTTTCCATTTTCCCTGGGAAAGAAAACTCAGCAGTCCAGGTTCCTGATGTCAGTTTGTAGGGCTCCCTTGGGTCTATCAGGGCAGCACAAGTTTGAGGTGGGGACCACTTCGGTGTGGGGTCCATCCTTCGATATAAGGATTTTTTGCAGTCAGGGCCAGGGGCCCCTGGGCACATCCTTTTTCCATTTTCCCTGGGAAAGAAAACTCAGCAGTCCAGGTTCCTGATGTCAGTTTGTAGGGCTCCCTTGGGTCTATCAGGGCAGCACAAGTTTGAGGTGGGGACAACTTCGGTGTGGGGTCCATCCTTCGATATAAGGATTTTTTGCAGTCAGGGCCAGGGGCCCAGGGCCAGGGGCCCCTGGGCACATCCTTTTTCCATTTTCCCTGGGAAAGAAAACTCAGCAGTCCAGGTTCCTGATGTCAGTTTGTAGGGCTCCCTTGGGTCTATCAGGGCAGCACAAGTTTGAGGTGGGGACAACTTCGGTGTGGGGTCCATCCTTCGATATAAGGATTTTTTGTAGTGAGGCCCCAGCCCAGGGCCAGGGGCCCCTGGGCACATCCTTTTTCCATTTTCCCTGGGAAAGAAAACTCAGCAGTCCAGGTTCCTGATGTCAGTTTGTAGGGCTCTCTTGGGTCTATCAGGGCAGCACAAGTTTGAGGTGGGGACAACTTCGGTGTGGGGTCCATCCTTCGATATAAAGATTTTTTGCAGTCAGGGCCAGGGGCCCCTGGGCACATCCTTTTTCCATTTTCCCTGGGAAAGAAAACTCAGCAGTCCAGGTTCCTGATGTCAGTTTGTAGGGCTCCCTTGGGTCTATCAGGGCAGCACAAGTTTGAGGTGGGGACAACTTCGGTGTGGGGTCCATCCTTCGATATAAGGATTTTTTGCAGTCTGGGCCAGGGGCCCAGGGCCACGGGCCCCTGGGCACATCCTTTTTCCATTTTCCCTGGGAAAGAAAACTCAGCAGTCCAGGTTCCTGATGTCAGTTTGTAGGGCTCCCTTGGGTCTATCAGGGCAGCACAAGTTTGAGGTGGGGACAACTTCGGTGTGGGGTCCATCCTTCGATATAAGGATTTCTTGCAGTCAGGGCCAGGGGCCCCTGGGCACATCCTTTTTCCATTTTCCCTGGGAAAGAAAACTCAGCAGTCCAGGTTCCTGATGTCAGTTTGTAGGGCTCCCTTGGGTCTATGAGGGCAGCACAAGTTTGAGGTGGGGACAACTTCGGTGTGGGCTCCATCCTTCGATATAAGGATTCTTTGCAGTGTGGCCCCAGCCCATGGCCAGGGGCCCCTGGGCACATCCTTTTTCCATTTTCCCTGGGAAAGAAAACTCAGCAGTCCAGGTTCCTGATGTCAGTTTGTAGGGCTCCCTTGGGTGTATCAGGGCAGCACAAGTTTGAGGTGGGGACAACTTTGATGTGGGGTCCAACCTTCGATATAAGGATTTTTTGCAGACAGGGCCAGGGGCCCCTGGGCACATCCTTTTTCCATTTTCCCTGGGAAAGAAAACTCAGCAGTCCAGGTTCCTGATGTCAGTTTGTAGGGCTCCCTTGGGTCTATCAGGGCAGTACAATTTTGAGGTGGGGACAACTTCGGTCTGGGCTCCATCCTTCGATATAAGGATTTTTTGCAGTCAGGGCCAGGGGCCCCTGGGCACATCCTTTTTCCATTTTCCCTGGGAAAGAAAACTCAGCAGTCCAGGTTCCTGATGTCAGTTTGTAGGGCTCCCTTGGGTCTATCAGGGCAGCACATGTTTGAGGTGGGGACAATTTCGGTGTGGGGTCCATCCTTCGATATAAGGATTTTTTGCAGTCAGGGTCAGGGGCCCCTGGGTACATCCTTTTTCCATTTTCCCTGGGAAAGAAAACTCAGCAGTCCAGGTTCCTGATGTCAGTTTGTAGGGCTCCCTTGGGTCTATCAGGGCAGCACAAGTTTGAGGTGGGGACAACTTCGGTGTGGGGTCCATCCTTCGATATAAGGATTTTTTGTAGTGAGGCCCCAGCCCAGGGCCTGGGGCCCCTGGGCGTATCCTTTTTCCATTTTCTCTGGGAAAGAAAACTCAGCAGTCCAGGTTCCTGATGTCAGTTTGTAGGGCTCCCTTGGGTGTATCAGGGCAGAACAAGTTTGAAGTGGGGACAACTTTGGTGTGGGCTCCATCCTTCGATATAAGGATTTTTTGCAATCAGGGCCAGGGGCCCCTGGGCACATCCTTTTTCCATTTTCCCTGGGAAAGAAAACTCAGCAGTCCAGGTTCCTGATGTCAGTTTGTAGGGCTCCCTTGGGTCTATCAGGGCAGCACAAGTTTGAGGTGGGGACAACTTCGGTGTGGGATCCATCCTTCGATATAAGGATTTTTTGAAGTCAGGGCCAGGGGCCCCTGGGCACATCCTTTTTCTATTTTCCCTGGGAAAGAAAACTCAGCAGTCCAGGTTCCTGATGTCAGTTTGTAGGGCTCCCTTGGGTCTATCAGGGCAGCACAAGTTTGAGGTGGGGACAAGTTCGGTGCGGAGTCCATCCTTCGATATAAGGATTCTTTGCAGTGAGGCCCCAGCCCAGGGCCAAGGCCCCCTGGGCACATCCTTTTTCCATTTTCCCTGGGAAAGAAAACTCAGCAGTCCAGGTTCCTGATGTCAGTTTGTAGGGCTCCCTTGGGTCTATCAGGGCAGCACAAGTTTGAGGTGGGGACCACTTCTGTGTGGGGTCCATCCTTCGATATAAGGATTTTTTGCAGTCAGGGCCAGGGGCCCCTGGGAACATCCTTTTTCCATTTTCCCTGGGAAAGAAAACTCAGCAGTCCAGATTCCTGATGTCAGTTTGTAGGGCTCCCTTGGGTCTATCAGGGCAGCACAAGTTTGAGGTGGGGACAACTTCGGTGTGGGGTCCATCCTTCGATATAAGGATTTTATGCAGTCAGGGCCAGGGGCCCCTGGGCACATCCTTTTTCCATTTTCCCTGGGAAAGAAAACTCAGCAGTCCAGATTCCTGATGTCAGTTTGTAGGGCTCCCTTGGGTCTATCAGGGCAGCACAAGTTTGAGGTGGGGACAACTTCGGTGTGGGGTCCATCCTTCGATATAAGGATTCTTTGCAGTGAGGTCCCAGCCCAGGGCTAGGGGCCCCTGGGCACATCCTTTTTCCATTTTCCCTGGGAAAGAAAACTCAGCAGTCCAGGTTCCAGATGTCAGTTTGTAGGGCTCCCTTGGGTCTATCAGGGCAGCACAAGTTTGAGGTGGGGACAATTTCGGTGTGGGGTCCATCCTTCGATATAACGATTTTGTGCAGTCAGGGTCAGGGGCCCCTGGGCATATCCTTTTTCCATTTTCCCTGGGAAAGAAAACTCAGCAGTCCAGGTTCCTGATGTCAGTTTGTAGGGCTCCCTTGGGTCTATCAGGGCAGCACAAGTTTGAGGTGGGGACAACTTTGGTGTGGGTTCCATCCTTCGATATAAGGATTTTTTGTAGTGAGGCCCCAGCCCAGGACCTGGGGCCCCTGGGCGTATACTTTTTCCATTTTCTCTGGGGAAGAAAACTCAGCAGTCCAGGTTCCTGATGTCAGTTTGTAGGGCTCCCTTGGGTCTATCAGGGCAGCACAAGTTTGAGGTGGGGACAACTTCGGTGTGGGCTCCATCCTTCGATATAAGGATTTTTTGCAATCAGGGCCAGGGGCCCCTGGGCACATCCTTTTTCCATTTTCCCTGGGAAAGAAAACTCAGCAGTCCAGGTTCCTGATGTCAGTTTGTAAGGCTCCCTTGGGTCTATGAGGGCAGCACAAGTTTGAGGTGGGGACAACTTCGGTGTGGGGTCCATCCTTCGATATAAGGATTTTTTGTAGTGAGGCCCCAGCCCAGGGTCAGGGGCCCCTGGGCAAATCCTTTTTCCATTTTCCCTGGGAAAGAAAACTCAGTAGTCCAGGTTCCTGATGTCAGTTTGTAGGGCTCCCTTGGGTCTATCAGGGCAGCACAAGTTTGAGGTGGGGACAACTTCGGTGTGGGCTCCATCCTTCGATATAAGGATTTTTTGCAGTCAGGGTCAGGGGCCCCTGGGCACATCCTTTTTCCATTTTCCCTGGGAAAGAAAACTCAGCAGTCCAGGTTCCTGATGTCAGTTTGTAGGGCTCCCTTGGGTCTATCAGGGCAGCACAAGTTTGAGGTGGGGACAACTTCTGTGTGGGGTCCATCCTTCGATATAAGGATTTTTTGCAGTCAGGGCCAGGTGCCCCTGGGCACATCCTTTTTCCATTTTCCCTGGGAAAGAAAACTCAGCAGTCCAGGTTCCTGATGTCAGTTTGTAGGGCTCCCTTGGGTCTATCAGGGCAGCACAAGTTTGAGGTGGGGACAACTTCGGTGTGGAGTCCATCCTTCGATATTAGGATTTTTTGCAGTCAGGTCCAGGGGCCCCTGGGAACATCCTTTGGCCATTTTCACTGGGAAAGAAAACTAAGCAGTCCAGGTTCCTGATGTCAGTTTGTAGGGCTCCCTTGGGTCTATCAGGGCAGCACAAGTTTGAGGTGGGGACAACTTCGATGTGGGGTCCATCCTTCGATATAAAGATTCTTTCAAGTGAGGCCCCAGCCCAGGGCCAGGGCCCCTGGGCACATCCTTTTTCCATTTTCCCTGGGAAAGAAAACTCAGCAGTCCAGGTTCCTGATGTCAGTTTGTAGGGCTCCCTTGGGTCTATCAGGGCAGCACAAGTTTGAGGTGGGGACAACTTCGGTGTGGGGTCCATCCTTCGATATAAGGATTTTTTGCAGTCAGGGCCAGGGGCCCCTGGGCACATCCTTTTTCCATTTTCCCTGGGAAAGAAAACTCAGCAGTCCAGGTTCCTGATGTCAGTTTGTAGGGTTCTCTTGGGTCTATCAGGGCAGCACAAGTTTGATGTGGGGACAACTTCGGTGTGGGGTCCATCCTTCGATATAAGGATTTTTTATAGTGAGGTACCAGCCCAGGGCCAGGGGCCCCTGGGCACATCCTTTTTCCATTTTCCCTGGGAAAGAAAATTCAGTAGTCCAGGTTCCTGATGTCAGTTTGTAGGGCTCCCTTGGGTCTATCAGGGCAGCACAAGTTTGAGGTGGGGACAACTTCGGTGTGGGGTCCATCCTTTGATATAAGGATTCTTTGCAGTGAGGCCCCAGCCCAGGGCCAGTGGCCCCGGGGCACATCCTTTTTCCAATTTCCCTGGGAAAGAAAACTCAGTAGTCCAGGTTCTTGATGTCAGTTTGTAGGGCTCCCTTGGGTCTATCAGGGCAGCACAAGTTTGAGGTGGGGACATCTTCGGTGTGGGGTCCATCCTTCGATATAAAGATTTTTTTGCAGTCAGACACCAGCCCAGAGCCAGGGGACCCCGGGTACAACCTTTGGCCATTTTCCCTGGGAAAGAAAACTCAGCAGTCCAGGTTCCTGATGTCAGTTTGTAGGGCTCCCTTGGGTCTATCAGGGCAGCACAAGTTTGAGGTGGGGACCACTTCGGTGTGGGGTCCATCCTTCGATATAAGGATTTTTTGCAGTCAGGGCCAGGGGCCCCTGGGCACATCATTTGGCCATTTTCCCTGGGAAAGAAAACTCAGCAGTCGAGGTTCCTGATGTCAGTTTGTAGGGCTCCCTTGGGTCTATCAGGGCAGCACAAGTTTGAGGTGGGGACAACTTCGGTGTGGGGTCCATCCTTCGATATAAGGATTTTTTGCAGTCAGGGCCAGGGGCCCCTGGGCACATCCTTTTTCCATTTTCCCTGGGAAAGAAAACTCAGCAGTCCAGGTTCCTGATGTCAGTTTGTAGGGCTCCCTTGGGTCTATCAGGGCAGCACAAGTTTGAGGTGGGGACAACTTCGGTGTGGGTTCCATCCTTCGATATAAGGATTTTTTGCAGTGAGGTCCCAGCCCAGGGCCAGGGGCCCCTGGGCACATCCTTTTTCCATTTTCCCTGGGAAAGAAAACTCAGCAGTCCAGGTTCCTGATGTCAGTTTGTAGGGCTCCCTTGGGTCTATCAGGGCAGCACAAGTTTGAGGTGGGGACAACTTCGGTGTGGGGTCCATCCTTCGATATAAGGATTTTTTGCAGTCAGGGCCAGGGAGCCCTGGGCACATACCTTTTCCATTTTCCCTGGGAAAGAAAACTCAGCAGTCCAGGTTCCTGATGTCAGTTTGTAGTGCTCCCTTGGGTGTATCAGGGCAGCACAAGTTTGAGGTGGGGACAACTTTGGTGTGGGCTCCATCCTTCGATATAAGGACTTTTTGTAGTTGTGATCCAGCCCAGGGCCAGGGGCCCCTGGGCACAACCTTTATCCATTTTCCCTGGGAAAGAAAACTCAGCAGTCCAGGTTCCTGATGTCAGTTTGTAGGGCTCCCTTGGGTCTATCAGGGCAGCACAAGTTTGAGGTGGGGAACACTTTGGTGTGGGGTCCATCCTTCGATATAAGGATTCTTTGCAGTCAGGGCCAGGGGCCCCTGGGCACATCCTTTTTCCATTTTCCCTGGGAAAGAAAACGCAGCAGTCCAGGTTCCTGATGTCAGTTTGTAGGGTTCCCTTCGATGTATCAGGGCAGCACAAGTTTGAGGTGGGGACAACTTTGATGTGGGGTCCATCCTTCGATATAAGGATTTTTTGCAGTCAGGGCCAGGGGCCCCTGGGCACATCCTTTTTCCATTTTCCCTGGGAAAGAAAACTCAGCAGTCCAGGTTCCTGATGTCAGTTTGTAGGGCTCCCTTGGGTCTATCAGGGCAGCACAAGTTTGAGGTGGGGACAACTTTGGTGTGGGCTCCATCCTTCGATATAAGGATTTTTTGTAGTGAGGCCACAGCCCAGGACCAGGGACCCCTGGGCACATCCTTTTTCCATTTTCCCTGGGAAAGAAAACTCAGCAGTCCAGGTTCCTGATGTCAGTTTGTAGGGCTCCCTTGGGTCTATCAGGGTAGCACAAGTTTGAGGTGGGGACAACTTCAGTGTGGGGTCCATCCTTCGATATAAGGATTTTTTGCAGTCAGGGCCAGGGGCCCCTGGGCACACCCTTTTTCCATTTTCCCTGGGAAAGAAAACTGAGCAGTCCAGGTTCCTGATGTCAGTTTGTAGGGTTCCCTTGGGTCTATCAGGGCAGCACAAGTTTGATGTGGGGACAACTTCGGTGTGGGGTCCATCCTTCGATATAAGGATTTTTTGTAGTGAGGCCCCAGCCCAGGGCCAGGGGCCCCTGGGCACATGCTTTTTCCAGTTTCCCTGGGAAAGAAAACTCAGCAGTCCAGGTTCCTGATGTCAGTTTGTAGGGCTCCCTTGGGTCTATCTGGGCAGCACAAGTTTGAGGTGGGGACAACTTCTGTGTGGGGTCCATCCTTCGATATAAGGATTTTTTGCAGTCAGGGCCAGGGGCCCCTGGGCATAACCTTTTTCCATTTTCCCTGGGAAAGAAAACTCAGTAGTCCAGGTTCCTGATGTCAGTTTGTAGGGCTCCCTTGGGTCTATCAGGGCAGCACAAGTTTGAGGTGGGGACAACTTTGGTGTGGGCTCCATCCTTCGATATAAGGATTTTTTGCAGTCAGGGCCAGGGGCCCCTGGGCACAACCTTTTTCCATTTTCCCTGGGAAAGAAAACTCAGCAGTCCAGGTTCCTGATGTCAGTTTGTAGGGTTCCCTTCGATGTATCAGGGAAGCACAAGTTTGAGGTGGGGACAACTTTGGTGTGGGCTCCATCCTTCGATATAAGGATGTTTTGCAGTCAGGGCAAGGGGCCCCTGGGCATATCCTTTTTCCATTTTCCCTGGGAAAGAAAACTCAGCAGTCCAGGTTCCTGATGTCAGTTTGTAGGGCTCCCTTGGGTCTATCAGGGTAGCACAAGTTTGAGGTGGGGACAACTTCGGTGTGGGGTCCATCCTTCGATATAACGATTTTTTGCAGTCAGGGCCAGGGGCCCCTGGGCACATCCTTTTTCCATTTTCCCTGGGAAAGAAAACTCAGCAGTCCAGGTTCCTGATGTCAGTTTGTAGGGCTCCCTTGGGTCTATCAGGGCAGCACAAGTTTGAGGTGGGGACAACTTTGGTGTGGGCTCCATCCTTCTATATAAGGATTTTTTGTAGTGAGGCCACAGCCCAGGGCCAGGGACCCCTGGGCACATCCTTTTTCCATTTTCCCTGGGAAAGAAAACTCAGCAGCCCAGGTTCCTGATGTCAGTTTGTAGGGCTCCCTTGGGTCTATCAGGGCTGCACAAGTTTGAGGTGGGGACAACTTCGGTGTGGGGTCCATCCTTCGATATAAGGATTCTTTGCAATCAGGGCTAGGGGCCCCTGGGCACATCCTTTTTCCATTTTCCCTGGGAAAGAAAACTCAGCAGTCCAGGTTCCTGATGTCAGTTTGTAGGGCTCCCTTGGGTCTATCAGGGCAGCACAAGTTTGAGGTGGGGACAAGTTCGGTGCGGAGTCCATCCTTCGATATAAGGATTCTTTGCAGTGAGGCCCCAGCCCAGGGCCAAGGCCCCCTTGGCAGATCCTTTTTCCATTTTCCCTGGGAAAGAAAACTCAGCAGTCCAGGTTCCTGATGTCAGTTTGTAGGGCTCCCTTGGGTCTATCAGGGCAGCACAAGTTTGAGGTGGGGACCACTTCTGTGTGGGGTCCATCCTTCGATATAAGGATTTTTTGCAGTCAGGGCCAGGGGCCCCTGGGAACATCCTTTTTCCATTTTCCCTGGGAAAGAAAACTCAGCAGTCCAGATTCCTGATGTCAGTTTGTAGGGCTCCCTTGGGTCTATCAGGGCAGCACAAGTTTGAGGTGGGGACAACTTCGGTGTGGGGTCCATCCTTCGATATAAGGATTTTATGCAGTCAGGGCCAGGGGCCCCTGGGCACATCCTTTTTCCATTTTCCCTGGGAAAGAAAACTCAGCAGTCCAGGTTCCTGATGTCAGTTTGTAGGGCTCCCTTGGGTCTATCAGGGCAGCACAAGTTTGAGGTGGGGACAACTTCGGTGTGGGGTCCATCCTTCGATATAAGGATTCTTTGCAGTGAGGCCCCAGCCCAGGTCCAGGGGCCCCTGGGCACATCCTTTTTCCATTTTCCCTGGGAAAGAAAACTCAGCAGTCCAGGTTCCAGATGTCAGTTTGTAGGGCTCCCTTGGGTCTATCAGGGCAGCACAAGTTTGAGGTGGGGACAACTTCGGTGTGGGGTCCATCCTTCGATATAAGGATTTTTTACAGTCAGGGCCAGGGGCCCCTGGGCACATCCTTTTTCCATTTTCCCTGGGAAAGAAAACTCAGCAGTCCAGGTTCCTGATGTCAGTTTGTAGGGCTCCCTTGGGTCTATCAGGGCAGCACAAGTTTGAGGTGGGGACAACTTCGGTGTGGGGTCCATCCTTCGATATAAGGATTTTTTGCAGTCAGGGCCAGGGGCCCCTGGGCACATCCTTTTTCCATTTTCCCTGGGAAAGAAAACTCAGCAGTCCAGGTTCCTGATGTCAGTTTGTAGGGCTCCCTTGGGTCTATCAGGGCAGCACAAGTTTGAGGTGGGGACAAATTGGTGTGGGGTCCATCGTTTGATATAAGGATTGTTTGCAGTGTGGCCCCAGCCCATGGCCAGGGGCCCCTGGGCACATCCTTTTTCCATTTTCCCTGGGAAAGAAAACTCAGCAGTCCAGGTTCCTGATGTCAGTTTGTAGGGCTCCCTTGGGTCTATCAGGGCAGCACAAGTTTGAGGTGGGGACAACTTTGGTGTGGGCTCCATCCTTCGATATAAGGATTTTTTGTAGTTGTGGCCCAGCCCAGGGCCAGGGGCCCCTGGGCATAACCTTTATCCATTTTCCCTGGGAAAGAAAACTCAGCAGTCCAGGTTCCTGATGTCAGTTTGTAGGGCTCCCTTGGGTCTATCAGGGCAGCACAAGTTTGAGGTGGGGAACACTTTGGTGTGGGGTCCATCCTTCGATATAAGGATTCTTTGCAGTCAGGGCCAGGGGCCCCTGGGCACATGCTTTTTCCATTTTCCCTGGGAAAGAAAACTCAGCAGTCCAGGTTCCTGATGTCAGTTTGTAGGGCTCCCTTGGGTCTATCAGGGCAGCACAAGTTTGAGGTGGGGACAACTTCGGTGTGGGGTCCATCCTTCGATATAAGGATTCTTTGCAGTGAGGTCCCAGCCCAGGGCTAGGGGCCCCTGGGCACATCCTTTTTCCATTTTCCCTGGGAAAGAAAACTCAGCAGTCCAGGTTCCAGATGTCAGTTTGTAGGGCTCCCTTGGGTCTATCAGGGCAGCACAAGTTTGAGGTGGGGACAATTTCGGTGTGGGGTCCATCCTTCGATATAACGATTTTGTGCAGTCAGGGTCAGGGGCCCCTGGGAATATCCTTTTTCCATTTTCCCTGGGAAAGAAAACTCAGCAGTCCAGGTTCCTGATGTCAGTTTGTAGGGCTCCCTTGGGTCTATCAGGGCAGCACAAGTTTGAGGTGGGGACAACTTCTGTGTGGGTTCCATCCTTCGATATAAGGATTTTTTGTAGTGAGGCCCCAGCCCAGGACCTGGGGCCCCTGGGCGTATACTTTTTCCATTTTCTCTGGGGAAGAAAACTCAGCAGTCCAGGTTCCTGATGTCAGTTTGTAGGGCTCCCTTGGTTTTATCAGTCCAGCACAAGTTTGAGGTGGGGACAACTTCGGTGTGGGCTCCATCCTTCGATATAAGGATTTTTTGCAATCAGGGCCAGGGGCCCCTGGGCACATCCTTTTTCCATTTTCCCTGGGAAAGAAAACTCAGCAGTCCAGGTTCCTGATGTCAGTTTGTAAGGCTCCCTTGGGTCTATGAGGGCAGCACAAGTTTGAGGTGGGGACAACTTCGGTGTGGGGTCCATCCTTCGATATAAGGATTTTTTGTAGTGAGGCCCCAGCCCAGGGCCAGGGGCCCCTGGGCACATCCTTTTTCCATTTTCCCTGGGAAAGAAAACTCAGTAGTCCAGGTTCCTGATGTCAGTTTGTAGGGCTCCCTTGGGTCTATCAGGGCAGCACAAGTTTGAGGTGGGGACAACTTCGGTGTGGGCTCCATCCTTCGATATATGGATTTTTTGAAGTCAGGGCCAGGGGCCCCTGGGCACATCCTTTTTCCATTTTCCCTGGGAAAGAAAACTCAGCAGTCCAGGTTCCTGATGTCAGTTTGTAGGGCTCCCTTGGGTCTATCAGGGCAGCACAAGTTTGAGGTGGGGACAACTTCGGTGTGGAGTCCATCCTTCGATATAAGGATTTTTTGCAGTCAGGGCCAGGGGCCCCTGGGCACATCCTTTTTCCATTTTCCCTGGGAAAGAAAACTCAGCAGTCCAGGTTCCTGATGTCAGTTTGTAGGGCTCCCTTGGGTCTATCAGGGCAGCACAAGTTTGAGGTGGGGACAACTTCGGTGTGGGGTCCATCCTTCGATATAAAGATTCTTTCAAGTGAGGCCCCAGCCCAGGGCCAGGGCCCCTGGGCACATCCTTTTTCCATTTTCCCTGGGAAAGAAAACTCAGCAGTCCAGGTTCCTGATGTCAGTTTGTAGGGTTCCCTTGGGTCTATCAGGGCAGCACAAGTTGGATGTGGGGACAACTTCGGTGTGGGCTCCATCCTTCGCTATAACGATTTTTTATATTGAGGTACCAGCCCAGGGCCAGGGGCCCCTGGGCACATCCTTTTTCCATTTTCCCTGGGAAAGAAAACTCAGCAGTCCAGGTTCCTGATGTCAGTTTGTAGGGCTCCCTTGGGTCTATCAGGGCAGCACAAATTTGAGGTGGGGACAACTTCGGTGTGAGGTCCATCCTTCGATATAAGGATTTTTTGTAGTGAGGCCCCAGCCCAGGACCTGGGGCCCCTGGGCGTATACTTTTTCCATTTTCCCTGGGAAAGAAAACTCAGTAGTCCAGGTTCCTGATGTCAGTTTGTAGGGCTCCCTTGGGTCTATCAGGGCAGCACAAGTTTGAGGTGGGGACAACTTCGGTGTGGGCTCCATCCTTCGATATAAGGATTTTTTGCAGTCAGGGTCAGGGGCCCCTGGGCACATCCTTTTTCCATTTTCCCTGGGAAAGAAAACTCAGCAGTCCAGGTTCCTGATGTCAGTTTGTAGGGCTCCCTTGGGTCTATCAGGGCAGCACAAGTTTGAGGTGGGGACAACTTCGGTGTGGGGTCCATCCTTCGATATAAGGATTTTTTGCAGTCAGGGCCAGGTGCCCCTGGGCACATCCTTTTTCCATTTTCCCTGGGAAAGAAAACTCAGCAGTCCAGGTTCCTGATGTCAGTTTGTAGGGCTCCCTTGGGTCTATCAGGGCAGCACAAGTTTGAGGTGGGGACAACTTCGGTGTGGAGTCCATCCTTCGATATTAGGATTTTTTGCAGTCAGGTCCAGGGGCCCCTGGGAACATCCTTTGGCCATTTTCACTGGGAAAGAAAACTAAGCAGTCCAGGTTCCTGATGTCAGTTTGTAGGGCTCCCTTGGGTCTATCAGGGCAGCACAAGTTTGAGGTGGGGACAACTTCGATGTGGGGTCCATCCTTCGATATAAAGATTCTTTCAAGTGAGGCCCCAGCCCAGGGCCAGGGCCCCTGGGCACATCCTTTTTCCATTTTCCCTGGGAAAGAAAACTCAGCAGTCCAGGTTCCTGATGTCAGTTTGTAGGGCTCCCTTGGGTCTATCAGGGCAGCACAAGTTTGAGGTGGGGACAACTTCGGTGTGGGGTCCATCCTTCGATATAAGGATTTTTTGCAGTCAGGGCCAGGGGCCCCTGGGCACATCCTTTTTCCATTTTCCCTGGGAAAGAAAACTCAGCAGTCCAGGTTCCTGATGTCAGTTTGTAGGGTTCTCTTGGGTCTATCAGGGCAGCACAAGTTTGATGTGGGGACAACTTCGGTGTGGGGTCCATCCTTCGATATAAGGATTTTTTATAGTGAGGTACCAGCCCAGGGCCAGGGGCCCCTGGGCACATCCTTTTTCCATTTTCCCTGGGAAAGAAAATTCAGTAGTCCAGGTTCCTGATGTCAGTTTGTAGGGCTCCCTTGGGTCTATCAGGGCAGCACAAGTTTGAGGTGGGGACAACTTCGGTGTGGGGTCCATCCTTTGATATAAGGATTCTTTGCAGTGAGGCCCCAGCCCAGGGCCAGTGGCCCCGGGGCACATCCTTTTTCCAATTTCCCTGGGAAAGAAAACTCAGTAGTCCAGGTTCCTGATGTCAGTTTGTAGGGCTCCCTTGGGTCTATCAGGGCTGCACAAGTTTGAGGTGGGGACAACTTCGGTGTGGGGTCCATCCTTCGATATAAGGATTCTTTGCAATCAGGGCTAGGGGCCCCTGGGCACATCCTTTTTCCATTTTCCCTGGGAAAGAAAACTCAGCAGTCCAGGTTCCTGATGTCAGTTTGTAGGGCTCCCTTGGGTCTATCAGGGCAGCACAAGTTTGAGGTGGGGACAAGTTCGGTGCGGAGTCCATCCTTCGATATAAGGATTCTTTGCAGTGAGGCCCCAGCCCAGGGCCAAGGCCCCCTGGGCACATCCTTTTTCCATTTTCCCTGGGAAAGAAAACTCAGCAGTCCAGGTTCCTGATGTCAGTTTGTAGGGCTCCCTTGGGTCTATCAGGGCAGCACAAGTTTGAGGTGGGGACCACTTCTGTGTGGGGTCCATCCTTCGATATAAGGATTTTTTGCAGTCAGGGCCAGGGGCCCCTGGGAACATCCTTTTTCCATTTTCCCTGGGAAAGAAAACTCAGCAGTCCAGATTCCTGATGTCAGTTTGTAGGGCTCCCTTGGGTCTATCAGGGCAGCACAAGTTTGAGGTGGGGACAACTTCGGTGTGGGGTCCATCCTTCGATATAAGGATTTTATGCAGTCAGGGCCAGGGGCCCCTGGGCACATCCTTTTTCCATTTTCCCTGGGAAAGAAAACTCAGCAGTCCAGGTTACTGATGTCAGTTTGTAGGGCTCCCTTGGGTCTATCAGGGCAGCACAAGTTTGAGGTGGGGACAACTTCGGTGTGGGGTCCATCCTTCGATATAAGGATTCTTTGCAGTGAGGCCCCAGCCCAGGTCCAGGGGCCCCTGGGCACATCCTTTTTCCATTTTCCCTGGGAAAGAAAACTCAGCAGTCCAGGTTCCAGATGTCAGTTTGTAGGGCTCCCTTGGGTCTATCAGGGCAGCACAAGTTTGAGGTGGGGACAACTTCGGTGTGGGGTCCATCCTTCGATATAAGGATTTTTTACAGTCAGGGCCAGGGGCCCCTGGGCACATCCTTTTTCCATTTTCCCTGGGAAAGAAAACTCAGCAGTCCAGGTTCCTGATGTCAGTTTGTAGGGCTCCCTTGGGTCTATCAGGGCAGCACAAGTTTGAGGTGGGGACCACTTCGGTGTGGGGTCCATCCTTCGATATAAGGATTTTTTGCAGTCAGGGCCAGGGGCCCCTGGGCACATCCTTTTTCCATTTTCCCTGGGAAAGAAAACTCAGCAGTCCAGGTTCCTGATGTCAGTTTGTAGGGCTCCCTTGGGTCTATCAGGGCAGCACAAGTTTGAGGTGGGGACAAATTGGTGTGGGGTCCATCGTTTGATATAAGGATTGTTTGCAGTGTGGCCCCAGCCCATGGCCAGGGGCCCCTGGGCACATCCTTTTTCCATTTTCCCTGGGAAAGAAAACTCAGCAGTCCAGGTTCCTGATGTCAGTTTGTAGGGCTCCCTTGGGTCTATCAGGGCAGCACAAGTTTGAGGTGGGGACAACTTTGGTGTGGGCTCCATCCTTCGATATAAGGATTTTTTGTAGTTGTGGCCCAGCCCAGGGCCAGGGGCCCCTGGGCATAACCTTTATCCATTTTCCCTGGGAAAGAAAACTCAGCAGTCCAGGTTCCTGATGTCAGTTTGTAGGGCTCCCTTGGGTCTATCAGGGCAGCACAAGTTTGAGGTGGGGAACACTTTGGTGTGGGGTCCATCCTTCGATATAAGGATTCTTTGCAGTCAGGGCCAGGGGCCCCTGGGCACATGCTTTTTCCATTTTCCCTGGGAAAGAAAACTCAGCAGTCCAGGTTCCTGATGTCAGTTTGTAGGGCTCCCTTGGGTCTATCAGGGCAGCACAAGTTTGAGGTGGGGACAACTTCGGTGTGGGGTCCATCCTTCGATATAAGGATTCTTTGCAGTGAGGTCCCAGCCCAGGGCTAGGGGCCCCTGGGCACATCCTTTTTCCATTTTCCCTGGGAAAGAAAACTCAGCAGTCCAGGTTCCAGATGTCAGTTTGTAGGGCTCCCTTGGGTCTATCAGGGCAGCACAAGTTTGAGGTGGGGACAATTTCGGTGTGGGGTCCATCCTTCGATATAACGATTTTGTGCAGTCAGGGTCAGGGGCCCCTGGGAATATCCTTTTTCCATTTTCCCTGGGAAAGAAAACTCAGCAGTCCAGGTTCCTGATGTCAGTTTTTAGGGCTCCCTTGGGTCTATCAGGGCAGCACAAGTTTGAGGTGGGGACAACTTCTGTGTGGGTTCCATCCTTCGATATAAGGATTTTTTGTAGTGAGGCCCCAGCCCAGGACCTGGGGCCCCTGGGCGTATACTTTTTCCATTTTCTCTGGGGAAGAAAACTCAGCAGTCCAGGTTCCTGATGTCAGTTTGTAGGGCTCCCTTGGTTTTATCAGTCCAGCACAAGTTTGAGGTGGGGACAACTTCGGTGTGGGCTCCATCCTTCGATATAAGGATTTTTTGCAATCAGGGCCAGGGGCCCCTGGGCACATCCTTTTTCCATTTTCCCTGGGAAAGAAAACTCAGCAGTCCAGGTTCCTGATGTCAGTTTGTAAGGCTCCCTTGGGTCTATGAGGGCAGCACAAGTTTGAGGTGGGGACAACTTCGGTGTGGGGTCCATCCTTCGATATAAGGATTTTTTGTAGTGAGGCCCCAGCCCAGGGCCAGGGGCCCCTGGGCACATCCTTTTTCCATTTTCCCTGGGAAAGAAAACTCAGTAGTCCAGGTTCCTGATGTCAGTTTGTAGGGCTCCCTTGGGTCTATCAGGGCAGCACAAGTTTGAGGTGGGGACAACTTCGGTGTGGGCTCCATCCTTCGATATAAGGATTTTTTGAAGTCAGGGCCAGGGGCCCCTGGGCACATCCTTTTTCCATTTTCCCTGGGAAAGAAAACTCAGCAGTCCAGGTTCCTGATGTCAGTTTGTAGGGCTCCCTTGGGTCTATCAGGGCAGCACAAGTTTGAGGTGGGGACAACTTCGGTGTGGAGTCCATCCTTCGATATAAGGATTTTTTGCAGTCAGGGCCAGGGGCCCCTGGGCACATCCTTTTTCCATTTTCCCTGGGAAAGAAAACTCAGCAGTCCAGGTTCCTGATGTCAGTTTGTAGGGCTCCCTTGGGTCTATCAGGGCAGCACAAGTTTGAGGTGGGGACAACTTCGGTGTGGGGTCCATCCTTCGATATAAAGATTCTTTCAAGTGAGGCCCCGGCCCAGGGCCAGGGCCCCTGGGCACATCCTTTTTCCATTTTCCCTGGGAAAGAAAACTCAGCAGTCCAGGTTCCTGATGTCAGTTTGTAGGGTTCCCTTGGGTCTATCAGGGCAGCACAAGTTGGATGTGGGGACAACTTCGGTGTGGGCTCCATCCTTCGCTATAACGATTTTTTATATTGAGGTACCAGCCCAGGGCCAGGGGCCCCTGGGCACATCCTTTTTCCATTTTCCCTGGGAAAGAAAACTCAGCAGTCCAGGTTCCTGATGTCAGTTTGTAGGGCTCCCTTGGGTCTATCAGGGCAGCACAAATTTGAGGTGGGGACAACTTCGGTGTGAGGTCCATCCTTCGATATAAGGATTTTTTGCAGTCAGGGCCAGGGGCCCCTGGGCACATCCTTTTTCCATTTTCCCTGGGAAAGAAAACTCAGCAGTCCAGGTTCCTGATGTCAGTTTGTAGGGCTCCCTTGGGTCTATCAGGGCAGCACAAGTTTGAGGTGGGGACAACTTCGGTGTGGGGTCCATCCTTCGATATAAGGATTTTTTGCAGTCAGGGCCAGGGGCCCCTGGGCACATCCTTTGGCCATTTTCCCTGGGAAAGAAAACTCAGCAGTCCAGGTTCCTGATGTCAGTTTGTAGGGCTCCCTTGGGTCTATCAGGGCAGCACAAGTTTGAGGTGGGGACAACTTCGGTGTGGGGTCCATCCTTCGATATAAGGATTTTTTGCAGTCAGGGCCAGGTGCCCCTGGGCACATCCTTTTTCCATTTTCCCTGGGAAAGAAAACTCAGCAGTCCAGGTTCCTGATGTCAGTTTGTAGGGCTCCCTTGGGTCTATCAGGGCAGCACAAGTTTGAGGTGGGGACAACTTTGGTGTGGGCTCCATCCTTCTATATAAGGATTTTTTGTAGTGAGGCCACAGCCCAGGGTCAGGGACCCCTGGGCACATCCTTTTTCCATTTTCCCTGGGAAAGAAAACTCAGCAGTCCAGGTTCCTGATGTCAGTTTGTAGGGCTCCCTTGGGTCTATCAGGGTAGCACAAGTTTGAGGTGGGGACAACTTCGGTGTGGGGTCCATCCTTCGATATAAGGATTTTTTGCAGTCAGGGCCAGGGGCCCCTGGGCACATCCTTTTTCCATTTTCCCTGGGAAAGAAAACTCAGTAGTCCAGGTTCCTGATGTCAGTTTGTAGGGCTCCCTTGGGTCTATCAGGGCAGCACAAGTTTGTGGTGGGGACAACTTTGGTGTGGGCTCCATCCTTCTATATAAGGATTTTTTGTAGTGAGGCCACAGCCCAGGGCCAGGGACCCCTGGGCACATCCTTTTTCCATTTTCCCTGGGAAAGAAAACTCAGCAGCCCAGGTTCCTGATGTCAGTTTGTAGGGCTCCCTTGGGTGTATCAGGGCTGCACAAGTTTGAGGTGGGGACAACTTCGGTGTGGGGTCCATCCTTCGATATAAGGATTCTTTGCAATCAGGGCTAGGGGCCCCTGGGCACATCCTTTTTCCATTTTCCCTGGGAAAGAAAACTCAGCAGTCCAGGTTCCTGATGTCAGTTTGTAGGGCTCCCTTGGGTCTATCAGGGCAGCACAAGTTTGAGGTGGGGACAACTTCGGTGTGGGGTCCATCCTTCGATATAAGGATTTTTTGCAGTGAGGTCCCAGCCCAGGGCCAGGGGCCCCTGGTCACATCCTTTTTCCATTTTCCCTGGGAAAGAAAACTCAGCAGTCCAGGTTCCTGATGTCAGTTTGTAGGGCTCCCTTGGGTCTATCAGGGCAGCACAAGTTTGAGGTGGGGACAACTTCGGTGTGGGGTCCATCCTTTGATATAAGGATTCTTTGCAGTCAGGGCCAGGGGCCCCTGGGCACACCCTTTTTCCATTTTCCCTGGGAAAGAAAACTCAGCAGTCCAGGTTCCTGATGTCAGTTTGTAGGGCTCCCTTGGGTCTATCAGGGCAGCACAAGTTTGAGGTGGGGACAACTTCGGTGTGGGCTCCATCCTTCGATATAAGGATTTTTTGCAGTCAGGGCCAGGGGCCCCTGGGCATATCCTTTTTCCATTTTCCCTGGGAAAGAAAACTCAGTAGTCCAGGTTCCTGATGTCAGTTTGTAGGGCTCCCTTGGGTCTATCAGGGCAGCACAAGTTTGTGGTGGGGACAACTTTGGTGTGGGCTCCATCCTTCGATATAAGGATTTTTTGCAGTCAGGGCCAGGGGCCCCTGGGCACAACCTTTTTCCATTTTCCCTGGGAAAGAAAACTCAGCAGTCCAGGTTCCTGATGTCAGTTTGTAGGGTTCCCTTCGATGTATCAGGGAAGCACAAGTTTGAGGTGGGGACAACTTTGGTGTGGGGTCCATCCTTCGATATAAGGATTTTTTGCAGTCCGGGCCAGGGGCCCCTGGGCACATCCTTTTTCCATTTTCCCTGGGAAAGAAAACTCAGCAGTCCAGGTTCCTGATGTCAGTTTGTAGGGCTCCCTTGGGTCTATCAGGGCAGCACAAGTTTGAGGTGGGGACAACTTTGTTGTGGGCTCCATCCTTCGATATAAGGATTTTTTGCAGTGAGGCCCCAGCCCAGGGCCAGGGGCCCCTGGTCACACCATTTTTCCATTTTCCCTGGGAAAGAAAACTCAGCAGTCCAGGTTCCTGATGTCAGTTTGTAGGGCTCCCTTGGGTCTATCAGGGCAGCACAAGTTTGAGGTGGGGACAACTTCGGTGTGGGGTCCATCCTTCGATATAAGGATTTTTTGCAGTCAGGGCCAGGGACACCTGGGCACATCCTTTTTCCATTTTCCCTGGGAAAGAAAACTCAGCAGTCCAGGTTCCTGATGTCAGTTTGTAGGGCTCCCTTGGGTCTATCAGGGCAGCACAAGTTTGAGGTGGGGACAACTTCGGTGTGGGCTCCATCCTTAGATATAAGGATTTTTTGTAGTGAGGCCACAGCCCAGGACCAGGGACCCCTGGGCACATCCTTTTTCCATTTTCCCTGGGAAAGAAAACTCAGCAGTCCAGGTTCCTGATGTCAGTTTGTAGGGCTCCCTTGGGTCTATCAGGGTAGCACAAGTTTGAGGTGGGGACAACTTCGGTGTGGGGTCCATCCTTCGATATAAGGATTTTTTGCAGTCCGGGCCAGGGGCCCCTGGGCACATCCTTTTTCCATTTTCCCTGGGAAAGAAAACTCAGCAGTCCAGGTTCCTGATGTCAGTTTGTAGGGTTCCCTTGGGTCTATCAGGGCAGCACAAGTTTGATGTGGGGACAACTTCGGTGTGGGGTCCATCCTTCGATATAAGGATTTTTTGTAGTGAGGTCCCAGCCCAGGGCCAGGGGCCCCTGGGCACATGCTTTTTCCAGTTTCCCTGGGAAAGAAAACTCAGCAGTCCAGGTTCCTGATGTCAGTTTGTAGGGCTCCCTTGGGTCTATCAGGGCAGCACAAGTTTGAGGTGGGGAACACTTTGGTGTGGGGTCCATCCTTCGATATAAGGATTTTTTGCAGTCAGGGCCAGGGGCCCCTGGGCATATCCTTTTTCCATTTTCCCTGGGAAAGAAAACTCAGTAGTCCAGGTTCCTGATGTCAGTTTGTAGGGCTCCCTTGGGTCTATCAGGGCAGCACAAATTTGTGGTGGGGACAACTTTGGTGTGGGCTCCATCCTTCGATATAAGGATTTTTTGCAGTCAGGGCCAGGGGCCCCTGGGCACAACCTTTTTCCATTTTCCCTGGGAAAGAAAACTCAGCAGTCCAGGTTCCTGATGTCAGTTTGTAGGGTTCCCTTCGATGTATCAGGGAAGCACAAGTTTGAGGTGGGGACAACTTTGGTGTGGGCTCCATCCTTCGATATAAGGATGTTTTGCAGTCAGGGCAAGGGGCCCCTGGGCATATCCTTTTTCCATTTTCCCTGGGAAAGAAAACTCAGCAGTCCAGGTTCCTGATGTCAGTTTGTAGGGCTCCCTTGGGTATATCAGGGTAGCACAAGTTTGAGGTGGGGACAACTTCGGTGTGGGGTCCATCCTTCGATATACCGATTTTTTGCAGTCAGGGCCAGGGGCCCCTGGGCACATCCTTTTTCCATTTTCCCTGGGAAAGAAAACTCAGCAGTCCAGGTTCCTGATGTCAGTTTGTAGGGCTCCCTTTGGTCTATCAGGGCAGCACAAGTTTGAGGTGGGGACAACTTTGGTGTGGGCTCCATCCTTCTATATAAGGATTTTTTGTAGTGAGGCCACAGCCCAGGGTCAGGGACCCCTGGGCACATCCTTTTTCCATTTTCCCTGGGAAAGAAAACTCAGCAGTCCAGGTTCCTGATGTCAGTTTGTAGGGCTCCCTTGGGTCTATCAGGGTAGCACAAGTTTGAGGTGGGGACAACTTCGGTGTGGGGTCCATCCTTCGATATAAGGATTTTTTGCAGTCAGGGCCAGGGGCCCCTGGGCACATCCTTTTTCCATTTTCCCTGGGAAAGAAAACTGAGCAGTCCAGGTTCCTGATGTCAGTTTGTAGGGTTCCCTTGGGTCTATCAGGGCAGCACAAGTTTGATGTGGGGACAACTTCGGTGTGGGCTCCATCCTTCGATATAAGGAGTTTTTGTAGTGAGGTCCCAGCCCAGGGCCAGGGGCCCCTGGGCACATGCTTTTTCCAGTTTCCCTGGGAAAGAAAACTCAGCAGTCCAGGTTCCTGATGTCAGTTTGTAGGGCTCCCTTGGGTCTATCAGGGCAGCACAAGTTTGAGGTGGGGAACACTTTGGTGTGGGGTCCATCCTTCGATATAAGGATTTTTTGCAGTCAGGGCCAGGGGCCCCTGGGCACAACCTTTTTCCATTTTCCCTGGGAAAGAAAACTCAGCAGTCCAGGTTCCTGATGTCAGTTTGTAGGGTTCCCTTCGATGTATCAGGGAAGCACAAGTTTGAGGTGGGGACAACTTTGGTGTGGGCTCCATCCTTCGATATAAGGATGTTTTGCAGTCAGGGCAAGGGGCCCCTGGGCATATCCTTTTTCCATTTTCCCTGGGAAAGAAAACTCAGCAGTCCAGGTTCCTGATGTCAGTTTGTAGGGCTCCCTTGGGTATATCAGGGTAGCACAAGTTTGAGGTGGGGACAACTTCGGTGTGGGGTCCATCCTTCGATATACCGATTTTTTGCAGTCAGGGCCAGGGGCCCCTGGGCACATCCTTTTTCCATTTTCCCTGGGAAAGAAAACTCAGCAGTCCAGGTTCCTGATGTCAGTTTGTAGGGCTCCCTTTGGTCTATCAGGGCAGCACAAGTTTGAGGTGGGGACAACTTTGGTGTGGGCTCCATCCTTCTATATAAGGATTTTTTGTAGTGAGGCCACAGCCCAGGGTCAGGGACCCCTGGGCACATGCTTTTTCCATTTTCCCTGGGAAAGAAAACTCAGCAGTCCAGGTTCCTGATGTCAGTTTGTAGGGCTCCCTTGGGTCTATCAGGGTAGCACAAGTTTGAGGTGGGGACAACTTCGGTGTGGGGTCCATCCTTCGATATAACGATTTTTTGCAGTCAGGGCCAGGGGCCCCTGGGCACATCCTTTTTCCATTTTCCCTGGGAAAGAAAACTCAGCAGTCCAGGTTCCTGATGTCAGTTTGTAGGGCTCCCTTGGGTGTATCAGGGCAGCACAAGTTTGAGGTGGGGACAACTTCGGTGTGGGGTCCATCCTTCGATATAAGGATTCTTTGCAATCAGGGCTAGGGGCCCCTGGGCACATCCTTTTTCCATTTTCCCTGGGAAAGAAAACTCAGCAGTCCAGGTTCCTGATGTCAGTTTGTAGGGCTCCCTTGGGTCTATCAGGGCAGCACAAGTTTGAGGTGGGGACAACTTCGGTGTGGGGTCCATCCTTCGATATAAGGATTTTTTGCAGTGAGGTCCCAGCCCAGGGCCAGGGGCCCCTGGTCACAACCTTTTTCCATTTTCCCTGGGAAAGAAAACTCAGCAGTCCAGGTTCCTGATGTCAGTTTGTAGGGCTCCCTTGGGTCTATCAGGGCAGCACAAGTTTGAGGTGGGGACAACTTCGGTGTGGGGTCCATCCTTTGATATAAGGATTCTTTGCAGTCAGGGCCAGGGGCCCCTGGGCACATCCTTTTTCCATTTTCCCTGGGAAAGAAAACTCAGCAGTCCAGGTTCCTGATGTCAGTTTGTAGGGCTCCCTTGGGTCTATCAGGGCAGCACAAGTTTGAGGTGGGGACAACTTCGGTGTGGGCTCCATCCTTCGATATAAGGATTTTTTGCAGTCAGGGCCAGGGGCCCCTGGGCATATCCTTTTTCCATTTTCCCTGGGAAAGAAAACTCAGTAGTCCAGGTTCCTGATGTCAGTTTGTAGGGCTCCCTTGGGTCTATCAGGGCAGCACAAGTTTGTGGTGGGGACAACTTTGGTGTGGGCTCCATCCTTCGATATAAGGATTTTTTGCAGTCAGGGCCAGGGGCCCCTGGGCACAACCTTTTTCCATTTTCCCTGGGAAAGAAAACTCAGCAGTCCAGGTTCCTGATGTCAGTTTGTAGGGTTCCCTTCGATGTATCAGGGAAGCACAAGTTTGAGGTGGGGACAACTTTGGTGTGGGGTCCATCCTTCGATATAAGGATTTTTTGCAGTCCGGGCCAGGGGCCCCTGGGCACATCCTTTTTCCATTTTCCCTGGGAAAGAAAACTCAGCAGTCCAGGTTCCTGATGTCAGTTTGTAGGGCTCCCTTGGGTCTATCAGGGCAGCACAAGTTTGAGGTGGGGACAACTTTGTTGTGGGCTCCATCCTTCGATATAAGGATTTTTTGCAGTGAGGCCCCAGCCCAGGGCCAGGGGCCCCTGGTCACACCATTTTTCCATTTTCCCTGGGAAAGAAAACTCAGCAGTCCAGGTTCCTGATGTCAGTTTGTAGGGCTCCCTTGGGTCTATCAGGGCAGCACAAGTTTGAGGTGGGGACAACTTCGGTGTGGGGTCCATCCTTCGATATAAGGATTTTTTGCAGTCCGGGCCAGGGGCCCCTGGGCACATCCTTTTTCCATTTTCCCTGGGAAAGAAAACTGAGCAGTCCAGGTTCCTGATGTCAGTTTGTAGGGTTCCCTTGGGTCTATCAGGGCAGCACAAGTTTGATGTGGGGACAACTTCGGTGTGGGGTCCATCCTTCGATATAAGGATTTTTTGTAGTGAGGTCCCAGCCCAGGGCCAGGGGCCCCTGGGCACATGCTTTTTCCAGTTTCCCTGGGAAAGAAAACTCAGCAGTCCAGGTTCCTGATGTCAGTTTGTAGGGCTCCCTTGGGTCTATCAGGGCAGCACAAGTTTGAGGTGGGGAACACTTTGGTGTGGGGTCCATCCTTCGATATAAGGATTTTTTGCAGTCAGGGCCAGGGGCCCCTGGGCATATCCTTTTTCCATTTTCCCTGGGAAAGAAAACTCAGTAGTCCAGGTTCCTGATGTCAGTTTGTAGGGCTCCCTTGGGTCTATCAGGGCAGCACAAATTTGTGGTGGGGACAACTTTGGTGTGGGCTCCATCCTTCGATATAAGGATTTTTTGCAGTCAGGGCCAGGGGCCCCTGGGCACAACCTTTTTCCATTTTCCCTGGGAAAGAAAACTCAGCAGTCCAGGTTCCTGATGTCAGTTTGTAGGGTTCCCTTCGATGTATCAGGGAAGCACAAGTTTGAGGTGGGGACAACTTTGGTGTGGGCTCCATCCTTCGATATAAGGATGTTTTGCAGTCAGGGCAAGGGGCCCCTGGGCATATCCTTTTTCCATTTTCCCTGGGAAAGAAAACTCAGCAGTCCAGGTTCCTGATGTCAGTTTGTAGGGCTCCCTTGGGTATATCAGGGTAGCACAAGTTTGAGGTGGGGACAACTTCGGTGTGGGGTCCATCCTTCGATATACCGATTTTTTGCAGTCAGGGCCAGGGGCCCCTGGGCACATCCTTTTTCCATTTTCCCTGGGAAAGAAAACTCAGCAGTCCAGGTTCCTGATGTCAGTTTGTAGGGCTCCCTTTGGTCTATCAGGGCAGCACAAGTTTGAGGTGGGGACAACTTTGGTGTGGGCTCCATCCTTCTATATAAGGATTTTTTGTAGTGAGGCCACAGCCCAGGGTCAGGGACCCCTGGGCACATCCTTTTTCCATTTTCCCTGGGAAAGAAAACTCAGCAGTCCAGGTTCCTGATGTCAGTTTGTAGGGCTCCCTTGGGTCTATCAGGGTAGCACAAGTTTGAGGTGGGGACAACTTCGGTGTGGGGTCCATCCTTCGATATAAGGATTTTTTGCAGTCAGGGCCAGGGGCCCCTGGGCACATCCTTTTTCCATTTTCCCTGGGAAAGAAAACTGAGCAGTCCAGGTTCCTGATGTCAGTTTGTAGGGTTCCCTTGGGTCTATCAGGGCAGCACAAGTTTGATGTGGGGACAACTTCGGTGTGGGCTCCATCCTTCGATATAAGGAGTTTTTGTAGTGAGGTCCCAGCCCAGGGCCAGGGGCCCCTGGGCACATGCTTTTTCCAGTTTCCCTGGGAAAGAAAACTCAGCAGTCCAGGTTCCTGATGTCAGTTTGTAGGGCTCCCTTGGGTCTATCAGGGCAGCACAAGTTTGAGGTGGGGAACACTTTGGTGTGGGGTCCATCCTTCGATATAAGGATTTTTTGCAGTCAGGGCCAGGGGCCCCTGGGCACAACCTTTTTCCATTTTCCCTGGGAAAGAAAACTCAGCAGTCCAGGTTCCTGATGTCAGTTTGTAGGGTTCCCTTCGATGTATCAGGGAAGCACAAGTTTGAGGTGGGGACAACTTTGGTGTGGGCTCCATCCTTCGATATAAGGATGTTTTGCAGTCAGGGCAAGGGGCCCCTGGGCATATCCTTTTTCCATTTTCCCTGGGAAAGAAAACTCAGCAGTCCAGGTTCCTGATGTCAGTTTGTAGGGCTCCCTTGGGTATATCAGGGTAGCACAAGTTTGAGGTGGGGACAACTTCGGTGTGGGGTCCATCCTTCGATATACCGATTTTTTGCAGTCAGGGCCAGGGGCCCCTGGGCACATCCTTTTTCCATTTTCCCTGGGAAAGAAAACTCAGCAGTCCAGGTTCCTGATGTCAGTTTGTAGGGCTCCCTTGGGTCTATCAGGGCAGCACAAGTTTGAGGTGGGGACAACTTCGGTGTGGGGTCCATCCTTCGATATAAGGATTTTTTGCAGTCAGGGCCAGGGGCCCCTGGGCATATCCTTTTTCCATTTTCCCTGGGAAAGAAAACTCAGTAGTCCAGGTTCCTGATGTCAGTTTGTAGGGCTCCCTTGGGTCTATCAGGGCAGCACAAGTTTGTGGTGGGGACAACTTTGGTGTGGGCTCCATCCTTCGATATAAGGATTTTTTGCAGTCAGGGCCAGGGGCCCCTGGGCACATCCTTTTTCCATTTTCCCTGGGAAAGAAAACTCAGCAGTCCAGGTTCCTGATGTCAGTTTGTAGGGTTCCCTTCGATGTATCAGGGCAGCACAAGTTTGAGGTGGGGACAACTTTGGTGTGGGGTCCATCCTTCGATATAAGGATTTTTTGCAGTCCGGGCCAGGGGCCCCTGGGCACATCCTTTTTCCATTTTCCCTGGGAAAGAAAACTCAGCAGTCCAGGTTCCTGATGTCAGTTTGTAGGGCTCCCTTTGGTCTATCAGGGCAGCACAAGTTTGAGGTGGGGACAACTTTGTTGTCGGCTCCATCCTTCGATATAAGGATTTTTTGCAGTGAGGCCCCAGCCCAGGGCCAGGGGCCCCTGGTCACAACCTTTTTCCATTTTCCCTGGGAAAGAAACCTCAGCAGTCCAGGTTCCTGATGTCAGTTTGTAGGGCTCCCTTGGGTCTATCAGGGCAGCACAAGTTTGAGGTGGGGACAACTTCGGTGTGGGGTCCATCCTTCGATATAAGGATTCTTTGCTGTCAGGGCCAGGGGCCCCTGGGCACATCCTTTTTCCATTTTCCCTGGGAAAGAAAACTGAGCAGTCCAGGTTCCTGATGTCAGTTTGTAGGGTTCCCTTGGGTCTATCAGGGCAGCACAAGTTTGAGGTGGGGACAACTTCGGTGTGGGGTCCATCCTTCGATATAAGGATTTTTTGTAGTGAGGTCCCAGCCCAGGGCCAGGGGCCCCTGGGCACATCCTTTTTCCATTTTCCCTGGGAAAGAAACCTCAGCAGTCCAGGTTCCTGATGTCAGTTTGTAGGGCTCCCTTGGGTCTATCAGAGCAGCACAAGTTTGAGGTGGGGACAACTTCAGTGTGGTGTCCATCCTTCGATATAAGGATTTTTTGCCGTGAGGTCCCTGCACAGGGCCAGGGGCCCCTTGGCACATCCTTTTTCCATTTTCCCTGGGAAAGAAAACACAGCAGTCCAGGTTCCTGATGTCTGTTTGTAGGGCTCCCTTGGGTCTATCAGGGTAGCACAAGTTTGAGGTGGGGACAACTTCGGTGTGGGGTCCATCCTTCGATATAAGGATTTTTTGCAGTCAGGGCCAGGGGCCCCTGGGCACAACCTTTTCCATTTTCCCTGGGAAAGAAAACTCAGCAGTCCAGGTTCCTGATGTCAGTTTGTAGGGTTCCCTTCGATGTATCAGGGAAGCACAAGTTTGAGGTGGGGACAACTTTGGTGTGGGCTCCATCCTTCGATATAAGGATTTTTTGCCGTGAGGTCCCTGCACAGGGCCAGGGGCCCCTGGGCACATCCTTTTTCCATTTTTCCTGGGAAAGAAAACTAAGCAGTCCAGGTTCCTGATGTCAGTTTGTAGGGTTCCCTTGGGTATATCAGGGCAGCACAAGTTTGATGTGGGGACAACTTCGGTGTGGGCTCCATCCTTCGATATAAGCATTTTTTGTAGTGAGGTCCCAGCCCAGGGACAGGGGCCCCTGGGCACATCCTTTTTCCATTTTCCCTGGGAAAGAAAACTCAGCAGTCCAGGTTCCTGATGTCAGTTTGTAGGGCTCCCTTGGGTCTATCAGGGCAGCGCAAGTTTGAGGTGGGGACAACTTCGGTGTGGGGTCCATCCTTCGATATAATGATTTTTTGCAGTCAGGGCCAGGGGCCCCTGGGCACATCCTTTTTCCATTTTCCCTGGGAAAGAAAACTCAGCAGTCCAGGTTCCTGATGTCAGTTTGTAGGGCTCCCTTGGGTCTATCAGGGCAGCACAAGTTTGAGGTGGGGACAACTTCGGTGTGGGGTCCATCCTTCGATATAAGGATTTTTTGCAGTCAGGGCCAGGGGCCCCTGGGCACAACCTTTTTCCATTTTCCCTGGGAAAGAAAACTAAGCAGTCCAGGTTCCTGATGTCAGTTTGTAGGGCTCCCTTGGGTCTATCAGGGCAGCACAAGTTTGAGGTGGGGACAACTTCGGTGTGGGGTCCATCCTTCGATATAAGGATTTTTTGCAGTCTGGGCCAGGGGTCCCTGGGCATATCCTTTTTCCATTTTCCCTGGGAAAGAAAACTCAGTAGTCCAGGTTCCTGATGTCAGTTTGTAGGGCTCCCTTGGGTCTATCAGGGCAGCACAAGTTTGTGGTGGGGACAACTTTGGTGTGGGCTCCATCCTTCGATATAAGGATTTTTTGCAGTCAGGGCCAGGGGCCCCTGGGCACATCCTTTTTTCATTTTCCCTGGGAAAGAAAACTCAGCAGTCCAGGTTCCTGATGTCAGTTTGTAGGGCTCCCTTGGGTCTATCAGGGCAGCACAAGTTTGAGGTGGGGACAACTTTGGTGTGGGCTCCATCCTTCTATATAAGGATTTTTTGTAGTGAGGCCACAGCCCAGGGCCAGGGGCCCCTGGGCACATCCTTTTTCCATTTTCCCTGGGAAAGAAAACTCAGCAGTCCAGGTTCCTGATGTCAGTTTGTAGGGCTCCCTTGGGTGTATCAGGGTAGCACAAGTTTGAGGTGGGGACAACTTCGGTGTGGGGTCCATCCTTCGATATAACGATTTTTTGCAGTCAGGGCCAGGGGCCCCTGCGCACATCCTTTTTCCATTTTCCCTGGGAAAGAAAACTCAGCAGTCCAGGTTCCTGATGTCAGTTTGTAGGGCTCCCTTGGGTCTATCAGGGCAGCACAAGTTTGAGGTGGGGACAATTTCGGTGTGGGCTCCATCCTTCTATATAAGGATTTTTTGTAGTGAGGCCACAGCCCAGGGCTAGGGGCCCCTGGGCACATCCTTTTTCCATTTTCCCTGGGAAAGAAAACTCAGCAGTCCAGGTTCCTGATGTCAGTTTGTAGGGCTCCCTTGGGTCTATCAGGGCAGCGCAAGTTTGAGGTGGGGACAACTTCGGTGTGGGGTCCATCCTTCGATATAATGATTTTTTGCAGTCAGGGCCAGGGGCCCCTGGGCACATCCTTTTTCCATTTTCCCTGGGAAAGAAAACTCAGCAGTCCAGGTTCCTGATGTCAGTTTGTAGGGCTCCCTTGGGTCTATCAGGGCAGCACAAGTTTGAGGTGGGGACAACTTCGGTGTGGGGTCCATCCTTCGATATAAGGATTTTTTGCAGTCAGGGCCAGGGGCCCCTGGGCACAACCTTTTTCCATTTTCCCTGGGAAAGAAAACTAAGCAGTCCAGGTTCCTGATGTCAGTTTGTAGGGCTCCCTTGGGTCTATCAGGGCAGCACAAGTTTGAGGTGGGGACAACTTCGGTGTGGGGTCCATCCTTCGATATAAGGATTTTTTGCAGTCTGGGCCAGGGGTCCCTGGGCATATCCTTTTTCCATTTTCCCTGGGAAAGAAAACTCAGTAGTCCAGGTTCCTGATGTCAGTTTGTAGGGCTCCCTTGGGTCTATCAGGGCAGCACAAGTTTGTGGTGGGGACAACTTTGGTGTGGGCTCCATCCTTCGATATAAGGATTTTTTGCAGTCAGGGCCAGGGGCCCCTGGGCACATCCTTTTTTCATTTTCCCTGGGAAAGAAAACT